>NC_041391.1:143672184-143710511 GCF_002162155.2 Triticum dicoccoides
GCAGAGAGGAGAATAGCGATGCGATTAGATCTCCAGGAGATGCGGGCCTGTCGCGGGCGCCGAGGCACCGACGCACAGCGCACGGGGAATGTTCCAACCGTAGAAGTCGGCAAATGCTTGGATCATGTCTTCCGCCAGCGGCCACTCGAAGAGTGCCATGTACTTCGCCAAGGTGGCCTCGTCTAGCGGATCGTCATCTTTGAGAAGACCCAGCCGGTGCAGCAACACTCTTTTTGCCTTCATCTTGGAGTCTAGCCCTCTGTCGGCCTTGGCGATGCGGCCACTGCTGCGGGGCGTAAAGTTTGGAGGTACTTTGAGGCGATGCCGGCATGGCAACGGGACGAGAGGATGGGGCAAAGCCTGGCTTGGACAGAGTCAACAAATTTGCGCAGGGAGGGGGAGCATCACCCATGCATGCCAACTGCATGGGGGGATTGGAGCAGCCCAAGCAGAACTCGACAGGTGGCGTGCATGAAGCGGTCCGTGGAGAAGCCTCCTCGGGATTCTGTGGCGGTCCCAAAAGCTGGGGGCAGGCGAGGCAGGGGGCCACCACGACGTCAGCGGCAGCATGGGGCGGATCCACCTCGGCAACGATTGGCGCGCCCCTCGCAGGAGCAGAGGCCTCAGGTACTGCCGACATGGATGTCTCTGCGAGCGCGGGGGGTGACATCTCCACTGTAGCAGGCTGTCGGGTGACAGAGAGCGGGTTCACGCACGTGGCCAGGGACCGAGCGGTGTCTGGTAGCAGGTCGGTAGGCAAAGCTGGGGCCACCAACAAGGGGGTGAGAGGCTCGGCTGGCTACAAGGTGGCTGGGAGCGGATGCACGCGCTCGTCCAGGGTCTCACCGGGGCAGGGCAGCGGGCCCGAGCAGAGGGGAGGGAAGTTCCTAGCACGGCAAAATTTCGTGTTTTGACCCTTTTGGTAAATCAAATCGAGATCTGACCCCAGTCTGAAAACATTTCGGGATTTGACCCTTTTGCCTACCGCCAAGAGGCCCGGCGGTAGGATCGTATAGCCTCGGCGGTAGCAAACTTTTCCACGTCAGCACCGATAACTGCCGCCGTTCCCCCTCCGTCACACCCTACCGCCGCCCCGCCCGGCGGTAGGTTGTCTGAACCTACCGCCAGAGTCTCCGGCGGTAGGGTGTGGACATATATAAACCGTGGGCCGGCCGCCCCCACCCCTTTCTCCCCCACCCAGTCGCCCCCCACCACGAAGAACAGAGCAAAACTGCTCAAAGTCGCCCTCTCTCATCCCCTCCACTCCCCCTCTGATCTTCCTCGTTTCTTGATGGATTTTGTGGATCGAGATGGCCCCGAAGAAAGAAAAGTAAGCTCTTTCAATCCCTCCAACAAGTTTTAATCGAACACCTTCCAATTCATCTCATTATTCATTTGAAATCACTCTTATTTGAATTTTTTTAACCCTAGGATTGATTTAGGTTGATTCTAGATGTTATATTGTGTTAGATTTGAACTATATGATGGATGATGCATGTTCCTATGCTATGGTTGTGTTAACATGAACCCTAGTTCATAATTGATTTGAATGGTTTTTTTTATATGATGGATGATGCATGTTCCTATGCTAAGATGCAAGTATTGGATGCTATGATGCAAGTATTGGATGATGCAAATATTTGATATATTTGTTATATGTAGTATATGAATCCTCAAGATGAACCCTAGTTCATTTTTTTAACATGGTGATTGCAAGTATTTGTTATATGTAGTATATGAATCCTCAAGATGAACCCTAGTTCATTTTTTTAACATGGTGATTACAAGTATTTGTTATATGCAAGTATTTTATTTAGTTTTTGATATATGTATTGTATTTAGTTTATAATAATCTTGATATATGATTATTCAAAGATTGTGTAAAGTATTTAGGTTCAATTTTTGTTATGCATCGATGTGTTTCGTAGTTAATGTTGAACTCTTGTTCATGTTGAAAAATCTTTTGATGTGCTTATGCAATTCTTTTAGGAGGCCACCTCTTGCGGACGACATCGGCACAAAGTACACAATGCTTGACCCTAGGTTCTACAAGCATCACCGTGCCCGTTTCATTGAGAATGTAGTGGTAATTAGCATTTTAAACCAAATCTTTCGAATTGATGAAAACAAGTTGCTAACTATTATGTCCATGCTAATTATGCTTTGGTTATTGATTTTCACAGATGCTGCCGCCACTGCGGATAAGGGCTCACAAGACGATGGTTAAGATGGAGTACGATGATCGGTACGCACCGTTCTTCAGGAGAGCCCGACTATTGGGTTTCGTCCTGCAATTCAAGCGTAAGCCGCCGACGCTCGTTCACTCAGCTCTCACGGCTTTGATCGACCGGTGGCAGCCAGAGATGCACAGCTTTCATCTTCCATGCAGGGAGATGACCGTGGCCCTCGAGGATTGGGCGATGATTACGGCACTACTGCTAGAGGGTCGTCCTCTCACAGGAAGAGTGGAGAGGGCGAACTGGCCCGAGAGGGTTGTCAGCGTCATCGGCGACTGCCCCGCCGCTAAGAGCAACCAGACTTCTGGCATACTACTGCCATGGCTCATCGAGCACCGGAGGAAGTGCCCGGAAGATGCCGAGCCCCGGGTGGTGGAGCAGTACGCCAGGGCCTACCTGTGGTACATTCTCACGGAGGTAGTGTTTCCGGACTGCTCCGGGAACTCTGCCCTATGGATGTATCTCGACTTCCTGAAGGACTGGGATGCGGGGTACAGCTGGGGGGCCGCCGGACTTGCCTACCTATACCGTTTGGTAAGTGAATATCACTTTCTTTCAAATATCAGACGTGTGTTGATTTATATTTTGACATCTTATCATCTATACTTGGTTGGTAGCTTGATGATGCAACCCAGAGAGCGAAAGTCTCGTCCGGTATGTGTGGATGTGTGTGGGGCCTCTCCATTTGGATGTGGGAGCGAATCCCGGTGGGCCGTCCGGAGAAGATGCGCTCGCGTGCATGGACGAACTATGGAGGAGATGACGAAGATGATCGGAACCCGACCGTCGCATACGCTTGGGACGTGGTGCGTGTCTACACGGGCAAATCGAAGGCCTTGTACAAGGTCTTCAGCAACGAGCATGATGCTCTCACGCCTTTCTAGGTATAAGAACTACATTTTCATTTGAGCTTACCATTGTTTCGAGACCACTTTCACTTGAGCTTACCATTGTTTGGTTATAGGTTACTTGGCGGCCGTATAGTGATGATCGACAGTGGGGGTTCGAGCTGAACAGCATGTGCAAGCAGGACCGACTGCTCTTCCGGTGCATCGTGCCCATGATTTGTGTCTATGCCTTGGAGTACCACTTGCCATAGCGCGTTGCCACACAATTTGGTAAGACACAACACACACCACCAGCCGGCAACGATACCGGTGGCTACGACCTACACAAGTGAGTACCACAAGCCGTCCTCATCGATGCTAAGTTCTTATTTTTAATGTTTTACATTCATAAAAGAAGGCTGTTTTATAATCTTTCTTACGCATTGTAGGATGAGTAGGAAGAACAATCAATCAATCACGGATTGGGAGGCCGAACATGCGAGATACGTGAAGGAATGGAACGAGTGGAAAACACGCAAAGACACGGAGAGGAGAGTGATTGACTGGGACGAGTACGAGGATCACATGTTGTGGTACGATGATGGCATCAAGCATCGTCCGTGTCTGAGGCCCAAGTGGACGACAGCAGATGCCGAAGGCCTGTTCGATGACGCCTCAGAGAATGAAGCCTACAACGAGAATACGTCAACAAAGCACGCCGGCTTGTGGGCCTGCTTGGGTGCGCTACAAACACCGAGGATGTTTTTCCTCCTGCATCGATGCGTAGCCTTGCTTCATCGAGCCATGCACCCTCGTCGTCTAGGGCGGTTCAAGATGACGAGGAGGAGAGTGAGGACAATGATGATGAAGAGGAAGATGAAGAAGAGGGTGCAGAAGAAGAACATGATGAGGAGGAAGAGGAAGAGGACGATGAGGAGGAGGAGGAGGAGTACGATGATGATGACGGACCTCCAGCAACTCAGCCAACCCAGTGTGAGAAGAGGAATGTGCCGAAGAAGGATTGGAAGAGTCCATCCCCGTTTCAGAAAGCACGTCCTATGGCCCGCAAGAAGACGGGGGCCGAGAAGCGATCCAAGGATAACGAGGACCGAACGTAGAAGAGGGGAAGGAAGGACTGAAGTTGCTGCCGTGTCGTTGAACTTGCTTGTGAAACTGTTTGCATATTTGCTTCGTGAACCATATGAATTTTCTCGTGAAACTGTTTCGTTAATTTGCTATGTACCAAACCTACCTTATTTTTAGATTTGTGGTGTATCGAACCTACCTTATTTATAGTTCTGTGGTGTGTGCATCATATATCATACATTGTGTGCTTTATATGTCATATATATGTTGTTTAAATGTTGTATGCCAAAAATTGAAGCCAAAAGTAGTTAGAAGGAGCAAAAAATTGCACACAAAGGCACCCTACCGCCATAGTATGCGCCGGTAGCCAGCCACGACCTACCGCCAACATGCCCGACGGTAGGGTTCCTCCCCCCCACGTCGATCTTCTGTGACCAAAAAATCTACCACCGCAGCGGTAGGGTTGTGTAGCCTACCGCCAGGGTGCTCGGCGGTAGCACCCTACCGCCCAGGACCTTGGCGGTAGGCAGCGCAACCCTACTGCTGGGTTGATCGATTTTTTGGTCACAGAAGATTGGTTTGGGGGGGGAGGCATCCTACCGTCGGGCTGGATAGCGGTAGGTCGTGGCCGGCTACCGCCGAATACTATGGCGGTAAGGTTTGGGCATTTATAAAGCCAGCCGCCCGCGCCCACCCCACCATAAACCCTAATCCCCACCCACCCAGCCACCTTCTTCTTCCTCTCGCCCATTTTCTCATCTCCTCCACTTCCCCACTCCGATCTTCTTTGTTGATTCACGGATTTTGCGTATCGAGATGGCTATGGAAGGAGGAAGGTAAGCTCCTCCAATCCCCCAATTACTTTGAGTCAATCATTCCGCTTTCTTATAGCCATATGAGGAACCCTATCTAGTTGTTATGATGAACCCTAAACCTAGATGATTGCAATGTGATAAACCTAGTTGATGAACACTAGGTTTAGTCTTTCTTATAGCAATACGAGGAACACTATCTAGTTGATATGATGAACCCTAGAACCTAGATGAATCCTAGAACCCTAGAACCTAGATGAACCCTAGAACCTAGATGAACCCTAGACCCTAGATGAATCCTAGAACCTAGATGAACCCTAGAACCTAGATGAACCCTAGGTTTAGTCTTTCTTAGAGCCACCACCACCACCATATGTGATGACTTATTGTGTGAATATTGTAGATATTTGTTTTTCTTGCATTAGAACAAATATTCATGTTTAATTAACTTTATCCAATCAATGCTTATATAAGGAACATGGCGCCACCACCACCACTTGATGAGGACAATGAAGATGAAGACCCACTTGAGGAAGCCATCTGTGCTCAAAGAGTGAGGCTGAGTGAACAGGAGGTGTGCAACCTATGGGACAACTTTCTGCCACGTGGTGAATTGATCGGGGCGCCATTCGTGACCCGTCTGACAACTACCATGGTTGATCGACATGAGATGGTATGTTTTTAGTGTAGAATCCAAGTAATTGTTAATAGTTTAGATAATCCATACTTATTAATTGATATGTTTTTCTTATTCAGAAATTGCCAAAGAGCCTATCTGAGAGTTGTGGCGTCGAGGCTGATGAAGAAGGCTATGCTGGAATACGCCTTACCGCAATGGGCCCATCACTACTTGTGCGTATGGCGTGGACATGGACGGCCGCACAAATTTAAGCACACATGGGTGGAAGAGCTTCCTTGTTGACAAGAATCTTCATGTTGGACAGGCCATCCTTATTACTATCAGGAAGACCACCCGTCAAGGCTTGAAGATGATGATCGTCATTGATATCATCTAAACTATATATGTGTGTGGCTGCTGATGATCGTCATGTTTGATTTCTACCTATGGATGAAACCTTTTATGTGGTCGATGACCGTTGAACTCGTTAAACTTCTTATGTTGCCTTTGTACTATGTTATGTGATCAAACTATGTTATTTGGTATTTGTTTCTTAGTCCGTAACGGAAAAATTTTGTGGATGTGATCAAACTATGTTATGTCTATAAAATTGTGCTTATGTTATGTTTCTTATGTCTATGTTATGTTTCTTCTGCTATGTCTTATGGCAAAAAAAATTGAAGACAAAAACAAAGTAGTTAAGTTTAGTGCCAACCTACCGCCAGGGAACTCGGCGGTAGGTTTGTGCGGGCTACCGCCGTGGTCTTTGGCGGTAGGTACGTCAGCAGCCGTTAACGGATTGACGGCCGTCAGGCACACCTACCGCCGGAACCTGCGGCGGTAGGCTGTGCAACCCTACCGCCTGAGGTTCTGGCGGTAGCAAAAGGGTCAGATTTCGAAATGTTTTTAGAGTGGGGTCAGATCTCGATTTTGTTTCACAAAAGGGTCAAAACACGAAATTTTGCCACCTAGCACAGGAGATGGTGGCCGTTGGGGAGCGGTCAAAGTGGTCACATCGGTCGCTGCAGAAGCGTCCAAAATGCTGGCCTAACCGGAACCCAGCGGCGCAGAGCTCCTTCGCAGGTCTGCAGACCCATCCATGGGCAGAGATGGGCCATGCCTGACATCAGACGCGCGGTCCCCAAGGTGGAGCCGGGTGGGAATCCTGGCCGCAGCACCCGAGGCCACGGGGTACGGCCCGAGGACGCCATGCCAGGTATGCTGCGGAGGGGTGGCAGGTTGCTTTCGGCGCCGCCGACGACCACCAGCGCCAGAGCGGTCGCGAGAGGATCGTCCGCGCGCAGGGAAGTCATGGACACGCGGCCAGGGCTCAGGCAGTGGTGGAGAAGCCGGTGCGCCGTCATCCCCGAGACCTTCGTCAGCCGGCGGCGGAGGGGGGCAAAATTTCGTGTTTTGACCCTTTTCACGTCTAAAATCGGGATCTGACCCCGGTTGGAAATTATTTTGACATTTGACCCTTTTATCTACCGCTGGGCTCCGTGGCGGTAGATGTGTGCAGGCTACCGCCATGCTAGCTGACGGTTGGGTACTTTGACGGCCGTCTGGCCGTTAACGGGGGCTGACGTGGCAAAGGGACATACCGCCGCAGGGCTCGGCGGTAGGCTCCAACACCCTACCGCCGAGGACCCCGGCGGTAGGGTCCTGGAGATAATGTTTGGTGGGGTCCACTCACCACCCACCCACTCCACTCATCTTCTTCCTCCCTCCCGAGCTCACACTCTCTCCCCCTCTTCTCCCCCACCAAAACACCCACTAGATCCCCCTCCATTGCTTGAGATTTGGCCGGTGGATCGAGGCCATTTGCATCACCCAAGGTACCTCCCCCATCCCCCTTCATTTGGTTGGTTCAAATCATCTACTTTTGTTGGAATGAACTAGTTTTGCAACCCCCTAGTTCTTCCTCTAGTTTAGCATTTATTGTGCATTTATGGCACATTTATGGGGCATTTATGGTGTATTCATGGTTGATCTAAGTAATATGTGTCACTCTTTGTTGTGGCAAGCTAGCTTAAGAGTTAGGGTTAGGGGTGTATTTAGGTTAGGGTTAGGGTTAGTGCTATGATTAAGGTAAACTAGTTGTTAGATTCAAAACCTTATATTTTAGATAATTCATCCATATGAAATGACCGGTCCATGGATGACTCAATTTTGTTCCATTGTTTTTAGATGGATAAACTAGTGAATGTGCATTATTTGGACAAGGCGGCTTTCATGCATGGAAATGCCGACGAAGGGGAGGAGGCCATGGTTTTTGAGACAAGCCCGAGCTATGATGATATTGTCGTGAAAGTGAGAAACGTCCTCAATTGGATTAACCCGAGTGATGGTGTGAAGCTTATTGGACGTTATGATGTGGGAGTGGGAGTAAAATCCCGATTAAAGGGTATGCCCATCACCTCTCAATTGCATTGGGATGTGTATAAGGAGAAAGTTGAGGGATCACAAGACAAGTCACTTGAGTTATTTGCCACAAGACAATTCAAGGTTGAAGTTCCTCGGCCACTACTTGACTTGAACCGGAATGTGTCCTCCCCAATACATGATGCTGTCGTGGTGTTTGACCACAATGCAGCTAGCCAACCACCAAGTAGCCAACAAAATGAAGAGGACATCATCAATGCTAGAGCAATAGTTCTTGTAGGTGATGATCATGTTGAAGATGAGGCCGTTGCTCATGTTGATGAACATGCAAATGTTCATGTTGATGGAGATGCCATTGCTCATGTTGATGGAGATGCTATTGCTCAAGATGATTTGTATGCGGAAGAAGACGAGGAGGTACCGGTGGCACATGAGGAGGTAGGAGTGGTAGTGGACGAGGAGGCAGGAGTGGTGCGCGTGGAGGACAGACGAATCTTGGCGGTAGTTGACGAGGAGACAGTATTAGAGGGCGTGGGGGGGCAGTCGGGTACCGGTGGCCGTGGTCGTAGGACGAGAAGGGTTGATAGAGGAAGGCCTATTGACATCTTGCTTAACCCACATGGTTGAAATTGAAGGAAATATGACCTAGAGGCAATAATAAAGTTATTATTTATTTCCTTATTTTACGATAAATGTTTATTATTCATGCTAGAATTGTATTAACCGGAAACATAATACATGTGTGAATACATAGACAAACATAATGTCACTAGTATGCCTCTACTTGACTAGCTCGTTTATCAAAGATGGTTATGTTTCCTAGCCATGGACAAAAGAGTTGTCATTTGATTAATGGGATCACATCATTAGGAGAATGATGTGATTGACATGACCCATTCCGTTAGCCTAGCACTTGATCGTTTAGTATGTTGCTATTGCTTTCTTCATGACTTATACATGTTCCTGTAACTATGAGATTATGCAACTCCCATTTACCGGAGGAACACTTTGGGTGCTACCAAACATCACAACGTAACTGGGTGATTATAAAGGAGTACTACAGGTGTCTCCAAAGGTACATGTTGGGTTGGCGTATTTCGAGATTAGGTTTTGTCACTCCGATTGTCGGAGAGGTATCTCTGGGCCCTCTCGGTAATGCACATCACTATAAGCCTTGCAAGCAATGTGACTAATGAGTTAGTTACGGAATGATGCATTACGTAACGAGTAAAGAGACTTGCCGGTAACGAGATTGAACTAGGTATTGGATTCCGACGATCGAATCTTGGGCAAGTAACATGCCGATGACAAAGGGAACAACGTATGTTGTTATGCGGTTTGACCGATAAAGATCTTCGTCGAATATGTAGGAGCCAATATGGGCATCCAGGTTCCACTATTGGTTATTGACCGAGAATAGTTCTAGGTCATGTCTACATAGTTCTCGAACCCGTAGGGTCCGCACGCTTAAGGTTTCGATGACAGTTATATTATGAGTTTATGAGTTTTGATGTACCGAAGGAGTTCGGAGTCCCGGATGAGATCGGGGACATGACGAGGAGTCTCGAAATGGTCGAGACGTAAAGATCGATATATTGGACGACTATATTCGGAGTTCGGAAAGGTTCCGAGTGATTCGGCTATTTTTCGGAGTACCGGAGAGTTATGGGAATTCGCCCGGGAGTATATGGGCCTTATTGGGCCATACGGGAATAGAGGAGAGAGGCCAAAAGGAAGGAGGCCTGCGCCCCCCCTCTGGTCCGAATTGGACAAGGGGTGCAGCCCCCCTTTCCTTCTTCCTCTCCCCCTCTTTCCCCTTCTCCTACTCCAACAAGGGAGGTGGAATCCTACTAGGACTAGGGAATCCTAGTAGGACTCCACACTTGGCGCGCCCCCTCCTAGGGCCGGCCTCCTCCCCCCTTGCTCCTTTATATACGGGGGCAGGGGGGCACCCCATGACACACAAGTTGATCTATGGATTGTTCCTTAGCCGTGTGCGGTGCCCCCCTCCACCATATTCCACCTCGGTCATATCGTCGCGGAGTTTAGGTGAAGCCCTGCGCCGGTAGAACATCATCATCGTCACCACGCCGTCGTGCTGACGGAACTCATCTCCGGAGCTCTGCTGGATCGGAGGCCAGGGATCGTCATCGAGCTGAACGTGTGCTGAAATCGGAGGTGCCGTACGTTCGGTGCTTGGATCGGTCGGATCGTGAAGACGTACGACTACATCAACCATGTTGTCATAACGCTTCCGCTTACGGTCTACGAGGGTATGTGGACAACACTCTCCCCTCTCGTTGCTATGCCATCACCATGATCTTGCGTGTGCGTAGGAATTTTTTTGAAATTACTACGTTCCCCAACAGAAATAAGGTGAATGGTATTTGTTATTTGGTCTTGTTTATTTGTTTTTTGCATACATACATGTTTTTTTACTTTACTAACTACCAAGTTTGTCTTTATAGGCATGGCTTCTTCCGGTTCCGTGACGAGGCCACCGTGTGCTAACCGCGAGGATATGCCGGACAAGTGGACAGACGCCGAGTTGGATAAGGTGAAGGACAAAGATATGAGAACTCCATCATGTTGGTGTGGAGATGTTTGCAAAGTTAAGGTATCCACCGATCACAACAAGTCATGGACGGAAGGAAGAAGATATTTTGTTTGTCCCAACTATGCCTACGATCGTCCTCGTCCAGCTCACGCCTATGATGTACCGCCGGTGAGTTGTTCAAGTTCAAACATGTCGTCAACCATTGAATCTATCTTACTAATGACCACATTTGTTCTTTATTCGTACCTAGTCGCCGCCTCCACTTTGTAAGTACTTCACATGGATAGATCAAGATGTGCCAGAAGATTTTAAGAAAGATCAACTTTGAGATTGTCTACGGAGGCAGCGGTTGCTTGAAGAAGCATTTCAGAGAGGCCTGGATGAAGAGCGTCGTGAAAAGGAGAGGATGGAGTGCAAGAAGCATGAAGAGGAGAGGGCACGCAAGGAGAAGATTGCTCGTGAAGAGGAGAGAGCAAGAAAGCTTGCAAGGGCTCGTGAAGCCCAAGAGGAGGATGAGGCACGCGACAAAAAAGGAAAATGGCCTCGTGTGACCCAATAAGGCCTTCGTTTCAAAAAACTAGTCATGAACTATGCCTTCGATTCGAGAAACATCTGATGAACTATGTTTTTGATTTGTGATACCTATCATGAACTATGTACTTTATTTGTGAAACCTATCATGAACTATGTCTTTGATTTGTGAAACTTGTGATGAACTACGTCTTCGATTAGATGAAACTTGCTGTTGCTGTGACTTCATTTGTCTTCAAGTGAAGAAGAGGAAAAATAGAACAAACACTGCTCTGCTTTGCCACCTACCCCAGACCCCATGGCGGCAGGATTTGAAACCTTACCGCTAGAGGTTACGGTGGTAGGTTGGCGAAATCTTCTGTGACCAGAATGGGAAATTTGCTGGCGGTAGGTTTGGCCACCCTACCACCGGCCCTCTCGGCGTGTGCGTAGGAAATTTTTTGAAATTACTACGTTCCCCAACAGTGGCATCCGAGCCTAGGTTTTATGCGTAGATGTCATATGCACGAGTAGAACACAAGTGAGTTGTGGGCGATACAAGTCATACTGCTTACCAGCATGTCATACTTTGGTTCAGCGGTATTGTGAGATGAAGCGGCCCGGACCGACATTACGCGTACGCTTACGCGAGACTGGTTTCACCGTTACGAGCACTCGTGCTTAAAGGTGGTTGGCGGGTGTCTGTCTCTCTCACTTTAGCTGAATCGAGTGTGGCTACGCCTGGTCCTTGCGAAGGTTAAAACAACACTAACTTGACGAACTATCGTTGTGGTTTTGATGCGTAGGTAAGAACGGTTCTTGCTAAGCCCATAGCAGCCACGTAAAACTTGCAACAACAAAGTAGAGAACGTCTAACTTGTTTTTGCAGGGCATGTTGTGATGTGATATGGTCAAGACGTGATGCTATATTTTATTGTATGAGATGAGCTGGCAGGAGCCATATGGTTGTCGTTTTATTGTATGAAATGCAAACGCCCTGTAATTGCTTTACTTTATCACTAAGCGGTAGCGATAGTCATAGAAGCAATAGATGGCGTAAACGACAATGATGCTACGATGGAGATCAAGGTGTCGCGCCGGTGACGATGGTGATCATGAAGGTGCTTCGGAGATGGAGATCACAAGCACAAGATGGTGATGGCCATATCATATCACTTATATTGATTGCATGTGATGTTTATCCTTTATGCATCTTATCTTGCTTTGATTGATGGTAGCATTTTAAGATGATCTCTCACTAAAAATTATCAAGAAGTCTTCTCCCTGAGTATGCACCGTTGCCAAAGTTCGTCGTGCCCAGACACCACATGATGATCGGGTGTGATAAGCTCTACGTCCATCTACAACGGGTGCAAGCCAGTTTTGCACACGCAGAATACTCAGGTTAAACTTGACGAGCCTAGCATATGCAGATATGGCCTCAGAACACGGAGACCGAAAGGTCGAGCGTGAATTATATAGTAGATATGATCAACATAGTGATGTTCACCATTGAAAACTACTCCATCTCACGTGATGATCGGTTATGGTTTAGTTGATTTGGATCACGTGATCACTTAGATGACTAGAGAGATGTCTGTCTAAGTGGGAGTTCTTAAGTAATATGATTAATTGAACTTAAATTTATCATGAACTTAGTACCTGATAGTATTTTGCTTGTCTATGTTTGTTGTAGATAGATGGCTCGTGTTGTTGTTCTGTTGAATTTTAATGCGTTCCTTGAGAAAGCAAAGTTGAAAGATGTTAGTAGCAATGATGCGGATTGGATCCGTGATCTGAGGTTTATCCTCATTGCTACACAAAAAAATTATGTCCTTAATGCACCACTAGGTGACAGACTTATTGCAGGAGCAGATGCAGACGTTATGAATGTTTGGCTAGCTCAATACGATGACTACTTGATAGTTTAGTGCACCATGCTTAACGGCTTAGAATCGGGACTTCAAAGACGTTTTGAACGTCATGGACCATATGAGATGTTCCAGGAGTTGAAGTTAATATTTCAAGCAAATACCCGAGTTGAGAGATATGAAATCTCTAACAAGTTCTATAGCTAAAAGATGGAGGAGAATCGCTCAACTAGTGAGCTTGTGCTCGGATTGTCTGGGTACTTCAATCGCTTGAATCAAGTGGGAGTTAATCTTCCAGATAAGATAGTGATTGACAGAATTCTCTAGTCACCATCACTAAGTTACTAGAACTTCGTGATGAACTATAGTATGCAAGGGATGACGAAAACGATTCCCGAGCTCTTCGTGATGTTGAAATCGACGAAGGTAGAAATCAAGAAAGAGCATCAAGTGTTGATGATTGACAAGACCACTAGTTTCAAGAAAAGGGCGAAGGGAAAGAAAGGGAAACTTCAAGTAGAATGGCAAACAAGTTGTCACTCCCGTGAAGAAGACCAAAGCTGGACCAAAGCCTGAAACTGAGTGCTTACACTGCAAAGGAAATGGTCACTAGAAGTGGAAATGCCCTGAATATTTGGTGGATAAGAAGGATGGCAAAGTAAGCAAGGGTATATTTGATATACATGTTATTAATGTGTACCTTACTAGTGTTTATAGTAGCCCCTGTGTATTTGATACTTGTTCAGTTGCTAAGATTAGTAACTCGAAACAGGAGTTACAGAATAAACAGAGACTAGTTGAAGGGGCGGTGACGATGAGTGTTGGAAGTAGTTCCAAGATTGATATGATCATCATCGCACACTCCCTATACTTTCGGGATTAGTGTTAAACCTAAATAAATGTTATTTGGTGTTTGCGTTGAGCATGAATATGATTTGATCGTGTTTATTGCTATACGGTTATTCATTTAAAGTCAGAGAATAATTGTTGTTCTGTTTACATGAATAAAACCTTCAATGGTCATATACCCAATGAAAATAGTTTATTGGATCTCGATCGTAGTGATACACATATTCATAATATTGATGCCAAAAGATGCAAAGTTAATAATGATAGTGCAACTTATTTGTGGCACTGCCGTTTGGGTCATATCGGTGTAAAGCGCATGAAGAAACTCCACAAACATGGATTTTCAGAATCACTTGGTTATGAATCATTTGATACTTGCGAACCGTGCCTTTTGGGCAAGATGACTAAAACTCCGTTCTTCGGAACAATGGAACGAGCAACAAACTTGTTGGAAATAATACATACTGATGTATGCAGACCAATGAGTATTAAGGCTCGTGGCAGGTATCGTTATTTTCTAACCTTCATAGATGATTTAAGTAGATATGGGTATATCTACTTGATGAAACATAAGTCTGAAATAGTTGAAAGGTTCAAAGAATTTCAGAGTGAAGTGGAAAATCATCGTAACAAGAAAATAAAGTTTCTGCGATCTGATCGTGGAGATGAATATTTGAGTTACGAGTTTGGTCTTCAATTAAAACAATGTGGAATAGTTTCACAGCTCACGCCACCTAGAACACCACAAACGTTATGGTGTGTCCGAACGTCGTAACCGCACTTTATTTGATATGGTGCGATCAATGATGTCTCTTACTGATTTACCAATATCGTTTTGGGGTTATGCATTAGAGACAGCTGCATTCACGTTAAATAGGGCACCATCTAAATCCGTTGAGATGACACCTTATGAACTGTGCTTTGGCAAGAAACCCAACTTGTCGTTTCTTAAAGTTTGGGGTTGCGATGCTTATGTGAAAAAGTTTCATCCTGATAAGCTCAAACCCAAATCGGAGAAGTGTGTCTTCAGAGAATACCCAAAGGAAACTATTGGGTACACCTTCTATCACAAATCCAAAGACAAGATATTCGTTGCTAAAAATGGATCCTTTCTAGAGAAGGAGTTTCTCTTGAAAGAAGTGAGTGGGAGGAAAGTAGAACTTGATGAGGTAACTGTACCTGCTCCCTTATTGGAAAGTAGTTCATCACAAGAACCGGTTCCTGTGACAACTACACCAATTAGTGAGGAAGCTAATGGTATTGATCATGAAACTTCAGATCAAGTTTCTACTGAACCTCATAGGTCTACCAGAGTAAGATCCGCACTAGAGTGGTACGGTAATCCTATTCTGGAAGTCATGTTACTTGACCATGATGAACCTACGAACTATGAAGAAGCGATGATGAGCCCAGATTCCGCAAAATGGCTAGAGGCCATGAAATCTGAGATGGGATCCATGTATGAGAACAAAGTGTGGACTTTGGTGGACTTGCCCATTGATCGGTAAGCCATAGAAAATAAATGGATCTTCAAGAGGAAGACGGACACTGATAGTAGTGTTACTATCTACAAAGCTCGACTTGTTGTGAAAGGTTTTTCAACAAGTTCAAGGTGTTGAATACAATGAGATTTTCTCACTTGTATCGATGCTTAAGTCTGTCCGAATCATGTTAGCAATTGCCACATTTTATGAAATGTGGCAAAAGGATGTCAAAACTGCATTCCTTAATGAATTTATTAAAGAAGAGTTGTATATGATGCAACCAGAAGGTTTTGTCAATCCTAAAGGTGCTAACAAAGTGTGCAAGCTCCAGCGATCCATTTATGGACTGGTGCAAGCTTCTCGGAGTTGGAATATACGCTTTGATGAGTTGATCAAAGCATATATATGGTTTTATACAGACTTTGTGAGAAGCCTGTATTTACAAGAAAGTGAGTGGGAGCTCTGTAGCATTTCTAATATTATATGTGGGTGACATATTGTTGATTGGAAATGATATTGAAATTCTGGATAGCATGAAAGGACACTTGAAAAGAGTTTTTCAAAGCAAGACCTCGGTGAAGCTGCTTACACATTGAGCATCAAGATCTATATAGATAGATCAAGACGCTTGATAAGATTTTTCAATGAGTACATACCTTGATAAATTTTTGAATAGTTCAAAATGGAACAGTCAAAGGAGTTCTTGCCTGTGATGCAAAGGTGTGAAGTTGAGTAAGACTCAAGACCCGACCATGGTAGAAAATAGAAAGAGAATGAAAAGTCATTCCCTATGCCTCAGTCATAGGTTCTATAAAGTATGATATGCTGTGAATCAGACCTATTGTATACCTTGCTCTGAGTTTGACAAAGGAATACAATTTTGATCTAAGAGTAGATCACTGGACAACGGTCAAGAATATCCTTAGTGAGAACTAAGGAGATGTTTCTCGATTATGGAGGTGATAAAAGAGCCCGTCGTAAAAAGTTACAACGATGCAAGCTTTTACACCAATCCAGATGACTCTAAGTCTCAATCTGGATACATATTGAAAGTGGGAGCAATTAGCTAGAGTAGCTCCGTGCAGAGCATTATAGACATAGAATATTTGCAAAATACATCCGGCTCTGAATATGACAGACCCATTGACTAAGCTTCTCTCACGAGCAAAACATGATCACACCTTAGTACTCTTTGGGTGTTAATCACATAGCGATGTGAACTAGATTATTGACTCTAGTAAACCATTTGGGTGTTGGTCACATGATGATGTGAACTATGGGTGTTAATCACATACAGATGTGAATATTGGTGTTCAATCACATGATGATGTGAACTAGATTATTGACTCTAGTGCAAGTGGGAGACTGAAGGAAATATGCCCTAGAGGCAATAATAAAGTTATTATTTATTTCCTTATTTTACGATAAATGTTTATTATTCATGCTAGAATTGTATTAACCGGAAACATAATACATGTGTGAATACATAGACAAACATAATGTCACTAGTATGCCTCTACTTGACTAGCTCGTTTATCAAAGATGGTTATGTTTCCTAGCCATGGACAAAAGAGTTGTCATTTGATTAATGGGATCACATCATTAGGAGAATGATGTGATTGACATGACCCATTCCGTTAGCCTAGCACTTGATCGTTTAGTATGTTGCTATTGCTTTCTTCATGACTTATACATGTTCCTGTAACTATGAGATTATGCAACTCACATTTACCGGAGGAACACTTTGGGTGCTACCAAACGTCACAACGTAACTGGGTGATTATAAAGGAGTACTACAGGTGTCTCCAAAGGTACATGTTGGGTTGGCGTATTTCGAGATTAGGTTTTGTCACTCCGATTGTCGGAGAGGTATCTCTGGGCCCTCTCGGTAATGCACATCACTATAAGCCTTGCAAGCAATGTGACTAATGAGTTAGTTACGGAATGATGCATTACGTAACGAGTAAAGAGACTTGCCGGTAATGAGATTGAACTAGGTATTGGATTCCGACGATCGAATCTCGGGCAAGTAACATGCCGATGACAAAGGGAACAACGTATGTTGTTATGCGGTTTGACCGATAAAGATCTTCGTAGAATATGTAGGAGCCAATATGGGCATCCAGGTTCCGCTATTGGTTATTGACCGAGAATAGTTCTAGGTCATGTCTACATAGTTCTCGAACCCGTAGGGTCCGCACGCTTAAGGTTTCGATGACAGTTATATTATGAGTTTATGAGTTTTGATGTACCGAAGGAGTTCGGAGTCCCGGATGAGATCGGGGACATGACGAGGAGTCTCGAAATGGTCGAGACGTAAAGATCGATATATTGGACGAGTATATTCGGAGTTCGGAAAGGTTCCGAGTGATTCGGGTATTTTTCGGAGTACCGGAGAGTTATGGGAATTCGCCGGGGAGTATATGGGCCTTATTGGGCCATACGGGAATAGAGGAGAGAGGCCAAAAGGAAGCAGGCCTGCGCCCCCCCTTTGGTCCGAATTGGACAAGGGGCGCAGCCCCCCTTTCCTTCTTCCTCTCCCCCTCTTTCCCCTTCTCCTACTCCAACAAGGTAGGTGGAATCCTACTAGGACTAGGGAATCCTAGTAGGACTCCACACTTGGCGCGCCCCCTCCTAGGGCCAGCCTCCTCCCCCCTTGCTCCTTTATATACGGGGGCAGGGGGCACCCCATGACACACAAGTTGATCTACGGATCGTTCCTTAGCCGTGTGCGGTGCCCCCCTCCACCATATTCCACCTCGGTCATATCGTCGCGGAGTTTAGGCGAAGCCCTGCGCCGGTAGAACATCATCATCGTCACCACGCCGTCGTGCTGACGGAACTCATCTACGGAGCTCTGCTGGATCGGAGGCCGGGGATCGTCATCGAGCTGAACGTGTGCTGAACTCGGAGGTGCCGTACGTTCGGTGCTTGGATCGGTCGGATCGTGAAGACGTACGAATACATCAATCGCGTTGTCATAACGCTTCCGCTTACGGTCTACGAGGGTACGTGGACAACACTCTCCCCTCTCGTTGCTATGCCATCACCATGATCTTACATGTGCGTAGGAATTTTTTTGAAATTACTACATTCCCCAACAGAAATAAGGTGAATGGTATTTGTTATTTGGTCTTGTTTATTTGTTTTTTGCATACGTACATGTTTTTTTACTTTACTAACTACCAAGTTTGTCTTTATAGGCATGGCTTCTTCCGGTTCGGTGACGAGGCCACCGTGTGCTAACCGCGAGGATATGCCGGACAAGTGGAAAAACGCCGAGTTGGATAAGGTGAAGGACAAAGATATGAGAACTCCATCATGTTGGCGTGGAGATGTTTGCAAAGTTAAGGTATCCACCGACCGCAACAAGTCATGGACAGAAGGAAGAAGATATTTTGTTTGTCCCAACTATGCGTTCGGTTGTCCTCGTCCAGATCACGCCTATGATGTACCGCCGGTGAGTTGTTCAAGTTCAAACGTGTCGTCAACCATTGAATCTATCTTACTAATGACCACATTTGTTCTTTATTCGTACCTAGTCGCTGCCTCCACTTTGTAAGTACTTCACATGGATAGATCAAGATGTTCCGGAAGATTTTAAGAAATATCAACTTCGAGATTGTCTACGGAGGCAGCGGTTGTTTGAAGAAGCATTTCAGAGAGGCTTGGATGAAGAGCGTCATGAAAAGGAGAGGATGGAGCGCAAGAAGCGTGAAGAGGAGAGGGCACGCAAGGAGAAGATTGCTCGTGAAGAGGAGAGAGCAAGAAAGCTTGCAAGGGCTCGTGAAGCCCAAGAGGAGGATAAGGCACGCGACAAAAAAGGAAAATGGCCTCGTGTGACCCAATAAGGCCTTCGTTTCAAAAAACTAGTCATGAACTATGCCTTCGATTCGAGAAACATGTGAGGAACTATGTTTTTGATTTGTGATACCTATCATGAACTATGTACTTTATTTGTGAAACCTGTCATGAACTATGTCTTTGATTTGTGAAACTTGTGATGAACTACGTCTTCGATTAGATGAAACTTGCTGTTGCTGTGACTTCATTTGTCTTCAAGTGAAGAAGAGGAAAAATAGAACAAACACTGCTCTGCTTTGCCACCTACCGCCAGACCCCATGGCGGCAGGATTTGAAACCTTACCGCCAGAGGTTACGGTGGTAGGTTGGCGAAATCTTCTGTGACTGGAATGGGAAATTTGCTGGCGGTAGGTTTGGCCACCCTACCACCGGCCCTCTCGGCGGTAGGCCCTACCGCCAGGGAGCATGGCGGTAGGGTTGGCCATCCTAGCAGCCTCTTTTCTGTGACCAATTCGGCCACTGTTTTTGCGGTACGATTGGTCAACCTACCGCCGTAGCCTATGGCGGTAGGGTGGCGAAATGTTCTGTGACCGAAACGGTCCCTTGTTCCGCGGTAGGGTTGGCCACCCTACCACCAGTGCCTATGGCGGTAGGGTTGGGCACCCAATTCCTTTTCCCTCTTCTTATCTTTTTTAGCCCTTTGCCTTTGCATTTCTTACAAATTTCTGTGACCTAAGCATCCAAAATGACATGCAAAAATTATGGAGTAGCGAAGACATACATAACTAAGCATAGTTCATTACATCCATAAATGACAGTAGTTCAACTGACTTCAAACATCTAGAGACTCGAATGACATGAGTTCAAAATACAAAGCTCAAACACGAGCATACACTTTCTACTTCGGAAAATTAGATCTAAAACTCATAACACGCTCAATTTGTGCGTCACGATCAGGATTTGGCTTCAATTAATAATCCTGAGAACCCGCCCAATTCTCCAACACACCTTTCGTTTCGCCGAACCAGGACCATCGAGCACGGCGTTCCGGAATCTCTGACTTGCCTTGTGTGATTGCCCATCCAATGACCTGTCCGGGTTTCCTCAAGTCCAGCTCGCAGAATTCTTCTATGTTCGCAGAGAAAAAGATCTCCATTTCCAAAGAATGCCTGCTAGCATATGCCTTCTCATGCAGCAGATCAAGCATCTTCTGTTTTTCTTTCACAACCCTACGAAAAACTTTTCTCTCCTTAAGATCAGAAGGTTCCTCCATGAATGTATACTTTTGGAAATCCATCATGGCAGCAAACTCCTCATCATTCCTCTTGAACCATGCTTCAACCTCCCTCTTGATAGCAAGTTCTCGCTCCGGTACAATCTTCTTAGACGCTGCAGCCAAACTCTTAGATGCAATGCCACAACACTTCTCATATACTTTCTTCAACTGCTCCGGGGTCATGTTTTCCATCATGTTTTCCATGCTACATGAAATGGAACAAACCAGAACTCAAATCAAATGATACAATACAAACACAAAGCATAACTTATTTAGGCTACATAATGTTCTCACTGGTTCAAATGACATAGGTTACATAAACGATAAGGATACATGCCATTACAGTCTAAATGACACTACAACATCATTTGTTTCAACCCCCTCTACTAGTCCATCAACAAGACATCTTTGTCGTACGGCCCAGGGTTGCAACAAATGAAATCATTTCTTTCACGGACCCAAGCCCAACGAGTTGCCCGACTAAGTATCGCCGATGATGGTTGCCTAACTAGCCAATCAATGATCTGGCCAGGGTTGTTAAAGTCCATCTCATTCACTTCATCCCTTGTTCCACACAATGCAATTTGCCTTACAAGAGCGCGTCTATGAATTTTCTCTTCCTTCTTGAGGTTGCTTATGTTTTTCTCTTTAGCTTGGTATAACTTAACTCTGGCATCGTCACACTTTGACACATAATACTTTGAAAAATTTCTACAAGCCGCATTCCTTTGACCCACAAGTCCATCTTTTCCTCAATGACTGCACGTTCACGCTTCGCCACCGCCTCCGCGGAAGTCTCAACAAAAATGATCGATCCCATCCTACAAGTCGAGGTATTACTATAACGGTCATCCAAGGTAAAAATCCTAACTGTGTCTCGACAAAAACTTGAACCCTAGGAGTAGATCGAGCTATAATTCAAACTACTCTAACAAAACCCTAATTAAACTATAACCATAACATTCGTCATATAGGCATTTACTTAAGCATAACCATAAACCCAACCTTAACCCTAACCATGTCATTAACCCTAACAAAACCCTAAATGATATTTCTTACTACCCAAACAATGCTACTGACACAATACATTGTCAAAGCACAAACATTACCCTAAATGCATCATATACAATGATTTCACCACAACAAAACCATGAACTAGTGATTCCAACAAATGAGCAAAATGCATGATTTGAACCAACCAAATGAAGGGGGGATGGGGGAGGTACCTTGGGTGATGCAAGTGAGCTCGATCCACCGGCCAAATCTCAAGCAATGGAGGGGGATCTAGTGGGTGGTTTGGTGGGGGAGAGGGGGAGAGAGCTTTAGCTCGAAAGAAGAGTGGGGTGAATGAGTGGGTGGGGGAGCAGCACAGCCCCCTCCTTCACAACCTTATCCAGGAACCTACCGCCAGCCATCTCGGTGGTAGGTTGAAACAGCCTACCGCTGTAGGGTGTGGCGGTAGGTCCCTTTGCCACGTGTACATGGCCGTTAATGGCCAGACGGCGTCAGGAAACCTACCGCCACGAGGAGCGGTGGTAGCCTGCACACATCTACCGCCACGGAGCCCGGCAGTAGCAAAAGGGTCAAATGTCGAAATAATTTCAAACCGGGGTCAGATCCCGATTTTAGACGTGAAAAGGGTCAAAACACGAAATTTTGCCGCGGAGGGGGCGGGGAGGGAAGCCGGAAGTCCACACAGCTGACCACTCGGATGTCAACAGGGAAACGGGTCAGGCCGAGCGCAAACCGCTCAGCCACAGCGGGATTAGCGTCGGAGATGACCGCATCAGCCTCAGGTACGACAAGCTTAGAGTACTGGGGGATGGCATCAGGATTCATCGTCCACGCGGTCAGCCGGAAGGCCGACATGTCCATCGCGTTCCTGGTCTCCGGGGCGAGGTTCTCTAGCTGCAGAATGGCGAGAGAAGGAATTCCGCCGAGGCCCGATGCCAAGCGTTGTCGAGGATCCCTAGAATCTCAATGGAGACCAGAAAGCGGGCAGTGACAGGCACACCATCGGGCGATCTGCTCCAGGGAGTGAAGATCAGGTGGAAGGTGCCAGTACGCAGGCTAGTGCGAGCGACGCGGGCATGCGACTCCGGGGATGAGAACTTGATGAGGAAGTCGTTGGAGCATGGAGATGCACCGAGAACTCGTGTGCAGCGAGGCCAAACTAGGTGTGGAGCGCGTCAAAGACCTCGAGCCTGGACACGCCCTATCGGCGGCCGGGCACGGTGGCCAGGAGGGCCCGCTCGAGACCACGCTCAGCCTCCTCCATCTCAGCCGAGCGGGGGAGGTAACAGATGGCACAAGCTGGCCGACGGTCAGGGTGCCCAGAGAGAGGAGTGGCCCTGGAGGAGGCAGAGGCAGCCGACCCGGAGGACGCGGGCAGCGGCTGAGGCCCGGAGGACACGGGCAGCGACGGGGAGGGGAGCAGCGAGGCAGACTCCGCCCCGGAGAACACAGGGCGGCTGGCCAATCCAGGGGACGCGGCACGGTCGGAGGCTGTAGACGCAAGGGTGGGCAGACGCTGTCGAAGAGGCGGGGGAGGCGAGCCGTCGAGGGAGGAGACGCGTTTGAGTTTCTCTGGTGCAACTGTTTGACTTTGATCCTATTCAAGCTAATCTCATACTTTGATTACAATCTCTTGTGATCTGTCAAATTATATGTAGCCATGTTGCACAAAAGGTGAAAAAACTAGTTCATCGGAGCCAATCCCAATCTTGTTAGGTATATGGGTCTTGCTCAATATCATGCTGACCCGATTTTGAAGTGGGAACTGAAAACTTCATAATTCTGGCCTTGTGAGTTAGGACTCGTGTGGCTTGTTGAATGTTAGCTATGCGTGTGGTTTAATCTATGGCAAGAACACAACAGGGATATTTTCATAGATGAGTTCCTTGATGAGGTGGTGGTTTTACTTTCGGAAAAACTAACGCCCACACATGTGGGCGTTTGCACATCGCCCACACGCCTCGATCACCACTCATTTTGCCACATATGAACATATGACATCAACAGAAATCTTTTTGGTTTTTGGCTTAAAAATGTTTTATCTCCTAATTAAAAAAGCGAATAAAAAATCCGTTTTCACCATTAAATCCGTCTCGACGAGTTCTTCAAAACTAGACCCCATGTTGATATGTTTCAACGAAATTTTTTTTGCCCAAAAGTTGCTATGATGTTTACACTGTAGTTGCCATGGTGCTTACACTAAAGTTGTCATGTGGCAATTTTAGTTTGTAGATCATGGCAATTTTAGTTTTTGATGATGGCAATTCCAGTACTTTGACCATGAAAATATTTTTTTTGCATGAACCATGGCAATTTTAAGTGCATGTATCATGGCAATTTTAGTTTATGGTGCATGGCAAGTCTAGTTTCTTAATTCTCCATTTTATAATATGTCAAAATTTACTTTTTAATATAGAAGAAAATAGCTGAAACATAACATGGCAACTTTAGTGTAAACATCATGGCAATTCATGTGCAATAGACATGACGACTTTTAATCAAAAAAAAAAATCGTTGAAATATATTGACATGAGATGTAGTTTTGAAGATCTCGTCGCGAGGGATTTAATGGTGAAACCGGATCTTCAATCGGATTTTTCATTTAAGAGATAAAACATTTTAAAAACTGAAAATCCAAAAAGATTTCACATGCATGCATGCAGTGACATGGCATAGTCTGTATATTATAGAGCGTGTGGACGGGTTTGACTCCCACCACACGTGTGGGCGTTAGCGTTGTCCTTTACTTTTACTCACCCATGAACGATTACAGCAGGCAGCGTCGTCGCCAAGCAACAAAGCACAGTCCTATAGTAGCGTCACAAGTATTGAGTACTATGCAAGGGAGTGGAGCCCCACCATCCTAATTGGAGGGCTCATCTGTACAATTAAACTCTTCTCTGAACAAATGGAAGTTCTCCTGTCGGTTCTTGCTTTTCATAAAAAAGAATGCTATGTATAATACAGATCTTTGGAAATTCATAGGGTTGAAATTTCCTTGGTTTACGGTACATCTTTAGGTCTCGATGTTTTACACATAGTTCATGGAACCAATGATATTCCAAAGAAGAATGTTGCATAACATGTGCATCAGTGTTAATGTTTGAGGGCCTTGAAGCTTTTATTTCTGTTCAGATATTTTGTTTCTGCCAATTTATGTTAACTGGAATTATATCTTCCCGAGAGTCTCCTGAAGCTGAATGAGCAGCTCATGTTCCTTTTACTCTTAAGCAGTATTGTACTTTTCAATTTGGCATATATGACTTAATATGTGTGTATTGCTCCCAAAACTGGTACAAGATGGCTCATTTCATCTGAAGTTGGCCATAATTTTTTTTTTTGAAAAAGGGTTTTCCCCGCTTTATATATAAAACAGAACCGCCAAGCATCCAACAACAAAGGGTAGCATAGTGCAAAGTATAGAAAGCAAATAAAGGAGGTCCGACTGGGGGCACGGCCAAAACAAGCCCTAACTACAAGGAATGGAACTCTAGTCAGGCTCCGGTGGCGCTAGTGGAGACAACGGGGACATCGCGGCAGCCATAGAACGAAGATCGGCGACGATGGAGTCGATGTAGCCATGGTCGCGCCGCTTGCTAAGCAGTCTCCAGAAGTGTAGAAATCCACATATTTTAAAGACGACGTCAGTGACACGGCAAGGAATGACGTGCTCGGTCACTAATTTATTGCGGCAATTCCAGAGGGTACACTCCAGCGTGCCTACTGCGACTCAAAGAGACAGCCTACTAATAGGCGGGGAATCTAAGACCTCCCTAAATAGGTCAGGGAGGTTATCATGGCACCAAGATCCACCCACGACGTCCTGAAAGCAACTCCATAAGAAACGCACCGACGGGCATCGAAAGAAGATGTGGTTAGAGTCTTCTGGGACGCCACAGAGGGGACAAAGGCCATCACCTGGGCCATTCCACTTCTGGACCTCGGTGCCTGAGGGCAGACGGCCACGGACCCATTTCCACATGAAGAAACGTATCTTCAGTGGTAGCTTGATTTCCCAAAGAACCGTAAGTTCATTTGGACCCGGAGTCAGCAATATTGCCCAATATAGGGACTTAGTCGAGAATGAACCACTCGGCTCAAGGTGCCAGGTCATGGAGTCAGGTTCGGTCGAGGGGTTGTGCAAAGCTGTGCATTCCAAAAGATCGTCCCACTGCGCTCGCTCAAGATCCCCAAAGGTGCGACCAAAAGGAGATGGAGCCAAGGTCCTGAAGGGCCGCTTCTACTGAGAGTTGTGGGTGGGAGCAGATCGAGAATAGGGCATAGAACCTTTCCGCGAACAGTCTGGTTCCCGCCCATCAATCCAGCCAGAATAATGAATTAGAACCCGAGCCCACAACAATTGTTGTGCCTATCTGGAGGATCGGTAGCAGTTGAATAATTGACTAGTTACGAAAAATACATAAAGCTTTAGGCGGAAAGGCATCCTGTGCCCCGACCCACGCTCCCCTCCCTGCCACCCCCGCGCGGCGGCCAGGAGGGCTTCCGGCGCGGCGCCCCCAAGTCCCCTCCCCTCCCTCCTCCTCTCCCGCCGCCGCCAGGGGGCCTGGCCGGGCAAAGCTCGCCTGGGCTGGCGGCGGCGGGGCCTTCTGGTTCCCCGCTGGCAGAGGAGCAGCGCGGGTCTTCCTCTCCGGCTGGGGCGCGGCGCGGGCACCGGGCGCCTGGGTGCGACGTCGAGCTGGGGCGCTGGTCGGCGCTTGGTGATGGTCGCGTGGCGGGCGGAGCAGATGGTGGTGGGTCGTGCGGGGCCAAGACGTGGCGACACGGATCTTGCGCGTGGGGGCTCCTGCGACGAGGGCTGCGGGCGGCGCGGCCGGGCGCTCCTGGGCGTCGGGTGGCGGCTGCTAACGACGTGGTGACCAGCGCAGCGGCGGCCTGATGGCGGTAGTGGTGGTGCATGTCGGCTGGATCTGGCGGTTTTCGGCGGGCGGCGCGGGTTGGGGCATCGGCCCGGCATGGCTGTTGCTCTGGCTGTGGACGGAGGCGGCGAGGTGGCAAGGCCATCTGGTGTGGCGGCTTCCATTCGTCGAGCCGGCATCACAGCAGCTCGGCGGGTCGGCTACGGCGGCGGCTGGTTTTCGGTGTCGGCTTGTTTGTAGGCAGCTTGGTTCGACCTTTGATCCATCTCATCGGCTCCCGGCCGCTATCTTCGTCAAAGGATTGACCGTCCCCAGCTATGGTCCATCACTCGTCTCGTGACCGATGCGCAGGTTCGAGCTCGTCTCGTGCACAGTGCCGCAGGACTAAGCTCATCTTGCGCACGGTGCAGCAGGACTGACCTCGTCTCGCGCACGGTGTTGTCGGATCGAGCTCGCCTCATGCCCGGTGCTGCAGGACGGGTCAATGGAGGTCAGGTGGCCGACCTATGGGGTCTCAGCGCTGGGGGTCGGCCGGTGGTGCGAAAGGTGGAATCTTTCCGCTTGTCTCTTTGGTAGGGATAGCGGCAGGTCTCGGGTGAGGTGGTGTCAAGGTCTCGGATGCTGGGGCGGCAGCCCTGGTGGTGGTTGCGCGGTCTCTCGGGCGGAGGCCGTGGCTTGGTACTGCCCGGTGGCCATGGCCGTGTGGGCGGCATGGTTGCCGGGGTGTGGCGTTCGGCAGCAGTGAGTTTTGGCCCGGGTGAAAACCTGTTCTATCTTTGGACGGACCGGCGGCGGCGAAGCTCGTTCCGTTCTTGAAGGCGTCGTCGCGGCTCTCATTGACCGTCGTGCGGCTCCGGGGGAAACTCTGATCCTTGGATTGGGCGATGGCGGCGCTCCGGTGTCGTATCATTCCTGAAGGCGCCGCCTTGGAGCCCACGGTTCGTCATATGCGGCTTCATCTCTCCGCGGTGGTAGTGCTAGGGGTGGTATTGCCGTGCTCAATGCCTATATATCTTGTCTTGGGTGTGTGCATGTGTTGTGGTGGCGTGTGTTTGTACTGGATTGTTGCGATCGTGCTTTATATATAAAGCGGGGCGAGAGCCTTTTTTGGTTATAATTGACTACCAGAACTGGGACCTCCCACCCTGGGGACGAAGGCGAGTGGTTGCCCACGCAAATACTTTGCGCGGATTATATCCAACCATAGCCCACGGCACCGGTCTCAGTGTGCCATGACCACTTGGCGAGAAGGGCGATATTCATGTGCTTCGAGGAAATCACACAAAGGCCACCTTGATCCTTGGGTTTGCAGATCTCAGAGAACTTGACCATTTGGTATTTATGCTTATTGTTTCCTCCCACCCAAAATAACAGGAGAGGTATTTGGCAATCTCCTGGTGAAGGGATTCATGAAGATTATAGAATCCCATCATATACATGAGAAGGCTAATAAGGGATGAGTTCACGAGAACCACCCGAGCTGCCTTGGAGAGCCACCGCCCTTGCCACGGCTCCATCCGAAATTGTAGCTTGGAGACCGTAGGGCGGAGGTCTTTCTCCTGAAGGCGAACATGACTAATCGGCATGCCGAGGTAGGTTGTCGGGAAGGATCCCAAGCGATAGTTAAGGAGGTTGGCGATACTAGTTGCCTCCTCCATGGAGTATCGTAAGCCCCGACATTTCCTGGAAGTACAGGAGCAAGAACTTGAGGTGTCGGATGTCCTCATCCGATCCCTCCACCATCAAGATCGTATCGTCCGCATACTGCACGTGAGAAAGCCCTCCAATCCCCGGTGATATGGGGACAAATACCTTTAATGTGGCCAGCCCGCCTAACCAAGTTCAGGATAGTAGCCAAGGCATCGACCACCAAATTAAAGAGGAAGGGAGAGAGGGGATCACCCTGGCAAACCCCCTGACCAGTGGGAAAGTAGGATCCCACCTCTCCGTTAATATTGATCGCCGTGCGTCCACTCGTCACTAATTGCATCACACATGTGAACCAGTGAGGGTCGAATCCGCACTTCAGCATCACCTCCCGAAGGAAGGACCAGTGGACTGAATCATACGCCTTGTGAAAAGTCGATCTTGAAGAAGACCGCTCGGAGGCGTTTATGCCTAACTTCATGCAGGATTTTGTGAAGGACTAGGATCCCATCTAAGATAAGTCTGCCTTTGGTGAAGGCCGATTGGTTGGGGTGATGGATTCTAGGCGCAAGAAGGGCCACCCTAGTGGCGTATCCTTTCGCCAAAATCCGGAAGATTACGTTGAGGACTGTAATCGATCGGTATTGCCTAATATCCGAGGCTCCTTGGATTTTCGGGATCAGGGAGATTATCCCATAGTTCAGATGGGCGACATCAAGGGTTCCTCTAGAAAGTTCAAGGAACAGGGCTAAGACCTCATCCTTGAAGATAGGCCAGAACGCCTGAAAGAAGCGAACAGGAAGGCCATCCGGACCGGGTGCTGATGCCGGGTTCATGGACTTGAGAAAGCACTCAACTTCAGCAGCATCAAAAGGGGCCATAAGGGCCGTGTTCTCGTCCGGGGATACCTGCTGAGGCGGGGTCCAGATATGGTCCGCCAGGGCCACACCTCCCCGAGGGTGTCCAGCGAATAGTTCCTTATAGAAACCATCCACATGCGCGCGAATCTCATTCGCGTCCTGGAGTATCCGATCACCGTCCCATAATAGAGGGATGGTACCATGTCTATGCCTACCATTGGCGATAGCGTGGAAGTATGCCGTATTGGCATCGCCAAAAAGAACCCACTTCTAGGTTCCACGTCGCCACCAATATTCCTCCTCCTTGGAGTAAATATCCATGAGAGAGTCCTCCAAACTGTAACGGAGAGCCCATTCCTCCATGGAGTCTGCACGGAAGTGAAGGGCTCTGATCTCCTCTAGGAGGGCCACCTTGTGGACCCGAAGGTCCCTTCCTAAATTCACCCCCCATCCCTTCATAAACTGCCTGGAGCACTTGGCCAGGTAGTGCCACTCATGAAGGGATGACATGGACCTATGGGGTTCAGTATGAGCTAGGATACAACGCTCCCGAAGGGGGGGGAGGGCACGGTCGTTCATCCCGAGAAGAGAGAAGAAGAGGGGCATGATCCGAGCCAATCCGAGTGATCGCCTAAAGCACAACAAGAGGGAACCGGAGTTCCCAATCGGGGGAAATAAATACCCGGTCTGGTACACTAAGGGTAGGAGCTACCTGTTTATTGGTCTGGGTATATCTAGCTCCTACCCTGTCGAGCTCACGTAGGCCAAGGTCGGCAATCCAATCATTAAAGCGTTGCATCTCAGCCATGTCTACCCGAGAATTATTCTTGTCTGTGGCAGAGCGGAGGAGGTTGAAGTCTCCTCCTACCACCACCAAAAGTGTGGCGGATGTGATCTTGGCCCTTAGTTCCACCAGGAACGTGGCCGGTCGGCTATGATCCACAGGACCATAAATGACGTTGACTTCCCATTTGAAGCTCACATTCCTCTCCTAGAGTTTCGTGCTGACGAAGAAGTCGCCTCTGTCCATAGGGCCGACCTCAAAGGTGGCATCCTTCACCCTGAGAAGGATGCCACCGGAGTGACCCGCCTCTCCACTAGAGGGCAGCCAATGCTAGGGAAACAAGTGCCTACTAAGTCATTCAAGCTCGGCAAGGGAGAATTCTACCCTCATCTTCTCTTGGATTGCGACAACATCAATGGATTCCTCGCACATGTAATCAATCAACTGCCTGCAACGGCCATCATGGCCGAAGCCCCGCAGGTTCCAGAATAAGGCTCGCATGACTACTCATCTAAGGGGTCCTCTCTGGACCCCACAGCAGTAGATGCACTTTGTGCATGACGCAACTGGGCTATGCGCGAACGGGTCCTACCAAGGACCTCATTGGGGGCCAAATCGGGGTGGCTCCGTCTACCTAATGGGAGTGGGGTAGGGAGGGACCCCTCATCCATAGATGCCGCCTCATGGGCCCAGGCGGCCGCAAGGTGGCCCTCGAGGACCTTTTTGGCCTGGAGGGACGTGATTTGCTCAAGCACCGGGACTTTCTCACCACGAAAAACTATGGCAGAGTCTACCGCCACCTTCGCAAGGTGGCCCAATGGAACTCCCGCAAGAGCCGAAAAGGAAGTATCACAAATATCATCAAGAGTAGCCAAAAGAGGGGTGGAGGTGGTGGACGGACCTGCATCAAGGTTCTTTGCGGCCGCATGGCATGCGGCCTTTTCCATCGTGTTCATCGAGGCCCCATCCGGGCGCGACGCCGAGGCTAGACGGGCGCTCTTCCGGGCCGAAGACGCCGGGGTCGAGGCCAAGCGGGGACGTCGCTTGGTCTTGGTGGTGAAGGGTGGTGCTACCGTTGTCTCCGAGGGGACCGGGTCCACCGCGCCCAGCGGTAGCGGGGCGGGAGGCGAGGCCCTAGAGTAGGTGACCCACCCAATGGAGCCGAAGAAGGAGGTCGTGGTAAAGATGCAGGCTGGACCTCCATCCCGACACTACTCGTGTCACTCACACCACCGTCTGAGGAAGAAACTTGTGGCTCCATGAAGACCGGGATGATCACATCGGGAGGAAGGGAGGCCGCCTCATCCAACATGGCCGCGGTCGCCGTGATGTCCTCCTTGCCAGCACTCGCAGCCGAGAGGACCGAGTCGCGTTGCTTGGGCTGCGGAGAAGGAGCCGCGCCGGTCCGAAGAGGGGGGCCTCATGGTCCTCTGAGTCGCCATCGGAGTGATCCGAGCCAGGGGACCGGCTGCGTGAACGGCGGGTCCTGTCATGAAGGAAATATGCCCTCGAGGCAATAATAAAGTTATTATTTATTTCCTTAATTCCTGATAAATGTTTATTCATGCTAGAATTGTATTAACCAAAAACTTAGTACATGTGTGAATACATAGACAAGACTTATAGTCCCTAGTATGCCTCTACTTGACTAGCTCGTTAATCAAAGATGGTTATGTTTCCTAACCATAGACATGTGTTGTCATTGGATGAATGGGATCACATCATTAGGACAATGATGTGATGGACATGACCCATCCGTTAGCTTAGCATTATGATCGTGTCAGTTTCATTGCTATTGCTTTCTTCATGACTTATACAGGTTCCTCAGACTATGAGATTATGCAACTCCCGAATACCGGAGGAACACTTTGTGTGCTATGAAACGTCACAACGTAAAAGGGTGATTATAAAGGTGCTCTACAAGTGTATCCGAAGGTGTTTGTTGGGTTTGCATAGATCGAGATTAGGATTTGTCACTCCGTGTTTCGGAGAGGTATCTCTGGGCCCTCTCGGTAATACTCATCACTATAAGCCTTGCAAGCTTTGTGACTAATGAGTTAGTTGTCAGATGATGTATTACAGAACGAGTAAAGAGACTTTCCGGTAACGAGATTGAACTAGGTATTGAGATACCGATGATCGAATCTCGGGCAAGTAACATACTGATGACAAAGGGAACAACATATGTTGTTATGCGGTTTGACCGATAAAGATCTTCATAGAATATGTAGGAGCCAATATGAGCATCCAGGTTCTGCTATTGGTTATTGACCAGAGATGTGTCTTGGTCATGTCTACATAGTTCTCGAACCCGTAGGGTCCGCACGCTTAATGTTCAATGACGATTTGTATTATGAGTTATGTCATTTGATGTACCGAAGTTTGTCCGGAGTCCCAGATGAGATCACAGACATGACGAGGAGTCTCGAAATGTTCAATAGGTAAGGATTCATATATTGGAAGGTTGCATTGGACATCGGAATGGTTCTGAGTGGTTCGGGCATTTTTCCGGAGTACCGGGAGGTTACTGGAACCCCCCGGGAGAAGTATTGGGCCTAGTGGGCCTTATTGGAGGAGAGGAGAAAGGGCCCCGTGAGAGGGGCGCCCCTCCCCTTGCCCAAACCAAATTGGACTAGGGGAGGGGGCCGGCCCCCCTCCTTCCTTCCTCCTCTCTCTCCCTTACCTTTCCCTCCAGTGGAAGAAAGGAAAGGGGGATCCTACTTGGACTAGGAGTCCAATTTGGACTCCCCCCTGGCGCGCCCAAACCTGGCCGGCCTCCTCTCTCCCTCCCTCCTTTATATACGTGGCCAGGGGGCACCCCAATAGTACAATAGACAACACAAGTTGACATTTTTTAGCCATGTGCAGTGCCCCCCTCCACAGTTACACACCTCGGTCATATCGTCGTAGTGCTAAGGCAAAGCCCTGCGCCGTAACTTCATCATCATTGTCACCACGCCGTCGTGCTGATGAAACTCTCCCTCGGCCTCAACTGGATCAAGAGTACGAGGGACGTCCCCGAGTTGAACGTGTGCTGAACACGGAGGTGCCGTACGTTCGATGCTTGGATCGGTTGGATCGCGAACACGTTCGAATACATCAACCGCGTTAACTAAACGCTTTCGCTTTCGCTCTACGAGGGTACGTGGACACACTCTCCCCTCTCATTTCTATGCATCACATAGGTAGATCTTGCGTGATCGTAGGATTTTTTTTTTTTGAAATTACCGTGTTCCCCAATAGTGGCATCTGAGCCAGGTCTATGTGTAGATGTTATATGCATGAGTAGAACACAAGGAGTTGTGGGCGATAATAGTCATACTGCTTACCAGCATGTCATACTTTGATTCAGCTGTATTGTTGGATGAAGCGGCTCAAACCGACATTACGCGTACGCTTACGCGAGACTGGTTCTACCTACGTGCTTCGCACATAGGTGACTGGTGAGTGTCTATTTATCCAACTTTAGTTGAATCGAGTGTGGCTACGCCCAGTCCTTGTTGAAGGTTAAAACAACACACTTGACGAAAAATCATTGTGGTTTTGATGCGTAGGTAAGAACGGTTCTTGCTACTTGCAACAACAAAGTAGAGGATGTCTAACTTGTTTTTGCAGGGCTTGCTATGATGTGATATGGTCAAGCATGATGTGATATAAATTGTTGTATGAGATGATCATGTTTTGTAACAAAGTTATCAGCAACCGGCAGGAGCCATATCATTGTCACTTTATTGTATGCAATGCAATCGCCACGTAATTATTTTACTTTATCACTAAGCGGTAGCAATAGTCGTAGTAACAATAGTTGACGAGATGACAATGATGCTACAATGGAGATCAAGGTGTCGCGCCGGTGACGATGGAGATCATGACGATGCTTCGGTGATGGAGATCATGAGCACAAGATGATGATGGCCATATCATGTCACATATTTTGATTGCACGTGATGTTTATCTTTTATGCATCTTATTTTGCTTAGTATGGTGGTAGCATTATAAGATGATCCCTTACTAAATTTCAAGGTATAAGTGTTCTCCCTGAGTATGCACCATTGCTACAGTTCTTTGTGCTAAGACACCACATGATGATCGGGTGTGATAAGCTCTACATTCACATACAACGGGTGCAAGCCAGTTTTGCACACGCAGAACACTCGGGTTAAATTTGACGAGCCTAGCGTATGCAGATATGGCCTCGGAACACTGAGACAAAAAGGTCGAACGTGAATCATATAGTAGATATGATCAACATAGTGATGTTCACCGTTGAAAACTAATCCATCTCACGTGATGATCGAACATGGTTTAGTTGATTTGGATCACGTGATCACTTAGATGATTAGAGGGATGTCTATCTAAGTGGGAGTTCTTAAGTAATATGATTAATTGAACTTTAATTTATCGTGAACTTAGTCCTGATAGTATTTTGCAAATAATGTTGTAGATCAATAGCTCGCGTTATTGCTTCCCTATGTTTTTATATGTGTTCCTAGAGAAAACTAAGTTGAAAGATGATAGTAGCAATGATGCGGACTGCATCTGTGATCTGTGGCTTATCCTCATTGCTGCACAGAAGAATTATGTCATTGATGCATCGCTAGGTGACAGACCTATTGCAGGAGCAGATGCAGTCGTTATGAACGTTTGGCTAGCTCAATATGATGACTACCTGATAGTTTAGTGCACCATGCTTAACGGCTTAGAATCGGGACTTCAAAGATGTTTTGAACATCATGTACCATGTGAGATGTTCCAGGATTTGAAATTAATATTTCAAGCAAATACCCGAGTTGAGAGATATGAGGTCTCCAACAAGTTCTATAGCTAAAAGATGGAGGAGAATAGCTCAAGCAGTGAGCATGTGCTCAGATTGTCTGGGTACTACAATCGCTTGAATCAAGTGGGAGTTAATCTTCCAGATAAGATAATGATTGACAAAGTTCTCTAGTCACCATGACCAAGTTAATAGAACTTTGTGATGAACTATAGTATGCAAGGAATGACGAAAATGATTCCCGAGCTCTTCGTGATGCTGAAATCGACGAAGGTAGAAATCAAGAAAGAGCATCAAGTGTTGATGATTGACAAGACCACTAGTTTCAAGAAATGGGCAAAGGGAAAGAAAGGGAACTTCAATTAGAATGGCAAGGAAGTTGTCAGTCCCGTGAAGAATCCCAAAGCTGGACCAAAGCCTGAAACTGAGTGATTCTAATGCTCACTAGAAGCGGAAATGCCCTGAATATTTGGTGGATAAGAAGGATGGCAAAGTGAAGAAGGGTATATTTGATATACAGGTTATTGATGTGTACCTTACTAGTGTTTATAGTAGCCCCTGGGTATTTGATACTTGTTCGGTTGCTAAGATTAGTAACTCGAAACATGAGTTACAGAATAAATAGAGACTAGTTGAGGGTGAAGTGACAATGTGTGTTGGAAATGGTTCCAAGATTGATATGATCATCATCGCACACTCCCTATATTTTCAGGATTAGATTTGAACCTAAATAAATGTTATTTGGTGTTTGCGTTGAGCATAAATATGATTAGATCATGTTTATTGCAATACGACTATTCATCTAAGACAGAGAATAAATTGTTATTCTATTTACATGAAGAAAACATTCTATGGTCATACACCAAATGTTGATGGTTTATTGAATCTTGATCGTAGTGATACACATATTCATAATATTGATGCGAAAAGATGCAAAGTTGATAATGGTAGTGCAACATATTTGTGGCACTGTCGTTTGGGTCATATCGGTGTAAAGCGAATGAAGAAACTACATAAAGATGGACTTTTGGAATCACTTGATAATGAATCATTTGATGCTTGCGACCCATGCCTTATGGGCAAGATGACTAAAACTCCTTTCTCCGGAACAATGGAACGAGCTACTGACTTATTGGAAATAATACATACCGACCTATGCGATCCAATGAGTATTGAGACTCATGACGGGTATCGTTATTTTCTTACCTTCACAGATGATTTGAGTAGATATGGTTATATCTACTTAATGAAACATAAGTCTGAAACATTTGAAAAGTTGAAAGAATTTCAGAGTGAAGTGGAAAATGATCGTAACAAGAAAGTAAAGTTTCTACGATCTGATCATGGAGGAGAATATTTGAGTTACGAGTTTGGTCTTCATTTGAAATAATGTGGAATAGTTTCACAGCTCACGCCACGTGGAACACCATAGCGTAATGGTGTGTCCGAATGTCGTAACCGCACTTTATGGGACATGGTGCGATCTTTTGGGGTTTTGCATTAGAGACAGCTGCATTCACTTTAAATAGGGCACCATCAAAATCCGTTGAGACGATACCTTATGAACTGTGGTTTGGCAAGAAACCAAAGTTGTCGTTTAAAGTTTGGGGCTGCGATGCTTATGTGAAAAAGCTTCAACCTGATAAGCACAAACCCAAATCGGAGAAGTGTGTCTTCATAGGATACCAAAAGGAAACTGTTGGGTACACCTTCTATCACAGATCTGAAGGCAAAATCTTTATTGCTAAGATCCTTTCTAGAGAAGGAGTTTCTCTCGAAAGAAGTGACTGGGAGGAAACTAGAACTTGATGAGGTAACTGTACCTTCTCCCTTATTGGAAAGTAGTTCATCACAGAAATCAGTTCCTGTGATTCCTACACCAATTAGCAAGGAAGCTAATGATGATGATCATGAAACTTTAGATTAAGTTACTACTAAACCTCATAGGTCTTCCAGAGTGCGATCTGAATCAGAGTGGTATGGAAATCCTATTCTGAAAATCATGTTACTAGACCATGATGAACCTACAGACTATGAGGAAGCGATGATGAGCTCAGATTCCGCAAAATGGCTTGAGGCCATGAAATCTGAGATGGGATCCATGTATGAGAACAAAGTGTGGACTTTTGTGGACTTGCCCGATGGTCGAGAAGCCATATTAAATAAATGGATCTTCAAGAGGAATGAGGATAGTGATAGTAGTGTTACTATCTACAAAGCTCGACTTGTGGCAAAAGGTTTTCGACAAAGTTCAAGGTGTTGACTACAATGAGATTTTCTCAACTGTAGTGATGCTTAAATCCGTCCGAATCATGTTAGCAGTTGCCACATTTTATGAAATCTGGCAAATGGATGTCAAAACTACATTCCTTAAATGGATATTTCTTAAAGAAGAGTTGTATATGATGCAACCAGAAGGTTCTAAAGGTACTAACAAAGTGTGCAAGCTCCAGCGATCCATTTATGCTCTGGTGCAAGCCTCTCAGAGTTGGAATAAACGCTTTGATAGTGTGATCAAAGCATATGGTTTTATACAGACTTTTGGAGAAGCCTGTATTTAAAAGAAAGTGAGTGGGAGCTCTGTAGCATTTCTAATATTATATGTGGATGACATATGGTTGATTGGAAATAATATAGAATTTCTGGATAGCATAAAGGGATACTTGAATAAGAGTTTTTCAATGAAAGACCTCGGAGAAGCTACTTACATATTGGGCATCAAAATCTATAAAGATAGATCAAGACGCTTAATTGGACTTTCACAAAGCACATACCTTGGTAAAGTTTTGAAGAAGTTCAAAATGGATCAGTCAAAGAAAGGGTTCTTGCCTGTATTACAAGGTGTAAAATTGAGTAACACTCAAAGCCCGACCACGACAGAAAATAAAAAGAAAATGAAAGTCATTCCTTTTGCCACAGTCATAGGTTCTATAAAGTATGTTGTGCTGTGTACCAGACCTATTGTGTACCCTTCCTGTGTTTGGCAATGGAGTACAATTTTGATCTAGGGATAGATCACTGGATAGCGGTCAAGATTATCCTTAGTGAGGACTAAGAAAATATTTCTTGATTATGGAGGTGATAAAAGAGCTTGTCGTAAAGAGTTACATTGATGCAAGCTTTTGCACCGATCCAGATGACTCTAAGTCTCAATCTGGATACATATTGAAAGTGGGAGCAATTAGCTAGAGTAGCTCAGTGCAGAGCATTGTAGACATAGAATATTTGCAAAATACATACGGCTCTGAATGTGACAGACCCGTTGACTAAACTTCTCTCACGAGCAAAACATGATCACACCTTAGTACTCTTTGGGTGTTAATCACATAACAATGTGAACTAGATTATTGACTCTAGTAAACCCTTTGGGTGTTGGTCACATGACACTAGTAGAAAACAGGGCTTTCGTTCGGATCAGGTAAGCCCATTAGTCCCGGTTCAATCACGAACCGGGACCCATGGGCCCATTGGTCCCATTTCGTGAGGCCAGGGGGCCTGTCGGGCTTCGTGGCAGCATTGGACCTGGTTCGTCTAGCCCCTTTGGTCCCAGTTGGTTTGACGAACCGGGACCAATGGGCCGCGCTCCTAGCCCACCACCATTGGTCCCGGTTGGTGGCCTGAGCCGGAACCAAAGGGTGGTCTTTAGTACTGGGTCAAGACACAAACCGGGACCAATGAACCAACCAGGGAAGAGGGCTTTTGTGTGTAAAATATTAAAAGCAAAAAGAATTTTCATAAAACAAATAAAAAAGCAAAAAAGAAAGAAAATAAATAAGTAGAAACAAAATAAAATAAATAAGTAGAAACAGAAAAAACTTTAATAAATAAGTAGAAACAAAATAAACTTTAATAAAGTAAAATAAATAAACTATAATAAAATGAATAAAAATAGCAACAATAAGTAGAAACAAAATAAAATAAATAAAGAAAAAAAAGAAAAATATTCAAAAAATAAATAAATAAAGCAAAAAAGAAAAGAAAATAAATAAGTAGAAACAAAATAAGCTTTAATAAATAAGTAAAAACAAAATAAACTTTTATAAAACCTCTAGTATTA
>NC_041391.1:143710666-143713491 GCF_002162155.2 Triticum dicoccoides
CATAAAAAGAAAAAAGAATTTTCATAAAGAAAATTTTTGTTAGAAACTTTAATAGCAAAAATAATTATCATAAAGAATTTTTTATTAGAAACTAAAATAACAAAATATGTTTTTGAATATAATGATAAAACACAGTAATATTAAATAGTAGGAAAAAGAATCACTCAAAAATCTATTTTTATAGTAAAGCTATTCAAAAACTAGTGATTCACACAAATTTCCGAAAATTCAAATTTAAACTATTCAAATTAGAAAGCAAATGGCACTAATAGAAAGTTTATAATTTTTATTACCTAAAAGCAAAAAGAATCACTGAAAAAATAGTAAGTATTTTGCTGTAAGTAGAAACAAAATAAAATAAACAAAGCAAAAAAAGAAAACAAAAAAAGTGCCACCTAAAGGGCCACCACGGCCTGAATACGACTAGAAACCCAACAATGGGCCAGGATTCAGGACCGCAGTAGGCCCAGTAGGCCCACAGGCACATAGTGACAGATTAGGCCCGAAAGACTGCAATTGAGAGGAGCTCAAGAGGGTTGGGGCAACAGTGCTTATAAACCACTCTCTAGCTCTCTCAACTAGCGAGGTGGGACTAAACTTTTGCCGCGACGCGGGCAGCACAGGTCCTTTGGTCCCGGTTGGTGGCACCAACCGGGACTAAAGGGGGGTATTGGTCCCGGTTGGTGGCACGAACCGGGACCAAAGCCTTTGCTGTATTAGTAGCACTTAGGAAAATTTCATAACCGCCCATCCCCACTTCGATCTCTCCTCTTCCCCCGATGGCGGCGAATCCATCTAAGATTCGCCGTCGGCAGGCTGCCTGAGCTAGCGCTCGCCATGCCCTGCCCCCGACGTCGCCGCTCGTCGCGCCCCGCTGCCCTGACTTGATGCACCGACACGCTCTCTGCCCCATATGCCTCCTCGTCGCCCGTCGCTGCGCCCCTGTCCCGCCGTCGCCATCACTGTGCCCTGCTTCCTTGTCTCCATCGTTGTGCCCTGCCTCCTCATCGCCGTCGCCGCTGCCTCCTCGATGTCACCGCCCCCAGCAGAGTGAGCTCGCGCCGACCCAGTGAGCTCATTCTCCTCATCGCCAGCCACCCTCTGTAGATGGATGATGATGATTTTGTCTTTATATTTTATTTAGAGTTCATTTTGATGTTCATTGTGATGAATTTTGCTAAGTTTAGATGCATTTTCCTAATTAAGTTTAGATGTGTAGTTATATTTATTTAGATGTGTAGTTAATTTAGATGTTGTAATTTGTTCATAAAAATTGTGCACTTTTGTATAGAAACTTCATTTTTTTCATATGTACGAAAATGTAGAGTGAAAACGAAAACAAACATATAAGAAAAAACAAAGTAAAAAAATGAAGAAGGAAAAGAAAACCGCCCGGCCCGGTCATCACCACATTTTCATAAAGTGTTTCCACCGAGTCCACGTCGCACCGAGCACCCACGGCGAAGCAAGTCTTTTTCCTAAGGTAGTTTTTTTGTTAAAGTGAGGGGGGACGTCATACATTACATGAGGGGGGACGTCAGAAAAAATAAGAAGAGGAAGAAGAAGAAAAAAAAGAGGAGAAGAAGAAGGAACAGAGGAGTGGAAATCTATTGTTTCTTCTACTCCTCTATTCCTTCTTCTTCTCCTCTTTTTTTCTTCTTCTTTTTTATCGGGAATGAGGGTGTCGAGGATCGCCGAGCGGTCAAGGGTCGGCAACTAGGGTAGAGGGTCGAGGGTCACCAAGGGGTCGGGGTCATCGAGGGTTCGAGTGGCGAGGTACGTCGAGGGTCGACGGTTCGAGGGTTCGAGGGTAGAGGGGTCAAGGGTTCGAGGGTCGAGGGTTCGAGGGTTCTAGGGTTCTAGGGTCGAGGGTTCGAGGGTTCTATATGGTCGAGGGTTCGAGGGTCGAGGGTCAATGGTTCGAGGGTTGTAGGAATATGCAAAAGTTAGTATTTTTAATGTTAACTTCATAGAAACTTTTTGGTGATAGTATTGTCGAATATGCAAATGTTTGTATGTTCATATGCAAAGAATATGTCAATTTTTTTGTAGTAGATGATGATGATGATATATGAAAACTTGGTCAATTTTTTTGTTGTAATTTTGTTCGATGAGTGTGTTATGTTAAAAACTCATATTAAGTTTGTTCGATGAATGTTTCATGGGAGAGAGGGAGTAAAAACTCATCAGACATGAGGGGGGAGGAGTCCCCCTCCGGTTCCTAACTCTCTCGGGAATTCAACATATATTCAACATGAGGGGGGGGGTCGATACCCCCTTCCCGATAACTTTGACATGAGGGGGGGGGGTCGATATACCCCCTCCCCGATAACACTTTTTCCATGTATGTATGTCATCGTTATCGATATACCCCCTCCTTTACCAAGTTAAAAGAGCGTTGTCATTGAGGCCACCCCGATAAGCGTTGCTGAGGCCACCCCAAACCCTAGAGAAGCGTCGAGGCCATTAATTAATATAATTCCTTGTTGTGAATAGCTATAGCTAGGTCTATGTTTGCCACTAATATATCCATCTGTCTTGTTTGTATAATAATTTCCATGTTGTAATATTTGCAGAAACTATGGAGCGCGGCCGAGACGAGGATGCAGAACGTGTGTTGGGGGACATATCGCAGCCGGAGCTGATGTCATGTCGTATCTCAATGAAACCGATGGTCTAGAAGGAGAGGGTAAAGAAGCAGGCTCCGGTTATCGAACAACAGAGGAGGAATGACATGATTATGATGGCTCCGGTGACCGAATGCCGGTGCAAGAAGGGGGCTGTGATGACGGCTCCGGTGACCGAACAGAGTCCGGCTAGGTATA
>NC_041391.1:143714002-143727669 GCF_002162155.2 Triticum dicoccoides
ATATATATTAAGCCTGTGCTGACTAACTAATTGATGCATTCATTGTTTCTAGCCCTTGTGAGCTATTGTGAGCTCGTTCTTCTTATTTCTAGCTCTCCGGATCGAGGACAACTTCGATAAAGAGACGCGGCCCAAAGAAAAAGTTGCGCTCATATGAAAGGTTCACGATCACAGCAATTGCGCGCGATGGCCCACCAATTGAACCCCTCCAGGACAAGGACGCATTTACTGCTCAGTGCGGGGTTCTTGTTAGGGACATGATCCTGATCAGCATCGAGCTATGGAATCAGCCTAAGGATGAAGAGCTTCAAGTTTCTTTTGTTGAAGATAGACAGAAAGATGATCTTTGGAAAGCGCTGAAGGTAAATTTCACCCTACCGGAAGAGGATCCGGATAATCCAGTTATGGAGCCAATGATCAAGTCCTTTGCATTCAAGAAGATGGCAGATCTATTCATGAGGTGGAAGAATGAGCTGAAAGCAAAGTTTGTCGACCAAAAAAAGACACCAGAATTCGTCGGCTGATTTGAGAAGCTCAGAGATCAATGGGACGCATTTGTGGCCAACAAGACATCGGAGAGCAGTAAGAAGATGTCAGCGACAAACAAGATAAATGATGCGAAGAAGGAGCATCACCATCGCATGGGATCAGGTGGCTACCTCAAAGCCCGACCGTTGTGGGCCAAGGCTGAGAACGACCTGCTTGATAAAGGGGTCGAACCAGAGACATTGAACTGGCCAGACCGTTGCCGGACTTGGTTCTTTGGGGTTGGCAGAACCTTGGACCCTGTAACAGGGAAGTGCGTTTCGAGGAGGGAGTAACTGCGAATACCCCTCACGAAGCTTCAACACTATATTAACGCAGCGCAGGAAGGGACGTTCGTTCCAGACAGAGAGAAGGACGAGCTCACAATGGCCCTCGGGAATATTGAGCACCCTGGACGGACACGAGGCACGCCATGCTCCGTTTTGTGGAAGGCTGGGTTACCGGACGCAGGCGGTTACAAATGCCAAGAGAGGAGGAGGAAAGTGGAGCAGAGCGAACTACAGGAGCTGCACGCAAGGGTACAGAAGCTAGAGGAACGAGATGCAGTTCGAAGCAAGCGACCTGCTGAAGCTACCCCGCCATCTCAGCGGAGAAGCAGCATGGCTTCCACCTAGCTGCTTTAGTTGGAGCCTGTCTTCACGGCTCCTGGTAGCTACCCCATGGATGCTATCACGGAGTCTCAACATTGCCACCTTATGACGCAATGGCAGAACTACAAAGTGAAGGCGGCTGTCGGCTCTGTTCGACCTCCTGAACCCGGTGCAACTTTTCACTATCATCCAATTTCAGAAGGATATGCTAGGGTGATGGTGGAAGAAATAACGGAGGGATTTGAGGAGCTCGTGCTTGACCACCCTACCTGTGAAGGGGAGACTCGGCTGGGTTCTGCTCGGAAGACTCCATGCCTATGGCGGAAGGAGCTCATCAACCTTCTGAACTGGACGCCTCCACCTTCTCCTCCTCCGGCGAGTCAGGGCACTCCGCCTCCTCCTCCACCTGCTCCTCCGGTGAGTGATCAGGGCACTCCGCCTCCTTCTTCGGTGTGTGGCGGCACTCCGCCTCCTTCTCCGCCTGCGCTGGCGCGCCCGAGCAGCCAGCCTCCTCCTTCTCCACCTTGTCAGCAAGGGCGGAAGATACCCACTGTCGCTCTGACTGCTCTGACACGTCGCAGTCCTTCTCCTCCGCCTCGTAAGCAACTAAAGAAAACAGCCGCAGCCGCTCGGCCTGCTCCGATGTCTAGCAGTACAGGCGGGAAGCAATACAGATTTGGTCCATCTCTCAAGACTCTAGAGAAGTTACCATACGAGATGACCGAATAGGAAAACGAGGAGATCTGTCAAGCCCAAGTGAAGGACTACTTCGCAATGCAAAGAGTTAAGAGACATCCACGTCCAGAGGAGAAGATAGATCTGGTCAAAGCGAAGCACACTTTGGATGCCCTGCAACGACCACTGTCGGTGTCAAAACCAGCGGATCTCGGGTAGGGGGTCCCGATCTGTGCGTCAAGGCTGATGGTAACAAGAAGTAAGGGACACAGATGTTTACCTAGGTTCGGGCCCTCTCGATGGAGGTAAAACCCTACTTCCTGCTTGATTAATATTGATGATATGGGCAGTACAAGAGTAGATCTACCACGAGATCGTAGAGGCTAAACCCTAGGAGCTAGCCTATGATGGTATGATTGTAATTGTGATCGGCCGTCTAAGGACCAACCTACCCGGTTTATATAGAAACCGAAGAGGGCTAGGGTTTACATGGAGTTGGTTACAAGGAAGGAAATGTAATATCCGGATCGCCAAGCTTGCCTTCCATGCCAAGGAAAGTCCCATCCGGACACGGGCCGAAGTCTTGAGTCTTGTATCTTCATGCTTCAATAGTCCGGACGTTGTACACAGTCCGGCAGTCCGGATACCCCCTAATCCAGGACTCCCTTAGTAGCCCGTGAACCAGGCTTCAATGACGATGAGTCCGGCGCGCAGTATTGTCTTCGGCATTGCAAGGAGGGTTCCTCCTCCGAATTTTCCAGAGTACCTGTTACGACGAATAGTGTCCGGTCTCCAATCAATGTTGTGCTCCCCGGCTTGAGCGCTTCAGTAATGACCATCTCCATGTGTCGAGCGAATGCGAGGAGTCAAGGTATTTTTGCATTTACCACCCTCGATCCTCCGGGCCAACCATCTATTTGAAGGGACAGGGATTCTCAGATCCAAACCTCACTCTCCTCTCTCGAGCTAGCATCCTAGAGCGCTCCGCGAAAAGCCATTCCAACATGACCGGCTGTCGCAACTCTTCTGTTGCCCTCCTCGCTCTAAGTCGGGGGATTGGGGAGAGTGATCAGTTCCTCACAGCCATTTGGTCAAGTTACAAACCCAAGGGTTTCTTCCACCGGCATTCATGGTCCTTGTCCGAGCTGGAATAGCCACTTACGACGGAGGGGAACAAGATGAGGGATCTCCTAACCCGTCTCCGGAGGAGAGGATCTGCCTCATCCCGCATCTGCTGAGGGGCGTCGGGTTTCCTATCCACCCGTTTCTTCGCGGGCTCCTGGAGTTCTACGGCCTCTAGTTACACAATCTTACCCCAGCCTCTATTCTGCACATAGCGGGGTATGTCGCGCTTTGCGAGCTGTTTTTAGGCTGCGAACCACACTTCGGATTATGGAGGAAGCTGTTCTGCCTTGTCCCCCGCACCCAGGGAGAGTCCCTATATCAAGTGGGCGCAGCCGAAGTATGGCGCATTGCCGAGACAGGATATCTGTCAGGCACTCCTGACAAGGCACCAGAAAACTGGCCTTCGGAGTGGTTCTATATAAATGACGTTCCCCTTCCGGATCCAGTCCGGATGGGTCTCCCCAAGTTCATCAATGTCCCACCGAGGGCACGCCTAAGTTGGCGTCCCCGGGGCCCTCAAGAAGAGGACACAAGGGAAATATACCTCCTGACGAACAGGATAAAGTTGTTGGCCAAATCCGGACTGACGATAGTCGAGGTCATGGCGATATGCATAAAGTGGGGAGTGCAACCGCTCCAATACCAGGGGAAGCCCATGTGGCATTTCAACGGGGAAGACGATGCCACCCGCTGCGGTCGCAAGGGTCCGGACTCTGCTGCCGCTTTGGCGAGGATATTGTCCGGTTTGTACAAAGGGGAAGAAGAGGAATTCCTTCGCATAAAAATGCGGGACGGATTCTCCATGCACAACCCCCCAGCGTGGGTAAGTTGTCATTCTTTTCCCTGCTTCACTTACTCTAATGTTCTCCTGCTAAGATTACTTGCATAAATGCTTTTGAGCAGGAACCGAGGAGGGCCGTAGAAGGAATCTTCAGCCCCTCCCACAACCAGAGGACCCTGGAAGGGCCCTAGATCCGGGACTCAAAGTAGATCCGGATATTACTGTGGAGTTTGTCAATGGGGTATTTTATCAGGCGAGCTGGGATGGCGCCCTGGTGGCCATTACAGCCGACTACCCTGGACTGCTCCCCGCGTCGCGTGTAAGCTGAGCTAAAAAACCCTATCCTCCGAAGAGGACTTTCCCCAGGTATTATAATTTACCCTAGAGGCGTCACTTTATTTGCAGAAACGACGGCCGAAGTGAGGGGCCAAGCCCCTAGGGACTCGTCAACCGCGGGTGTCCGGATCGGGCAGGCTCAAGAGGAAGGCGGTGAGGGTCGACACACCGCTACAGAGGTAAAGTCATAACCTGTCCTGCTGTTATAGAATTTGAAATATGACAGCGCCCTTTGTGTCCGGCAGGAAGAGGAATAACCGGGCTATATCCAGAGACCCTATCAACCGCGCCTCCACCAGCAGGGTTCCAGAACCGGCTTCGGTGGCGGAGGCAAACACGGGGCCAGCGCCGCATAGCTCCCCGACGGAGGGTGCAGATATGTGTTCGGCCACGAACTCCGAAGTGGAGAGTGCCATGAACCACCAGCGCCGGAGGGCCATGCTTCGGCACAACATTTTTTCCGAAGAGGCTTTTAATGCCTTCAATTCGGCGGACGCATATGTCCGAGCCGCTCGAGGCGTGCTTTCCCAAGAGACAAGCCAGTATACCAAAGACATACGGGTAAGAAATTTTGATAAGTATGCCTAGCAGTAGCCCCTGAGACTTAGTATAGTTGGGAAAACTATTTGAAGGATCCATATATCCACAGGTCCTTGTGGACAAGAATGAACAATTGGCGCGGGAGGTGGAGGCATGCAAGGCCAAATTATCTGATGCGGTAGCCAAGTTAGAGGGATCCCGAAGGGCCCCCGCTGGTGATATTTGTCTCCATTATATGAAGATGTACTAGATAATAAATGGCTGGTATGGTTAGTCTAACTGTAAATTCTGCACACAATCCCGGGGTGAATCCGAAGGGCGTAGTGGGTGACGACTCGCATCTCCAACAGCAACTAAAGGCCGACGAGCACATTCGTACGCAGGTGACGCAAGAAAAGAACAAGCTTCATGATGCCAATATTCGTCTGGACGTGGAATTAAAGGACGTCCGCGCTCAACGGGCGGACTCCGTGAAGGAGAACAAAAAGCTTCGATGCGACGTTTATGGTAAGAGCTCAAACGAACTATTTGATAGTTCGGCGAGGAAGTTTATTAAAGAGACTTTTCCTTGCAGGAATGTTAACGGGTCGCCCTGAAGAGGAGATGCCCTCATCTGCAGGTGATTTGCTGCAAGAACTGTCGCAGATGCACGAGCGTGCTCGGCAGGTGATGCATGGCGTTGCTCAGGCCCTATGGCCATCAAGCCTTCTGCCGAATGGCATGGGGGAGCTTGCAGACTTGCTTCAAGGAGCCCGGCGGCCCTTCCATATGTGGAAGATATGCCGGCAAGGAGAAAGAGAAGCCTGGGCCATGGTGAAGACGTGCTACACCAAGTTGGACCCGAACCATATGGCCGAAGTGGGACCGGCGGGGCCCGATGGGCAAGAAATTCCCATGAGCCTGGTGTATGACCAGGTAGCGTTAGCCGCTAAGTATTCTCAGCAGGATTGTAGGCTAGATAGCCTGTTAGATGGTATAGAGGAGGAATGTAATCAGTCTCAGTGACTGTGTAATTTTAATTGGCATAAGGAGCCTCTAGCCGGATTGAATCATTTGTCATGGCGGACCTTTTCGCTTCAGCCCCCGGATCCTATAGTCCAGGGTGTGTCCGAATACCCGCTTGGTTATATAAAAACCGGGTATGCGTGGAGACCAGGCATACGGGTCATAGGTGCTTGAACAGACAAGTGCCCAACTAGTTATGTTATATTGCATGGATAGCAAGAAACATCTTCCAGGGAGAATAGTTCTGTTAGGGGTTCCTTTCCCTAGGTATCCATGTGTCGATCTCATGTCCGGACTGCGCGCGATGGAGCAGGATACAAAGCTTCTGGGGTTCTTTGTTGTAACCAACGAATACATCCTTTGTTCACCGATCGAATATTCTCTTAAGGAAACTAGCTTTCGGCTTCACCCAGTCTGAGGTACACATCTGACTCAACCGGCAGTAACAATCGCAGAGGTGCTCCCCTTATGCCCTAGCCGAATTAACGGGAACGTAGGGCATCAACACAAGAGCCAGGCAACCTAGCTTGGCCACATTTTAACTCATATCGATGCATATAATGGTGAAGAAAAGGCACATATGGAAAAAGAACGCATATGTGATGGGCAAAAAGGCATTAAAGTAATTATGTCTAGCTTCCGAATAGGAAGCCCCCAGATACAGCTTGCACACATTGTACGGCCGGGATGATCCGGGAATCCGCACTATATTAAACACTTTGTGTGAAGAGAGAGAGAGAGAGAGAGTCGAGAAAGGAGAGAAACAGAGGTGGAGCATAATTAAAAAGGAGGGGTGTGGGGACGAACACTGCGTTCGGCGTTAGGCATAGAATCTCCGGAGCCTAGCCGCGTTCCATGGGTTCGGCTCGAGTCTGTTATCAGATGCATTACGTAGGCGGTACGCTCCTCCGGTGAGAACTTTGTCGATCACGAAGGGACCTTCCCATCTGTGGTTGAGTTTGTCCTTCTTCTCCGGTAGGCGTAGAACGAGCTCGCCAATATTGTAAGTTTTGGCCCGCACTTCTCTGCTTTGATATCGCCGAGCCTGCTGCTGATAGAATGCGGAACGGGCTTTTGCAACATCACGCTCCTCCTCAAGGGCATCCAAGTTATCCTGCCGATCTAACTCGGCTTCCTTCTCTTCGTACATGCGTACGCGTGGCGAATCATGTATTATGTCGCAGGGTAGTACTGCTTCCGTGCCGTACACCATAAAAAATGGTGTATATCCGGTTGTTCGATTCGGTGTGGTCCGCAGCCCCCAAAGTACGAAATCGAGCTCCTCTACCCAGTGTGTGTTCGATTCTGTTAAAGATCGCACTAGTCTAGGTTTGATGCCGCTCATAATGAGACCGTTTGCCCGTTCGACCTGGCCGTTTGTTTGAGGGTGGTAAACGGAAGCGTATTCGAGCTTAATTCCCATTTTGCCGCACCAAGTTTTCACTTCATCGGCTATGAAATTTGAGCCATTATCTGTGATGATGCTGTGGGGGACACCATATCGGTGTACGACCCCTGATAAGAAGTCTATTACTGGTCCGGATTCGGCTGTTTTAACTAGTTTGGCTTCGATCCATTTGATGAATTTGTCCACCATGACCAATAAGTATTTTTTTCTTATGGCTTCCCCCTTTAAGAGGTCTGACCATATCCAGCCCCCAGACCGTGAAGGGCCAAGTTATGGGGATTGTTTGGAGAGCGGTAGGGGGCATATGACTCTGATTGGCGAAGAGCTGGCAGCCGACACAATGTTGGACAAGGTCCTATGCGTCTGCTCGGGCCGTCGGCCAATAAAAGCCTGTACGGAAGGCTTTGCCGACTAGCGCTCGAGCTGCGGCATGGTGCCCGCCCAATCCGGCATGGATTTCAGCCAGGAGTTGTCGCCCTTCCTCTTCGGAGATGCATCTTTGGAGCACTCCGGTCACACTTTTCTTGTAGAGTTCCCCTTCGTGGACTTTGTAAGCTTTAGAGCGCCGAACTATGCAGCATGCTTTGTTTTGGTCTTCGGGGAGCTCCTGCCTATTTAGGTAGGCCAACAAAGGCTCGGTCCACGGGGCGATTATGGCCATGATCTCGTGGGCCGAAGAAGTTATTTCGGTGGCAGAGCCTCCAATTGTGTCTGATGGTTCGCAGTCTGGGGATTTATTCAGATCCATGCTGGTATTGCCGGACTCCCCTTCCCATACCACGGATGGCTTGAATAGCCTTTCCAGGAATATATTAGGTGGGACAGGGTCGCGTTTGGCGCCGATGCGGGCGAGAACGTCCGCCGCTTGATTGTTTTCTCGAGCCACGTGGTGGAATTCGAGCCCCTCGAACCGAGCTGACATTTTGAGGACGGCATTTCGATAGGCCGCCATTTTCGGATCCTTGGCATCGAAGTCTCCATTTATTTATGATATTGCGAGGTTCAAATCCCCGCGCACTTCCAGGCGTTGGATGCCCATAGAGACCGCCATCCGAAGACCATGCAATAGAGCCTCATATTCAGCTGCATTGTTGGAGTCTGTGTATAATATTTGTAGGACATATTGGACCACGTCCCCGGTGGGAGACGTCAGGACTAATCCTGCTCCCAGTCTGGCCAACATTTTGGAGTCGTCAAAGTGCATGATCCAATTAGAGTACGCGCCGTACTCTTTAGGGAGTTCGGCTTCTGTCCATTCGGTGACAAAGTCAGCCAGTACTTGCGACTTAATGGCCCGTCGTGGTTTGTATGTTATGTCGAACGGGAGGAGCTCAATAGCCCATTTAGCAATCGTTGAGTGGTACTTCGGGGGCGACAATAATCGAACACTCTTGAAAGTAGTGTCTTAGCTTCCGGGATGCCATGAAGACCGTGTATGCTATTTTTTGATAGTGTGGGTATAGGGATTTGCATTGGGTAAGGACCGTGGATACGTAATAAACCGGCTTTTGAAGCGGGAATTTTTGTCCGTCTGCCTCTCGTTCGACGATGAGCACTGCGCTCACCACTTGATGTGTTGCAGCTATGTATAGTAGCATAGGTTTGCCGATGTATGGCGCTGTTAGGACTGGATTACCGGCCAATAAGGTTTTTATCTCATCGAGTCCGGCCGCGGCTACATCCATCCATACAAAGTGTTCGGTGCACCGAAGGAGGCGGTAAAGAGGCAATGCCTTCTCTCCTAGCCTGGATATAAAGCGGCTCAAAGCGGCCACGCATCCAGCTAGCTTCTGGATGTGCTTGAGGTCTGTTGGTATAGCCAACTGCCACAGGGCTCGGATTTTTGCTGGATTCGCTTCGATTCCTCTATTGGGAACGATGAAGCCCAGCAGCTTCCCCGAGGGGACACCGAAAATGCATTTTTCTGGATTCAACTTGATGTCGTACGTTCGGAGGTTATCGAATGTGAGCCTCAAGTCATCTATTAGGGTTTCGACGTGTCTAGTTTTTATGACCACGTCGTCCACATACGCTTCCACTGTTTTGCCGATTTGTTTTTCCAGGCATGTTTGAATCATGCGTTGGTAGGTTGCGCTGGCATTGTTGAGCCCGAAGGGCATAGTGTTGAAGCAAAAGGGGCCATATGGCGTTATAAAAGCTGTTGCAGCTTGGTCAGACTCTGCCATCTTTATTTGATGGTATCCGGAGTATGCGTCGAGAAAACACAGCGAGTCATGTCCAGCTGTGGCATCAATCATTTGATCGATGCGAGGGAGGGGAAAGGGATCCTTGGGGCAAGCCTTGTTGAGGTCTTTGAAGTCGACGCATAAGTGCCAAGATTTGTCCTTTTTTGGTACCATTACCAAATTTGCCAGCCAATCCGGATGTTTAATATCTCTGATGAATCCGGCCTCAAGCAGCTTGGCTAGCTCTTCCCCCATGGCTTGTCGTTTGGGTTCTGAAAACCGCCTTAGGGTCTGTTTGACCGGTTTGTATCCCTTTAGTATGTTGAGGTTGTGTTCGGCCAGCCGGCGTGGGATGCCTGGCATGTCCGAAGGGTGCCAGGCAAAAATGTCCCAATTCTCGCGTAAGAAATCTCGCAGTGCGACATCCATCACGGGGCTCAACTGTGTCCCAATGGATGCTGTCTTCATGGGATCCGTTGGATGGACCTGGAATTTGACTATCTCGTCTGCAGGTTTAAATGAGGTGGACTTGGGTCGTTTGTCGAGTATCACGTCATCCCTGTCCACGGTGGCCCGCAGTGTCGTTAACTCTTCGGCTGCTAGGGCTTCAGATAATGCTTCCAGGGCTAGTGCTGCGGTTTTGTTTTCAGCGCGAAGTGTGACGTCTGGATCACTGGCTAGAGTGATGATTCCGTTGGGCCCGAGCATTTTAAGCTTCATGTATCCGTAATGGGGTACAGCATGAAAGCTTGTAAATGCGTCCCGCCCTAGAAGGGCGTGGTATCGGCTGCTGAAGGGAGCCACTTGGAATGTGATTTCTTCGGACCTATAATTCTCCGGGGTGCCGAATACCACATCGAGTGTGATTTTTCCCGCGCACCGCGCTTCCCGCGTAGGGATGATTCCCCTGAAGGTGGTACCGCTTTGCTCAATGCGGCCTTTATCAATTTCCATTTTGTTGAGCATTTCTTCATAGATCAAGTTTAACCCGCTTCCGCCGTCCATGAGTACTTTGGTGAGCCGGAAGCTGTCCACGATTGGGCTAAGGACCAGAGCGGCCGGTGCCCGGACAGTCTGGAATCGAGGTTCGTCACTCGCGTTGAAAGTTATAGTAGTGTCGTTCCATGGGTTTATCTTTGCCACATGGCAAATTTCCACAGAGCTTCGGTGAGCTCGCTTGCGCCTGTTGTTCGAGGCGAAAGTCTCAAAGACTGTTAGTACCGTATTGTATCCGCTGGCAGGATGTTGTTCCGCTTTATGGCTTACAAGAAGATCCTCGCCACTTTTTGCCACCTGCCGGAGTATCCAACATGCCCTAAGGCTATGAGTTGGCATTGTATCCGGCATACTGTGTAGCTTACATGGCCCGTCGAGCCATTCTTCCAATATGGATCCCCGCCCTGGGGTGGGCTTCAATTTCTTGGGGATTGGATCGGACGTCCTACGAGAGTTCGTCCGTTTAGTATGGGCAAAGGTTTTGGTGAGAGCGGTACTATCCCAAAATTCTGTTTGGGTCTTCCAAGCACTCTCCATCACACAGTACTTCCGTACTATGATTGCCAAGTCCGTGAAGCGTACTATGTCACGGCGGCTTATAGCGTTGAGGAGCCCTTCGTCCGTGCACTTTTTGCAGAAGAGCGAGACCGTGTTCTGCTCGCGGCAGTCCTTGATCTTGCTATGCGCAAGGAGGAATCTGGCCCAGTAATGATGTACCGATTCCTAGGGCTCTTGCCTAATGCGGGAGAGATAATTTAGGTCCGGATAGGTGTTGTTAGGAGAGTTCGGATTTTGATCCAATTCAACGCCCAAGGGCGTGGGCGGTTCCGAGCTTGACAGCTCAGAATCCGGAATATTACCCAATTTCTTTGGCCCAATGCCTGATTCCAAGCCTGGGGCCTGGGTCATGTTTTCCATTGAGCAGGTTTTCGGCTCGAAGAGTTCGGCAATCCAAACATAATTCGTCCTCAAAGTTGAGGGACAATCCGCGCGTGGTTCCTCCACTATCGCTACCTCATGGGTGGCCGGCGGGGACTTGATGTCCCTTCGGTCGGGTTTAAGCCCAATCTGGTCATAGTTCGTAGCGACTCCTAGAGCGGCGATGCGATCCAAGAGCTCATTAAGGGAAGAGAGCTCCATTGGATCCATCTGTTCGGCGAGTTCCGAACTGACGCGAAGGTTATGACTGATGACCCGAGAGGCCGTCATCGGCGCCTCCGCCGATGGGGCGGCCATGATAAAGCCGCCGAGTCGAAGCGTCTGGCCTACAGCCAGAGCCCCTTCCGAGGTGATGTCGTCCTTGATGACGAGACGAGCCATCGAGCCTTGCGGCGACGTCATAGAGGAACTCTCAATGAAAGCACCAATGTCGGTGTCAAAACCGGCGAATCTCGGGTAGGGGGTCCCGATCTGTGCGTCAAGGCTGATGGTAACAAGAAGTAAGGGACACAGATGTTTACCCAGGTTCGGGCCCTCTCGATGGAGGTAAAACCCTACTTCCTGCTTCATTAATATTTGATGATATGGGTAGTACAAGAGTAGATCTACCACGAGATCGTAGAGGCTAAAGCCTAGGAGCTAGCCTATGATGGTATGATTGTAATTGTGATCGGCTATCTAAGGACCAACCTCTCCGGTTTATATAGACATCGGAGAGGGCTAGGGTTTACATGGAGTTGGTTACAAGGAAGGAAATGTAATATCCAGATCGCCAAGCTTGCCTTCCACGCCAAGGAAAGTCCCATCCGGACACGGGCCGAAGTCTTGAGTCTTGTATCTTCACGCCTCAATAGTCCGGACGTTGTACAGAGTCCGACAGTCCAGATACCCCCTAATCCAGGACTCCCTCAACCACCACTGTCTCCGTCGCAAACCAACTATGAGCGCATTACTGAAAAGACATATAAGGAAGCGAAGCGGTCGGGAAGTACTTGCAGTGACAAAAGTTTACAAGAATGAAGAACTGGGAAAAAATTCCCCAGATCGGCGAACAAGCGAACCAATCGTGCCCCCCGCTCAAGGTGTCTAGTGATATCGTCGCTAATCATCCGGGGATCTTGCCCGGTACTAATCCTGGAGATTACGACGATGCACATTTTGATATGATGGAGGTGGACGAATTCAAATACGAGTACGGGAACTACTCTAACAACGATGATGCGAAGATTCCATGATTGATACATGGAAACCTGCAGAAAGCAGTCTGCTGGGAAGAAAATCGATACTTTGATGCTGAAAGTTAAAGAGGATCAACACGACCTCGTTGGAATTGAGGAGTTGTCTGTTCCATTTGAGGAGTTCTTCCAGTTTTTCAATCTAAAGGCCCTCGATAAATTAACGGTCACTTGCTACTGTCTGTAAGTACTACTTCTGTCATTAAGTCTCTATATATAGCTCAACTCTTTCATTGCATGTATATATAATTATCCTCACTATATTATGCAGATTGAAGATCGTCAAATGCAGAAAAGCTGAAATGTATGATATTGGGTTCATTAACACAAATCTCATAGATGAATTTACGGTTAAATTTCATGCCGAAGAAACTGAGGACGTCGTTGGTAATAAATCAAAACAAAGATACAATACTCTTTCCTTACAACTTCCAGTGAGTGTTACTGTCTTGTGCATATTCGGTTTCCCTTAATTATTACTCGAGGTTATAGTAATTAATGTAATTGATGAGTTATGCATGCATGCGCAATTTCCACTATATTCTCCTAGAGATTAAGCTTGAGCAGGGACTAGTAAACGTCTTAGACTCGAGATAAAAAGATCGCGAGGAATATGCGGACATGTCTAAAATGCTCGAGAAGTAAGTTGAATCGATCATTATCGCACCATATTTCATGATATCAAGTAATTGTTTTCTTTGTCTCGCAGAGTTTGGAAAGTATTCACCGCACATGTTTCGGGACTGCCGTGGGATCTGCGATGGAAATTCCCGAAAGTAAGTACTACTAGCTAGCTAGTTTCGCGCATCTCCCGTTGATTCTAGCTACTTTCATCAATGCCATTTATAATGCTTCATTATCAGTTTGATTGACCTCTATTTCTCGTAAAGTGCTTGTGGCAGGAACCTGGGAATAATTAGTATGGATACTACATCTACGAGTTCATCTACAATGCGACGGCCAAGAATAGGCGGCGCTACTCTAAAAGACAATATGAAGTGCATAAGCAAAAATATTCACAAGTTTATTTTATTACCATCATTTCTGTTGAGTTTCATTCATATATATATGTATTGACCCCCTTATTCAAATTAGATGTGGGAGATGTGGAATGAACTCCTACCACAAGATCGCATGCGAGCAATTCAAGAGGAATCGGTTGGATTCTTTCTTGACCACGTCATCAATAAAGCCGGAGAATACCACCTTGCATGTGGAAGTTGAGTTCATATGTTATGGTATTGTAAGAGATCTTACACATTGTACACGTTATGCATATATATAAATAGATTTTCTCGTACGTAG
>NC_041391.1:143728078-143733587 GCF_002162155.2 Triticum dicoccoides
TATATATATATATATATATATATATATATATATATATATATATATATATATATATATATATATTCTGATCATGGGATCAGAATAATATTCTGATCACAACATGACCTGCCTGAGTAACGCGCCTGAACTTCCCTCTGTACGAACCCGACCTTCGGGCTATCTTCGTAACCGTGTCTCCCCGCGCGAATTATTCTGATTAGTCGTGTTCTATGTGATGTTAGTGTAATCTAGAAATGTTTTTTAGCAACTAAATACCTGTTTTAAATGGGAATCTCTCTCATTGGCGGATTTTGCACTCGGGTCATGATGAACTCGCGTTTTTTGCAATTTTACTGCTTGAGTTGTTCGACCTGAACTTCTCCCAATGCTAGGTTGAACTTCCGCCAACATTGCCCAAATGGGACTTGCTATATACCGTTGGAAAGCTATGGACACCAGTATCATGATCCAAGTTAAATTTTGGGCAAAATATAAGCGGTTTAAGAGCAGTTTTGAAAACCGTTTTTTCTTCATACAAAAAATGTGAATCGTACTTTCGATCGCATTTCCAAACCGTTTATCGGAATGAGGCAAATAATATGGCGTTGGAAAGCTGCTGCAAAACCGCTCCTTCTACATGTTGAAAGTTTTCTCTAATTCCCTATGATTAAAGAGTAAATTGGAAAATCGTAAAATTTCACAAACCGAACAGCCGAGTTCGTATTTTTGATGTCATCCAATTGAGGCAAATGATATGGCATTGGAAAGCTAATAAAAATGCGCTACTTTTTCATGTTGAAAGTTTTTTCTAATTTTGAAAGGTTTAAAAGTAATTAAGAAAACGGTTCAAGTTTCACCGAGTTTGTATTTTCAAGCTAATTTTTTAACCGTGCATCCGAATGCAGCAAATGATATGGCGTTGGAAAGCTTGAGGAAATGCAAAACTTTTTGTTATATATTGTTTCTCTCAATTCTTTACGGTTTTAAGTCAGTTTTGAAAATGGCTAAAAACATGTTTTCGTCGTAATTTCTACAAACTTTGTCGGAATGGGCAAATAATATACTGTTGAAAACCTACAGAAAATGCGAAACATTTTTATGTTTATAGTTTTATCTGATTCCTAGCCGTTTTGAAGTAATTTCAAAAATGGTAGGATCATTCGTTCTGCCTTCATCGCGAAACTGATTCTTCAAAAATGCACCGCGTGAAGAACCTGAACTTCTCGACACGTGTACTTGAACTTCACTCTGTTTTTCATGTGCTCTTTTGGCTTGCAGCTCCCCACCCACTCACCGGAATTGAGCAAGTGATATACCGACGGAAAGCTGCTCTAAACACGCAACTTTCCTGTGTTGATCATTTTTTCATACTCACGACGGTTTAAAAAAAAAATCATCCGAAATTCATTCAATGTAGTAATTGAACTTTTTGCCGTTTTCACGTTAAACTTCTTGCTGTTTTCACTCTGACGTATTTTTAATAATGATGAAAATCTGAGTTTTCTATAATCATCGAATTTCTCCATCTTTTTAATATGGCCTTCTTGGTTTTATTTCTTAATCATTTTTTATGAATAAAAAAATTTTAAGACACCAAAACAACATTTTTGTGTGTGTTTTTGCATTGGTTTGCACATCAAACCGCGTCATCTTTAGAAATTGAACTTCTTCTTTTCTTTTTATTTTATTTCAACATTGTTTAGCACGTCGAACCACATCATCTTTAGAAATTGAACTTCTCCTTTCTTTTTTGTTTTCTTTCAACATTGGGTTGCACGTCGAACCGCTTCATCTTTAGAAATTGAACTTCTCATTTTCTTTTTGTTTTCTTTCAACGTTGGTTTACACGTTGAACCGCGTCATCTTTAGAAATTGAACTTCTCCCTTTTCGTTTTCTTGCATGTTTTAACTTGCATGTTTAAATTTATTTTGAACTTGCTGAGATAACACACTTGACCTTCTCGAACACAACATTTTGACCTTCGCAAAACATAATTTAAAGCCAAACTTTTGACCTACACAGCATGTATAATTTTCTCCACTTTTTCAAGAATAAGCGCTGAATCACCCCGTTAGTTTGACTTGAACTTCTGCTGCACATGAATAAGCTGTTGAAAACACGCAACTTTCCTGCTCAATTAATTAAATTTGAAAACACGCAACTTTCTTGGTGTTATTCAATAGTAAGAAGTCCTAATTATGTAGTAAATATTGAACCACTCAATTAATTAAATTTGAACTTCTAGAAATTTTTAGGAACGGTGAAGATCCTTTTTATGAATTTTGTACTGCTTTATTTTTACAATTTGAACTTCTAATTTTTTCAATTTAGAAATGGTGAAAATACATTTTTTATGAACTTTTATTCTCATCCAACTTTTTTTGGGTTCACCGGTTAAACTTAATAAAACAATATAGTTTCTTTTATTCTCCAAACTTACTATGTTTCATGCGGTGATCCTTTTTGATTTTTTGTAGCGTGATACTTTCTTCCTTTTGTTCTCATTTGAACTTCGTCTTTTTTTAATGATGAACTCTCTTTTTTGATTTTTTGTGACATGATATTTTCTTCATTTTGTTCTCGTTTGACCTTCGTCTTTTTTAATGATGAACTTCCTTTTTTATTTTTTGCGACGTGATACTTTCTTCCTTTGTTCTCATTTGAACTTCGTCTTTTTTAATGATGAACTTCTCGCTTGAGTTTTACATGGTTTTTTCCATGTGTTTTGAAGTGAGAGAGTGAATGAAATCTGCTTGTTTATCTCATTGAAGTTTTTGAATTTTTTGAATGTTATTTTCTTCTTTATTGTCAAGTTTTTCGTATCTTGAAATTTAACCATTCTTGTTTTTGAACTATAAGTAGTGAAAATATTAGAGCAAATAGTTTCAAATTCTCTTATAAAGTTCTAGTGTGAATCAGAGTTAAAAAATACAAGCTTTATAGCTGATCATGAGCACTAGGTAAATAGAACGTTGCTTTTTCTCTGAATCACAAGTTATTTTTATCACTGAATAGTAACACACATTTCTTGTCCTCTCACACACCACACGTTTCATATCCACACCACGTAGGCACACTACTCTTTTATCTCTATCACTCCATAATTTTCTTGCTATGTCTTGTTCCAGGTAACGCCCAAATTGGCTGTGCATGCAAAAACAAGCAGTAGCAGTAGTAACACGGTGCTGGCCGTTCTTCTCCTTTGTTGGCAGTAGGAGAAACGCAGAATTAAAATGGTGCTGCCACCATAGCCTACACCGCACAGCGAAACGTTGTTGTTGACAGGGCTCCACCAGCTGAACTTTCGTCCCGTGCCAAGCTGAACTTTTCCGAACCTGAAGATGTGGTAGAAGAGCAACAACAACAACTTTGATACCTCTGTCGCCCTTGTGGTGTGGAGGAGGGGTGCAGGGAGACAGAGGTAGTAGTGGGGCACCACCTCGGTAGGCTTCGACGGCCAGCGGAAGCAACCAGGTAGATCAGAGAGTCCAGAACTCCAGATTTAAACGACCTGAAACAAACTGACAAACTGTACATGTTTCTAACCCAATAGAACTCTGAACCTTCTGAAGAAAAACCACGGTTCAAACAAGACTGTTACCATAACATTCAGCCCTAGAATATTTACTAAAAAGCAAACACAAATTTAATTGCTCTCCTGTGGCTTCTAACCCAATAGAACTCTGAACCTTTTGAGGAAAAACAATGGGTTGAAGAAGACTGTTACGATAATATTCAGCCGTAGAATATGAACTAGGGCGCAGGTGACGATGCTGATGGGTAAAGGGCGCGACCTGCAACTCGAGGAGACTGTGACCTGCAGCTGGTTAGCACGTCACCTGCTAGTGTTTCGAACGGCGTCTCCATGGTACAACTGAACTTCAGACATAAAAAGTCAGGAGCTCTTTCTGCAGATTTGGGAGCACTTTTTGCTGTGGATCAGAATCAATTAGATAGAGAATTAGCACCTAGTGATAGACAAACATCATCCAGTCGGGCGTGGACACAAAGCAAAGGCATCACGTAGAACAATAACACAGGCGAGAGAGTAGTTAGAGTGGCACCGGAAGGACAGGAAGCAACACACGCGAGAGAGTAGTTGCACTAGCAGCTAGCTACAGAATATTTTCATGGAACAACCAGTGCACGCCCCATTACAAGAGAACAAGGAGATGTAGAACACTACAAGAATTTCCCGGAAGAATAAAAAAACAGAGGGCCACATCACACGTACTTGAAACAAATGGAACTAGTATTCTTGTTCGTGGAGGCATTTCAGCAAACACAAGATATGCACCAATATAGATGATTGGACAAAATTACTTAGCTCGTCATGGTCATTGTGGACCAAGACAATACTTAACTTTCACAATGTACACATACACATCGAATTGCAAATACTAAGATTGCTGGAGCGAAATGAAAAAACAATACTAAATTTTCTCAACATATACTAAACGAAACACAGACATATTCATCTCGGTGCAAATTTGAATTGCTAGAGCAAATTGAACTGCCAGCGCTTGGTGAATTGTCTGCAAGGAGGTCGTGAGGTGGAGGAGGGGCAGTGAGGGAGGTCTCACCTCTGCTGTCAAGCGAGCAGATTGGGAGGACTGCACGCACAGACGAGGTTGGACTGCGCGGTGGATCCCGGCCGGAGCGATGTGTGGTTGCAGTGATGACGGGGTAGGCGGCGACGTGGCGAGGCAGGAGGTGTCGTGTCGAGTGCACGCGTCCGACGGCGTGCTTGGGCTCTCCGGGACGTGGATGCGGGGTGCCAGATCCCGCCCAACGGTGTAGGATCTTGGGGGTGGTGGAGGCACGGGATCCTGTAGGGGATCGGCAACGGCGCGTCCGCGGGAGGAGATCGCGCAGCGGGGCAACGGCAGGAGGAAGGCGCGCGGCCGCCGGAGAAGACCGGGGGCAGAGGTAGGCGCGTGGCCGCAGCAAAAGGGCGGCTGGAGGGCCGCGGGATGAGGCCGCCGGTGGCTCCGTTGGAGACGGGCGGCGTCGATTTCGCGGGAGGAGGCCGACGGAAGGTGCGTAGGAGGAGGCCGGTGGACGTCGGCGGCGCTGTGGGAGGAGGATGATGGAATCGTGGGAGGTTAGATGCAGCGTGCACAGGGAAGGTCGTGGCCGGGTTACTAGGCCGTTCGGCGACGTGCTAATGGGCGTCTAGTGTTGGTCTTAATTTCAGGAACACTTCATCGCGCTTATATAGGGGCGCCGTGATCCGAATAACTATTCTGATCCTGCGATCAGAATAGTGCCACCCTATATATATAGCCATACCGTCGGTAAGATATACGAAAATTTGTTGTTCGACCAATCTCTTGGAGAGAAGGAAAGATCGATCACTTCTCTCTGTGTATGTTCATGACGATCTTTTGTACTTAATAGTTTCCTTCATTTGCTTACTCGCTAGCTAGCATGTCGAGTCCTCTATATACGTAGCGTCGACCAAGCACAGAGATAAGAGAGGACACTTCTCTCTTTAGCTAGCTAACACAATATATGAAACCCCTAAAT
>NC_041391.1:143733796-143740923 GCF_002162155.2 Triticum dicoccoides
AAACAAAAAACCCAGCATCTGCAATGCTGATGCGTGGAAGCCTTTTGGTCCCAGTAGGTGGCACCAACCGGGAAAAAAGGCCCCCCCTGCCTGGGCAAGCGGCAGCGGCCACGTGGAGCCCCATCTGTCCGGGTTCCTGGGCGAACCGGGACTAAAGGGACAGGGCTTTAGTACGACCCTTTAGTACCGGTTCAGGAACCGGGACAAATAGCCCTCACGAACTGGGACAAATGGGGGGGTTTCTACTAGTAGATATGATCAAAAGGTCGAATGTGAATCATATAGTAGATATGATCAACATAGTGATGTTCACCATTGAAAACTAATCCATCTCACGTGATTATCGGACATGGTTTAGTTGAATTGGATCACCTGATCACTTAGATGATTAGAGGGATGTCTATCTAAGTGGGAGTTCTTAAGTAATATGATTAATTGAACTTTAATTTATCATGAACATAGTCCTGATAGTATTTTGCAAATAATGTTGTAGATCAATAGCTCGCGTTGTTGCTTCCCTATGTTTTTATGTGTGTTCCTAGAGAAAACTAAGTTGAAAGATGATAGTAGCAATGATGCGGACTAGGTCCGTGATCTGAGGTTTATCCTCATTGCTGCACAGAAGAATTATGTCATTGATGCATCGCTAGGTGACATACCTATTGGAGGAGCAGATGCAGACGTTATGAATGTTTGGCTAGCTCAATATGATGACTACCTTATAGTTTAGTGCACCATGCTTAACGGCTTCGAATCGGGATTTCAAAGACGTTTTGAACATCATGGACCATATGAGATGTTCCAGGATTTGAAGTTCACAAGCAAATACCCGAGTTGAGAGATATGAAGTCTCCAACAAGTTCCATAGCTAAAAGATGGAGGAGAATAGCTCAAGAAGTGAGCATGTGCTCAGATTGTATGGGTACTACAATCGCTTGAAACAAGTGGGAGTTAATCTTCTAGATAATATAGTGATTGACAGAGTTCTCTAGTCACCATCACCAAGTTACTAGAACTTCGTGATGAACTATAGTATGCAAGGAATGACGAAAACGATTCCCGAGCTCTTCGTGATGTAGAAATCGACGAAGGTAGAAATCAAGAAAGAGCATCAAGTGTTGATAATTGACAAGACCACTAGTTTGAACAAAAGGGCAAAGGGAAAGAAAGGTAACTTCAAGTAGAATGGCAATCAAGTTGTCACTCCCGTGAAGAAGCCCAAAGCTGGACCAAAGCCTGAAACAGAGTGATTCTACTTCAAAGGAAATGGTCACTAGAAGCGGAAATGCCCTGAATATTTGGTGGATAAGAAGGGTGTTAAAGTGAAGAAGGGTATAATTGATATACAGGTTATCGATGTGTACCTTACTAGTGTTTGTAGTAGCCCCTGGTTATTTGATACTTGTTCGGTTGCTACGATTAGTAACTCGAAACAGGAGTTACAGAATAAACAGAGACTAGTTGAGGGTGAAGTGACGATGTGTGTTGGAAATGGTTTCAAGATTGATATGATCATTATCGCACACTCCCTATATTTCCGAGATTAGAGTTGAACCTAAATAAATGTTATTTGGTGTTTGCGTTGAGCATAAATATGATTAGATCATGTTTATTGCAATACAATTATTCATCTAAGACAGAGAATAAATTGTGATTCTGTTTACATGAATAAAACCTTCTATAGTCATACACCTAATGTTGATGGTTTATTGAATTATGATCGTAGTGATACACATATTCATAATATTGATGCCAAAAGATGCAAAGTTGATAATGATAGTGCAACATATTTGTGGCACTGCCATTTGGGTCATATCGGTGTAAAGTGCATGAAGAAACTCCATAAAGATGGACTTTTAGAATCACTTGATTATGAATCATTTGATGCTTGCAAACCGTGCCTTATGGGCAAGATGACTAAATCTCCGTTCTCCGGAACAATGGAACGAGCTACTGACTTATTGGAAATAATACATACCGATGTATGCGATCCAATGAGTATTGAGACTCATGGCAGGCATCATTATTTTCTTAACTTCACAGATGATTTGAGCAGATATGGTTATATCTACTTAATGAAACATAAGTCTGAAACATTTGAAAAGTTCAAAGAATTTCAGAGTGAAGCGGAAAATCATCGTAACAAGAAAATAAAGTTTCTACAATCTGATTGTGGAGGAGAATATTTGACTTACGAGTTTGGTCTTCATTTGAAACAATGTGGAATAGTTTCATAGCTCACGCCACCTGGAACACCACAGCGTAATGGTGTGTCCGAACATCGTAACCGCACTTTATTGGATATGGTGCAATCTATGATGTCTCTTACCGATTTACCACTATCGTTTTGGGGTTATGCATTATAGACAGCTGCATTCACTTTAAATAGGGCACCATCAAAATCCGTTGAGACGCGCCTTATGAACTGTGGTTTGGCAAGAAACCAAAGTTGTTGTTTCTTAAAGTTTGGGGCTACGATGCTTATGTGAAAAAGCTTCAACCTGATAAGCTCGAACCCAAATCGGAGAAGTGCGTCTTCATAGGATACCCAAAGGAAATTATTGGGTACACCTTCTATCACATATTCGAAGGCAAAATCTTTATTGCTAAGATCCTTTCTAGAGAAGGAGTTTCTCTCGAAAGAAGTGAGTGGGAGGAAAGTAGAACTTGATGAGGTAACTGTACCTTCTCCCTTATTGGAAAGTAGTGCATCCCAGAAATCAGTTCCAGTGATTCCTACACCAATTAGTGAGGAAGCTAATGCTGATGATCATGAAACTTCAGATCAAGTTACTACCGAACCTCGTAGGTCTTCCAGAGGACGATCCGCATCAGAGTGGTACGGAAATATTATTCTGGAAATCATGTTACTAGACCATGATGAACCTACAAACTATGAGGAAGCGATGATGAGTCCACATTCCGCAAAATGGCTTGAGGCCATGAAATCTGAGATGGGATCCATGTATGAGAACAAAGTGTGGACTTTGGTGGACTTGCCCGATGGTCGGCAAGCCATATTAAATAAATGGATCTTCAAGAGGAAGAAGGACACTGATAGTAGTGTTACTATCTACAAAGCTCAACTTGTCGCAAAAGGTTTTCGACAAAGTTCAAGGTGTTGACTACAATGAGATTTTCTCAACTGTAGTGATGCTTAAATCCGTCTGAATCATGTTAGCAGTTGCCATATTTTATGAAATCTGGCAAATGGATGTCAAAACTACATTCCTCAAATGGATATTTCTTAAAGAAGAGTTGTATATGATACAACCATAAGGTTTTGTCAATACTAAAGGTACTAACAAAGTGTGCAAGCTCCAGTGATCAAGCCTCTCAGAGTTGGAATAAACGCTTTGATAGTGTGATCAAAGCATATGGTTTTATACAGACTTTTGGAGAAGCCTGTATTTACAAGAAAGTGAGTGGGAGCTCTGTAGCATTTCTAGTATTATATGTGGATGACATATTGTTGATTGGAAATAATATAGAATTTCTGGATAGGATAAAGGGATACTTGAATAAGAGTTTTTCAATGAAAGACCTCGGAGAAGATACTTACATATTGGGCATCAAAATCTATAAATATAGATGAAGACGCTTAATTGGAATTTCACAAAGCACATACCTTGGTAAAGTTTTGAAGAAGTTCAAAATGGATCAGTCAAAGAAAGGGTTCTTGCCTGTATTACAAGGTGTAAAGTTGAGTAAGACACAAAGCCCAACCATGGCAGAAAATAAAAGTCATTCCCTATGCCACAATCATAGGTTCTATAAAGTATGGTGTGCTGTGTACCAGACCTATTGTGTACCCTGCCTGAGTTTGGCAAGGGAGTACAATTTTGATCTAGGAATAGATCACTGGACAGCGGTCAAGATTATCCTTAGTGAGGACTAAGGAAATATTTATCGATTATGGAGGTGATAAAAGAGCTCATCGTAAAGATTTACATCGATGCAAGCTTTTGCACCGATCCAGATGACTCTAAGTCTTAATCCGGATACATATTGAAAGTGGGAGCAATTAGCTAGAGTAGCTCAGTGCAGAGCATTGTAGACATAGAATATTTGCAAAATACATACGGCTCTGAATGTGACAGACTCGTTGACTAAACTTCTCTCACGAGCAAAACATGATCACACCTTAGTACTCTTTGGGTGTTAATCACATAGCAATGTGAACTAGATTATTGACTTTAGTAAACCCTTTGGGTGTTGGTCACATGACGATGTGAACTATAGGGATTAATCACATACAGATGTGAATATTGGTGTTAAATCACATGGTGATGTGAACTGGATTATTGACTCTAGTGCAAGTGGGAGACTGAAGGAAATATGCCCTAGAGGCAATAATAAAGTTATTATTTATTTCCTTAATTCATGATAAATGTTTATTATTCATGCTAGAATTGTATTAACCAGAAACTTAGTACATGTGTGAATACATAGACAAGACTTATAGTCCCTAGTATGCCTCTACTTGACTAGCTCGTTAATCAAAGATGGTTATGTTTCCTAACCATAGACGTGTGTTGTCATTTGATAAACGGGATCACATCATTTGGAGAATGATGTGATGGACATGACCCATCCATTAGCTTAGCATTATGATCGTGTCAGTTTCATTGCTACTGCTTTCTTCATGACTTATACAAGTTCCTCGGACTATGAGATTATGCAACTCCCGAATACCGGAGGAACACTTAGTGTGCTACAAAACGTCACAACGTAAAAGGGTGGTTATAAAGGTGCTCTACAGGTGTCTCTGATGGTGTTTGTTGGGTTGGCATAGATCGAGATTAGGATTTGTCGCTCCGTGTTTCGGAGAGGTATCTCTGGGCCCTCTTGATAATACTCATCACTATAAGCCTTGCAAGCATTGTGACTAATGAGTTAGTTGCGGGATGAAGTATTACGGAACGAGTAAAGAGACTTGCCGGTAACGAGATTGAACTAGGTATTGAGATACCGACGATCGAATCTCGGGCAAGTAACATACCGATGACAAAGGGAACAACGTATGTTGTTATGCGGTTTGACCGATAAAGATCTTCATAGAATATGTTGGAGCCAATATAAGCATCCAGGTTCCGCTATTAGTTATTGACCGGAGATGTGTCTCGGTCATGTCTACATAGTTCTCGAACCCGTAGGGTCCGCACGCTTAACGTTCGATGACGATTTTTATTATGAGTTATGTGATTTGATGTACGGAAGTTTGTTCGGAGTCCCGGATGAGATCACGACCATGACGAGGAGTCTCGAAATGGTTGAGAGGTAAAGATTCATATATTGGAAGGTTGCATTTGGACATCGAAATAGTTCCGAGTGGTTCGGGCATTTTTCCGGAGTACCAGGAGGTTACCAGGACCCCGCGGGAGAAGTATTGGGCCTAGTGGGCCTTATTGGAGGAGAGGAGAAAGGGACACGTGAGAGGGGAGCCCCTCCCCTTGCCCAAACCGAATTGTACTAGGGGAGGGGGCCGGCGCCCCTCTTTCCTTCCCCCTCTCTCTCCCTTACCTTTCCCTCTGGTGGAACAAAGGAAAAGTAGGACTCCCCCCTGGCGCGCCCAAACCTAGCTGGCCTCCTCTCTCCCTCCCTCCTTTATATACGTGGCCAGGAGGCACCCCAATAGTACAAAAGACAACACAAGTTGACATTGTTTAGCCGTGTGCGGTGCCCCCTCCACAGTTACACACCTCGATCATATCGTCGTAGTGCTTAGGCGAAGCCCTGCACCGGTAACTTCATCATCACTGTCACCATGCCGTCGTGCTGACAAAACTCTCCCTCGGCCTCAACTAGATCAAGCGTACGAGGGACGTCCCCGAGCTGAACGTGTGTTGAACGCGGAGGTGCCGTACGTTCGGTGCTTGGATCGGTTGGATCACAAAGACGTTCGACTACATCAACCGCGTTAACTAAACGCTTCCACTTTCGGTCTATGAGGGTACGTGGACACACTCTCCCCTATTTTTGCTATGCATCACATAGATAGATCTTGCGTGATCGTAGGAAATTTTTGGAAATTACCACGTTCCCCAACATGTCATGGTCGGAGCGGTGGTCGCCCGGCTCCCCGGGCCCCTCCTCCCATTGGAATCGGCGCCATCACCGGGGTTGGCAGGGGAGGCAGCGAGATCATCTTCCACCAAGATGTGCAGGTCATATCCCGCGTCATTGAAGAACATTCGCAGAGTCGTCTAAAGCTTGGAGGGATCTGGAGACTTGATTTGAGCACGCACAGCTGGCCCCTTGACCAGAGAGAGTGTATCCACTGCCACGATCTTGCCCAGGAGCCGGGACATGCCCCGGATGACGCTTTCCACACGAGCAATGGGAGGAAGCCCACGAATATGAATCCATAACAAGGTCAAGGAGGCCACAGCAAGCGAATCCACCGATGGTACCGAGATGCGGACCTTAAGCTGGTTGAGGGCCAAGGTCAACTGGGCGCTGTGGGTGCCAAAGCGGAGGCTCGCCGCATCCGGGAACACCACCGTGAACTCCCGATCCAAGTCCGGCCTGAACAAGTGGCAGAGCTCCTCGGAGATGATTGCTGGGGATGTCGTCTTGCCGTCGTGGACCGAGATGAGTGCAGTCAGGGCGGGGGAAGCAACTGGCACAGGAAGCACTACAAAAAAAATACACATCCGTGACATTTTGGGCCAAACGAAATTTTTTTCTGTCATACATATGACACTTCTATGACGATAATTGTGACAAAACCCGGTATCATCATAGATGTGGTGGTCTCCTACTACTATCACAAAAATCATGACAGAAAATGGGCTTTTTGTCCTGGGCGGACCGGAGACGCAGCTGCATGACATTCTTTGGGCCGTCCATGATGAAAAAACCATAGTAGAAGCGAGGGCGAGGAAAATTTTGGGGAGTTCCCGATTACGGTGGGTGGTCGGGGGCCGAGCGATGCGTGTTTCTCTCGTACATGTACATGCGTGTGTGCATGGCGTTGGCTCTAACTGAACCCGAGCGAGGCGTTGGGCTCTAACTGAACCCGAGCGATTGCACTGCAGTCTACGTGTTACTGAACCTGAGCGATTGGTCGATGGTTGTTAACTGAACCCGATCGAGCGATTCCTTCGCTATTGCTGCTAACTGAA
>NC_041391.1:143741156-143793431 GCF_002162155.2 Triticum dicoccoides
GCTGCCTCTCTGGATGAACAGTGAGTGTTGCGGGAGGGGGGGGGGTTGGATGAACAGTGAGCGGTGGGGGTGGATGAACAGGACCCCGTGGCGTTGCCTCGATCGAGCCGGTTGGGGCTGGATGAACAGGACCCCGTGGAGGGCTGGATGAATTGGATGACCCCATGGAGGGCTGGATGAACAGTAGACGGTGGAGGGGTGCCCATGGAGGGGTGGTTGAACAGTAGCCGGTGGAGTAGCGCACGGTGGAGGCTAGATGAACAGGAGCCCATGGATGCTGGAGGAGGTCGACGGTAGCCCATGGAGGCTGGAGGAGGTCGACAGTGGAGATGAACAATATCCTGTGGAGTCCCGTTTTGTGGTACGCCACGCCCCTCCCGACGAACAGGACCCCCGTTTTGACCGTAGCGCTCCAACACAAGTCCGTTTCGTCCATTTTGTGGTACGCCGCACCCCTCCCGATCAACAAGACCCCCGTTTCGACCGTAGAAGGTCCATTTTGTCTGTTTTGCGGTACGCCACACCCCTCACGATCAACAGGACCCCTGTTTCGACCATAGGAGGTCTGTTTCCTCCATTTTGCGGTACGCCAGACCCCTCCCGATGAACAGGATCCCGTTTCGAACGTGGCCGGTCGAACACAAGGCCGTTTCCTTCGTTCTGCGGTACGCCAGGCCTCGTTTCCATCGCCTGTTCCATCCAAGCCCTTCCGATGAACATGACGACGCATTCCGTTCTGACCCAGCCGATTGGCTCCCCATGAACACGATGACGATGTTGTTTCTCCTTTCCGACCCAGCCATGTACACGAGCCCTGGCCGTACGTATGCGCGAGTAGGCGTTCGAGACCCCGCCCATATGTACACATACGTGGCCGTATTTTCTTTCTTGCACACTGGCTGCTGTACGTACATGTACATGCTATGTGCGCGCCTCTACTACGACACATACGCACCTCTACTACGACACGTGCGCGCCTCTACTACGACACGTGCGCGCCTCTACATCGACCAGTATATATGTACGTACACGTTCGCGACCAGAATGAGAATGCTAAGTACGCTTCGACCAGGTGGGTCCCGATTGTCAGGCACTTCCTTGCCTGCGTAGATGTAGCTGGTGGGTCCCAGTAGTCAGGGGGGCGAATCGTTCTTTTGCCCGGACGCACTTCCTTGCATGCGAAGGTGTAGCTGGTGGGTCCCAGCAGTCAGGGGGGAAACGTTTTTTCGCGAAATACGGTGGCCCGTCCGATGGATCCCTGCTGTCAGGTGGAGGAATATTTATTTTCCGCGTAATAAGGAGGCACTTCCTTGCTGCGGCCGTGGACCCAGCTGTCAGCCTCTCCAAGTACAGTCCACGTTCGATGGAAGTCGTTCCTTGACCACGTTGGCCACGCCGCGCCGAGAGCACCAGGGCGGTGGACGACGGCGAGGCCTAGGAAGGGAACGACGCGGAGCAAGGGAAGAGGCGGCAGTGGATGCCCACACGGAGAGGAGTATAAGGGTTCACTCGTTCGGCTGCGGTGTGAGGCTGCCGTCGCCGCAGGGCATGGCCAGCGGTGGGAATATTAGGGGGCGGTGAGGCCTCTACGGCAGCACAGCCGACCACGGGGGGCAGGAGTAGGCGGCACGACCGGCGCTGCTTTGGGCGGCTGGAGCAAGAAGGCCAGAGGTTGAAGAAGCAGTACGGCCGTTGGATGGACATCGTACGGTCACTGGAGCTAGAATCGTTCATATTGACTAAGTTGACAAAGCCCTCCGTCCCCGTCAACTTAGTAGGCCCACAAGTCAGCCTCCCACTAAGGTGGGTCCCAGCTAGTAGGGGGAGTATTTATTTTTTTGTGCGTAATAAGGAGGCACTTCCGGTGGGTCCGAGCTGACAGCGGGGGGAACGTTTTTTTGCAAAATACGGTGGCCCGTCCGGTGGGTCCCAGCAGTCAGGGGAAACATTTTTTTTCGCAAAATAAGGTGGCCCGTCCGGTGGGTCCCTGCTGTCAGGTGGAGAAATAATTAATTTGCGCGTAATAAGGAGGCACTTCCTTGCGGCCGTCGTGGACCCAGCTGTTAACCTCTCCACGTATAGTACTCTTCCGATGGAAGTCGGTCATTGACCATGTTGACCATGCCGCGCCGAGAGCACCAGGGTGGTGGACGACGGCGAGGCCTAGGAAGGGGACGACGCGGAGCCGAGGAAGACGCAACAGTGGAAGCCCGCGTGGAGAGGAGTACGAGGCTTCACTAGTTCGGCTGCGTTGTGAGGCTGCCGTCGCCGCAGAATAACAGGGGGTTTGGGTCAGTGGAGGGATGGCCTGGCCAGTGGTGGGAGTAGTATGGGGGCAGTGAGGCCTCCGCGGCAGCACAGCCAGCCACGGGAGGCAGGAGTAGGCGGCACGACTGGCGCTGCTTTTGGCGGCTGGAGCAAGAAGACCAGAGGTTGAAGAAGCACTACAGCCGTTGGATGGACATCGTATGGTCACTGAAGCTAGAATCGTTTATATTGACTAAGTTGAGAAAGCCCTTGGTACGCTCCAACTTAGTAGGCCCACAGGTCAGCCTCCGAAACGGTGCGCCCCAGATCTCAGGGGGAGGAATCATTTTTTGGGCGGCTGATACGTCTCCAACGTATCTATAATTTTTTATTGCTCCATGCTACTTTATCTACTGTTTTGGACTATATTGGGCTTTATTTTCCACTTTTATATTATTTTTGGGACTAACCTATTAACCGGAGGCCCATCCCAGAATTGCTGTTTTTTTGCCTATTTCAGTGTTTCGGAGAAACGGAATATCAGACGGAGTTCGAACGGAATGAAACCTTCAGGAACGTGATTTTCTCACCGAACGTGATCCAGGAGACTTGGACCCTGCTCCAAGAAGTAATAGAGGCGGTCATGAGGGTGGGGGGCGCCCCCCTAGGGCGCGCCCCCTGCCTCGTGGGCCCCCTGTTGCTCCACCGACGTACTCCTTCCTCCTATATATACCTACGTATCCCCAAACGACCAGAACAGGAGCCAAAAACCTAATTCCACTGCTGCAACCTTCTGTATCCACGAGATCCCATCTTGGGGCCTGTTCCGGAGCTCCGCCGGAGGGGGCATCCACCATGGAGGGCTTCTACATCAACACCATAGCCCCTCCGATGAAGTGTGAGTAGTTTACTTCAGACCTTCGGGTCCATAGCTAGTAGCTAGATGCCTTCTTCTCTCTTTTTGGATCTCAATACAATGTTCTCCCCCTCTCTCGTGGAGATCTATTCGATGTAATCTTCTTTTTGTGGTGTGTTTGTTGAGACCGATGAATTGTGGGTTTATGATCCAGCTTATCTATGAACAATATTTGAATCTTCTCTGAATTCTTTTATGTATGATTGAGTTATCTTTGCAAGTCTCTTCGAATTATCCTTTTGGTTTGGCCAACTAGATTGGTAGTTCTTGCAATGGGAGAAGTGCTTAGCTTTGGGTTCAATCTTGCGGTGTCCTTTCCCAGTGACAGAAGGGGCAGCAAGGCACGTATTGTATTGTTGCCATCAAGGATAACAAGATGTTGTTTTATCATATTGCATGAATTTATCCCTCTACATCATGTCATCTTGCTTAAGGCGTTACTCTGTTTTTAACTTAATACTCTAGATGCATGCTGGATAGCGGTCGATGAGTGGATTAATAGTAGTAGATGCAGAATCGTTTCGATCTACTTGTCTTGGACGTGATGCCTATATACATGATCATACCTAGATATACTCATAATTATGCTCAATTCTGTCAATTGCGCAATAGTAATTTGTTCACCCACCGTAGAATATCTATGCTCTTGAGAGAAGCCACTAGTGAAACCTATGGCCCCCGGGTCTATTCTCATCATATCAATCTCCATTACTTTATTACTTGCTTTGTTTTTACTTTGCCTTTTACTTTTCACTTTGCATCTATATACCAAAAATATTATTTATCATCTCTATCAGATCTCACTCTCGTAAGTGACCGTGAAGGGATTGACAACCCCTAATCGCGTTGGTTGCGAGGAGCTATCGTTTTGTGTAGGTACGAGGGACTTGTGCGTGGTCTCCTACTTGATTGATACCTTGGTTCTCAAAAACTGAGGGAAATACTTATGCTACTTTGCTGCATCATCCTCTCCTCTTCGGGGAAATCCAACGCAGTGCTCAAGAGGTAGCAAGAAGAATTTCTGGCGCCGTTGCCGGGGAGGCTCACGCAAGAGAAAGTCAACCATACCAAGTACCCATCACAATCCCTATCTCTCGCATTGCATTATTTGCCATTTGCCTCTCGTTTTCCTCTCCCCCACTTCACCCTTGCCGTTTTATTCGCCCTCTCTTTCCCAATCTCCTCCTCTTTTCCCGTTTGCCCTTTCCCGTTGCCTTTCTGTTTGCTTGTGTGTTGGATTACTTGTTGCCATGGCGCAAGATAATACCAGATTGTGTGACTTCTCGAATACCAATAATAATGATTTCCTTAGTACTACAATTGCTCCTCTTAATAATGACGAGTCTTGTGAAATCAATACCGCTTTGTTGAATCTTGTTATGAAAGATCAATTCGCCGGCCTTCTAGTGAAGATGCCGCTACTCATCTAAACAATTTTGTTGATTTGTGTGATATGCAAAAGAAGAAAGATACGGATAACAATATTGTCAAATTGAAGTTATTTCCATTTTCACTTAGAGATCGTGCTAAAGTTTGGTTTTCTTCTTTGCCTAAAAATAGTATTGATTCTTAGAACAAGTGCAAAGATGCTTTTATCTCTAAGTATTTTCCTCCCGCTAAGATCATCACTCTTAGGAACGATATTATGAATTTTAAACAACTTGATCATGAGCATGTTGCCCAATCTTGGGAAAGAATGAAATTGATGCTTCGCAATTGCCCTACTAGTGGTTTGAATTTATGGATGATCATACAAAAATTTTATGCCGGATTGAATTTTGCTTCTAGAAATCTTTTATATTCGGCCACGGGAGGCACGTTTATGGAAATTATCTTAGGAGATGCTACAAAATTGCTTGATAATATTATGGCTAATTATTCTCAATGGCACACCGAAAGATCTTCTAGTAAAAAAGTGCATGCTATAGAAGAAATCAATGTTTTGAGTGAAAAGATGGATGAACTTATGAAGATGTTTGTTACTAAAACTACTTTTCTTGATCCCAATGATATGCCTTTGTCTACCTTGATTGAGAATAATAATGAATCTATGGATGTGAATTTTGTTGGTAGGAATAGTTTTGGAAACAACGCGTATAGAGGGAATTTCAATCCTAGGCCTTATCCTAGTAATCCTTCTAATAATTATGGAAATTCCTACAACAACTCTCATGGAAATTTTAATAAGATGCGCTCTGAATTTGAGAGTAGTGTTAAAGAGTTCATGAATTCACAAAAGAATTTTAATGCTTTGCTTGAAGAGAAATTGCTTAAAGTTGATGATTTGGCTAGGAACGTTGATAGAATTTCTCTCGAAATTAATTCTTTAAAGCTTAGATCTATTCCTCCTAAGCATGATATCAATGAGTCTCTCAAAGCCAAGAGAATTTCCATTGATGAGTGCAAAAAAAGAACCGCTAAGATGCGTGCTTCCAAAGATGCCTTTATTAAAGCGTGTTCTTCCAATTCCTATGAAAATCAAGATGAAGATCTAAAAGTTATTGATGTGTCCCCATTAAATCTTTGTTTTGCAATATGAATCTTGATGAAACTGAATATGATCTTCCTTTACCTAGAAGGTGTTCTAAGAATTCAGAGTTTCTAGATCTTGATGATGAAATTGATGAAAGTGGGATTGAAAGAAATAAAAACCTAGATGTTGCTAAACCCACTATCTTGGATCTCAAGGAATTTAATTATGAAAATTTCTCTTTAATTGGTTGTATTTCCTTGTTGCAATCCGTGCTAGATTCTCCTCATGCTTATAGTCAAAATAAGGCCTTTAACGTACACATTGTTGATGCCTTGATGCAATCTTATGAAGAAAAACTTGAGTTGAAAGTTTCTATCCCTAGAAAACTCTATGATGAGTGGTAACCTACTATTAAAATTAAAATTAAAGATTATGAGTTTCATGCTTTGTGTGATTTGGGTGCTAGTGTCTCTACTATTCCCAAAACTTTGTGTGATTTGCTAGATTTCCGTGACTTTGATGATTGCTCTCTAAACTTGCATCTTGCAGATTCCACTATTAAAAAGCCTATGAGAAGAATTAATGATGTTCTTATTGTTGAAAATAGGAATTATGTGCCCGTAGATTTTATCGTTCTTAATATAGATTGCAATCCTTCATGTCCTATTATTCTTGGTAGACCTTTCCTTAGAACGATTGGTGGAATTATTGATATGAAGGAAGGAAATATTAGATTCCAATTTCCCTTAAATAAGGGCATGGAACACTTCCCTAGAAAGAAAATAAAATTAGCATATGAATCTATCATGAGAGCCACTTATGGATTTCCTACCAAAGATGGCAATACCTAGATCTATCCTTGCTTTTATGCCTAGCTAGGGGCATTAAACGATAGCGCTTGTTGGGAGGCAACCCAATTTTTTTTGTTTTTTGTTTTTTCTTCTGTTTAGGAATAAATAATCCATCTAGCCTCTGTTTGGATGTGGTTTTATCTTTTAATTAGTGTTTGTGCCAAGTAGAACCTATAGGATAACCTACGATGATAGTTGATTTGATTCTGCTGATAAACAGAAACTTTGCGCGCACGAATATAATTTTGTTAAATCACAGAAACGTGATTTTGCGTTGATTATTGTTGCTTCTGTTTAATAAGCAAACTGTCCAGGACTTCCTATTTTGGTAGAATTTTTAGAGTTCCAGAAGTTTGCGTTAGTTACATATTACTACAGACTATTCTGTTTTGACAGATTCTGTTTTGCGTGTGTTGTTTGCTTATTTTGATGAATCTATGGCTAATAAAATAATTTGTAATCCATAGAGAAGTTGGAATACAGTAGGTTTAACACCAATATAAATAAAGAATGAGTTCATTATAGTACCTTGAAGTAGTCTTTTGTTTTCTTTCTCTAATGGAGCTCACGAGATTTCTATTTAGTTTTGTGTTGTGAAGTATTCAAGTTTTGGGTGAATTCTTTTGATGGATTATGGAACAAGGAGTGGCAAGAGCCTAAGCTTGGGGATGCCCATGGCACCCCCAAGATAATCCAAGGACACCAAAAAGTCAAAGCTTGGGGATGCCCCGGAAGGCATCACCTCTTTCGTCTACTTCCATCGGTAATTTACTTGGAGCTATATTTTTATTCACCACATGATATGTGTTTTGCTTGGAGCGTCTTGTATTATTTGCATCTTTGCTTGTTACTCTACCACAATCATCCTTGCTGTACACACCTTCTGAGAGAGCCATACATGAATTGTAATATGCTAGAATATTCTATGTGCTTCACTTATACCTTTTGAGCTTGATAGTTTTGCTCATAGTGCTTCACTTATATCTTTTGAGCGTGATAATTTTTGCTCTAGTACTTCACTTAGATCTTTTAGAGCACGGTGGTGGATTTGTTTTAAAGAAACTATTTGATCTCTCATGCTTCACTTAGATTATTTTGAGAGTCGTTAATAGCATGGTAATTTGCTTAATATTAATATACTTGGTATTCAAGATATGTGAAACTTTCTTTTGAGTGCGTTGAATACTAAGATAAGTTTGATGCTTGATAATTGTTTTGAGATATGGAGGTGATAATATCAAAGTCGTGCTAGTTGAATAATTGTGAATTTGAGAAATGCTTGTGTTGAAGTTTGCAAGTCCCGTAGCATGCACGTATGGTTAAAGTTGTGTAACAAATTTGAAACATAAAGTGTACCTGGGTTGTGCATCCTTATGAGTGGCGGTCGGGGACGAGCGATGGTCTTTCCCTACCAATCTATCCCCCTAGGAGAATGCGCGTAGTACTTGATTTTTGATGACTTCTAAATTTTTGCAATAAGTGCATGAGTTCTTTTGACTAATGTTGATTCCATGGATTATACGCACTCTCACCTTTCCGCCTTTGCTAGCCTCTTTGGTACCGTGCATTGCCCTTTCTCACCTTGAGAGTTGGTGCAAACTTCGCCGGTGCATCCAAACCCCGTGATACGATGCGCTCTATCACACATAAACCTCCTTATATCTTCCTCAAAACAGCCACCATACCTACCTATCATGGCATTTCCATAGCCATTCCGAGATATATTGCCATGCAACTTCCATCATCATCATCGTGACATACATTACTTTTTTCATATTGTCATTGCATGATCATGTAGTTGACATCGTATTTGTGGCAAAGCCACCATGCATTATTTTTCATACATGTCACTCTTGATTCATTGCACCATCCCGGTACACCGCCGGAGGCATTCATATAGAGTCATATCTTGTTCTAAGTTTCGAGTTGTAATCCTTATGTTGTAATCAATAGAAGTGTGATGATCATCATTATTAGAGCATTGCCCAAACAAAAAAAAGAGAAAGGCCAAAAAAAAGAAAGCCCCCCCCCCCAAAAAAAAGGGGCAATGCTACTATCTCTTTTTCCACACTTGTGCTTCAAAGTAGCACCTTGTTCTTCATGTAGTGAGTCTCATATATTGTGCTTCAAAGTAGCACCTTGTTCTTCATGTAGTAAGTCTCATAAGTTGTCTTTTTATACTAGTGGGATTTTTTCATTATAGAACTTGGCTTGTATATTCCTATGATGGGCTTCCTCAAATTCCCTAGGTCTTCATGAGAAAGCGAGTTGGATGCACACCCACTAGTTTTCTTTTTGTTGAGCATTCATAGCTCTAGTGCATCCGTTGCATGGCAATCCCTACTCCTCATGTTGACATCAATTGATGGGCATCTCCATAGCCCATTGATTATCCTCGTCAATATGAGAATTTCTCCCTTTTTGTCTTCTCCACACAATCCCCATCATCATATTCTATTCCACCCATAGTGCTATATCCATGGCTCACGCTCATGTATTGCGTGAAGGTTTAAAAAGTTTGAGATTATTTAAGTATGAAAAAATTGCTTCGCTTGTCATCGGGGGTATAGAAGTTGGGAACATCTTTGTGTGACGAAAATGAAGCATAGCCTAACTATATGATTTTGTAGGGATGAACTTTCTTTTGCCTTGCTATTTTGAGAAGACATGATTGCTTTGATTAGTATGCTTGAAGTATTATTATTGAATCTTTCAGATCTGAATATTCATATCACAATTAAGAAGATTTACATTGAAATTATGCCAAAGTATCACTCCGCATCAAAAAATCTCTTTTTATCATTTACCTACTCAAGGACGAGCAGGAATTAAGCTTGGGGATGCCTGATACGTCTCCAACGTATCTATAATTTTTGATTGCTCCATGCTACTTTATCTACTGTTTTGGACTATATTGGGCTTTATTTCCCACTTCTATATTATTTTTGGGACTAACCTATTAACCGGAGGCCCAGCCCAGAATTGCTGTTTTTCTTTGCCTATTTCAGTGTTTCGAAGAAACGGAATATCAGACGGAGTCCAAACGGAATGAAACCTTCGGGAACGTGATTTTCTCACTGAACGTGATCCAGGAGACTTGGACCCTGCTCCAAGAAGTAACAGAGGCGGTCACGAGGGTGGGGGGCGCGCCCCCTGCATCGTGGGCCCCCTGTTGCTCCACCGACGTACTCCTTCCTCCTATATATACCTACGTAGCTAGATGCCTTCTTCTCTCTTTTTGGATCTCAATACAATGTTCTCCCCCTCTCTCCCGGAGATCTATCCGATGTAATCTTCTTTTTGCGGTGTGTTTGTTGAGACCGATGAATTGTGGGTTTATGATCCAGCTTATCTATGAACAATATTTGAATCTTCTCTGAATTCTTTTATGTATGATTGAGTTATCCTTGCAAGTCTCTTCGAATTATCCTTTTGGTTTGGCCAACTAGATTGGTAGTTCTTGCAGTGGGAGAAGTGCTTAGCTTTGGGTTCAATCTTGCGGTGTCCTTTCCCAGTGACAGAAGGGGCAGCAAGCCACGTATTGTATTGTTGCGATCGAGGATAACAAGATGGGGTTTTTATCATATTGCATGAATTTATCCCTCTACATCATGTCATCTTGCTTAAGGCGTTACTCTATTTTTAACTTAATACTCTAGATGCATGCTGGATAGCGGTCGATGAGTGGAGTAATAGTAGTAGATGCAGAATCGTTTCGATCTACTTGTCTTGGACGTGATGCCTATATACATGATCATACCTAGATATACTCATAATTATGCTCAATTCTGTCAATTGCTCAAAAGTAATTTGTTCACCCACCGTAGAATATCTATGCTCTTGAGAGAAGCCACTAGTGAAACCTACGGCCCCCGGGTCTATTCTCATCATATCAATCTCCATTACTTTATTACTTGCTTTGTTTTTACTTTGCCTTTTACTTTTCACTTTGCATCTATATACCAAAAATACCAAAAATATTATTTATCATCTCTATCAGATCTCACTCTCGTAAGTGACCGTGAAGGGATTGACAACCCCTAATCGCGTTGGTTGCGAGGAGCTATTGTTTTGTGTAGGTACGAGGGACTTGTGAGTGGTCTCCTACTGGATTGATACCTTGGTTCTCAAAAATTGAGGGAAATACTTACGCTACTTTGCTGCATCATCCTCTCCTCTTCGGGGAAATCCAACGCAGTGCTCAAGCGGTAGCAGCGGCCGAAGCTAAGAATATCCGAGATTGAAGAAGAAGCACGACATCCGTTGGATAGACATCCAACGGCCACTGCTGCTAGAACCGTGTGTTTACTATAATAAGTTGACAAACCCTTGCATATGCGTCAACTTATTTTTTTAGGGGACGCGTCACTTAGTAGGCCCACAAGTGTGTGGCAGAAAACTTATAGCCCATTTGCGTTTTGTAAGAATGTACAACCCATTTTTGAATTCTAATGGAATTTACAACAGCCCATTTACAGTTTGTTAAAAGTACAACCCATTTTCTAGCTAGAGCAACGATTAATAATTTCAACCAACCGTTGAAGACAGAATTCAATAAAATTTCCACATTTTGATGGGATCCAAAATATTTTTATCCTGAATTTTTTAGTCAGATTAAATATAAATTTGTATTATGTAAAAATCCAACAAAACATTCCGTGGAATCCCGTTTTGCGGTACGCCACACCCCTCCCGATGAACAGGACCCCCGTTTCAACCGTAGCGCTCCAACACAAGTCCGTTTCGTCCGTTTTGCGGTATGCCACACCCCTCCCGATCAACAGGACCCCCGTTTCGACCGTAGGAGGTCCGTTTCCTCTGTTTTGGAGTACGCCACACCCCTCCCAATGAACAGGATCCCATTTCGAACGTGGCCGGTCGAACACAAGGCCGTTTCCTCCATTCCGCGGTACGCTAGGCCTTGTTTTCATCACCTGTTCCGTCCAAGCCGGTTGGCTCCCACGCGTTCCGTTGCCTCCCGATGGACACGACGCATTCCGTTGCCTCCCCATGAACACAACGCATTCTGTTGCCCCCCCATGAACACGACGACGATGCTGTTTCTCCGTTCCGACCAAACCATGTACACGAGCCTTGGCCGTACGTATGCGCGAGTAGGCATTCGAGACCCCGCCCATATGTACACATACGTGGCCATATTTTCTTTCTTGCACACTGGCCGTTGTACGTACGTGTACATGCTACGTGTGCGCATCTACGACGACACGTACGCGCCTCTTGTACGACCCGCGCGCGCCTCTACTACGACACGTGCATGCCTCTACATCGACCAGTATATATGTACGTACACGTTCGCGACCAGAATGACAATGCTACGTACGCTTCGACCAGGTGGGTCCCGACTGTCAGGCACTTCCTTGCATGCGAAGATATAGCTGGTGGGTCCCAGCAATCAGGGGGGCAAATCATTTTGTTTTTGTTTTTGCCCGGACACACTTCCTTGTGTGCAAAGGTATAGCTGGTGGGTCCCAGCAGTCATGGGGAAATGTTTTTTTCACGAAATACGGTGGCCCGTCCAGTGGGTCCCTGCTGTCAGGTGGAGGAATAATTATTTTGCGCATAATAAGGAGGCACTTCCTTGCGGCCGCCGTGGACCCAGCTGTCAGCCTTTCCACGCACAGTACTCTTCCGATGGAACTCGGTCATTGACCACATTGACCACGTCGCGCCGAGAGCACCACGGCGGTGGACGACGACGAGGCCTGGGAAGGGGACGACGCGGAGGCGGGGAAGACGCAGTAGTGGATGCCCACGCGAAGAGGAGTATGAGGGTTCACTGGTTCGGCAGCGATGTGAGGCTGCCGTCGCCGCAGAATAACAGTGGGTGTGGGTGAGTAGAGGGATGGCCTGGCTAGCGGTGGGAGTAGTAGGGGGCGGTGAGGCCTCCGCAGTATCACAGCCGGCCATGGGAGGCAGGAGCATGCGGCATGACCGGCGCTGCTTTGGGCGGCTGGAGAATGAAGACTGAAGGTTGAAGAAGCACTACGGCCGTTGGATGGACATCGTACATTCACTGGAGTATTGACTAACTTGACAAAGCCCTCCGTCCCCGTCAACTTAGTAGGCCCACAAGTCAGCCTGCCACTATACTTGGTCCCAGCTAGCAGGGGGTATTCACTTTTTTTGTGCGTAATAAGGAGGCAATTCCTTGCGTGCGAAGATATAGCTGGTGGGTCCAAGCTGTCAGCGCCGGTAACGTTTTTTTGTGAAATACAGAGGCCCTTTCGGTGGGTCCCAGATGTCAGGTGGAGGAATCATTATTTCGCACGTAATAAGGAGGCATTTCCATGCGTGCGGCCATGGACCCAACTGTCAGCCTCTCCACGTACAGTCCACTTCAGATGCATGTCAGTCATTGACCACGTTGACCAGGCCGCGCCAAGAGCACCAGGGCGGTGGACGACGGCGAGGCCTAGGAAGGGACGACACGGAGGAAGGGAAGACTCGGCAGTTGTTTCCCACACGGAGGGGAGTACGACTGTACGAGGGTTTACTGGTTCGTCTGCCATCGCCGGAGAATAACAGCAGGTGTGGGTGAGTAGTGGGATGGCTAGGCCAGCGATGGGAGTATGGTGGGGCGGTGAGGCCTGCACGGCAGCACAGCCGGCCGCGGGGAGGAGGGAGCAGGCAGTCCCGCCGGCGCTTGTTTGAGCGCCTAGAGCAGGAAGAGCAGAGATTGAAGAAGCACGACGGCCATTGGATGGAAATCCAACAGTCACTGCTTGTGCGTCAACCTTTTTTTAGGAAAGCCTCAAATCTGTGGAAAACAGCATACAACACATCTGCCATTATTTCTAATAATTTATAGCCCATTTACTAATTCTTAAGGTTTTTTTGGAGGCCATATTCTTTTTGTTAGCATTACAACCCATATTGTGGCCACTGTTAAAAAATTGTACGAAATTTTGCATATTTCGGTGCAGTCCGAACTGTTTTTAATCCCAAAATTTTGAGTCACATTCAAAATGATTATAAAAATAAATGTATATCAATATAAAATCCAACAAATTGTCCATGCATAAAAATAAATGCAATTTAAAATCTCGAAATGGAAAAAAGATATTTGAAACTAATTGTCGGTTTAATGTGTTTTGAAAATGTACAACCCATTTCTCATTACTGATAGGCCATTTTCTCCGCCAGCCGAATGAAGATCTCCTCGTCTTGAAAGATTTGCAGCCCAACAGGCCTGACAAAGCAACTTACTTGGCAAATCACAAAAAAACTAGGCTGTGGCCGTGGACCCAGCTGCGGCCATGGACCCAGCTGTCAGCCTCTCCATGTACAGTTCTCTTCCGATAGAAGTCGGTCATTGACCACATTGACCACGCCGCGCCGAGAGCACCAAGGCGATGGACGACGGAAAGGCCTAGGAAGGGGACGACGCGGAGCTGGGGAAGACGCGGCAGTGGATGCCCACATGGAGAGGAGTATGAGGGTTCACTGGTTCGGCTGCGGCGTGAGGCTGCCGTCGCCGCAGAATAACAGGGGGGTGTGTGAGTAGAGGAATGCCCTGGGCTAGCGGTGGGAGTAGTAGGGGGCGGTGAGGCCTCCACAGCATCACAGCCGACCACGAGAGGAAGGAGCACGCGACACGACCGACGCTGCTTTGGGCGGCTGGAGCAAGAAGACCAGAGGTTGAATAAGCGCTATGGCCGTTGGATGGACATCGTACGGTCACTGGAGATAGAATCGTTCATATTGACTAAGTTGACAAAGCCCTCTGTCCTCGTCAACTTAGTAAGCCCAGAAGTCAGCCACCCACTATGGTGGGTCCCAGCTAGCAGGGGGTATTCATTTTTTTGTGCGTAATAAGGAGGCACTTCCTTGTGTGCGAAGATATAGCTGGTGGGTCCAACCTTTCAACGGGGGGAACATTTTTTTCATGAAATACAGAAGCCCTTCCCACGTACAGTCCACGTACAGTGCGTAATAAGGAGGAACTTTCCTTGCGCGCGGCCATTGACCTCGTGGGTCCCAGTTGTCAGGCTCTCCACGTATAGTCCTCTTTCGATGACTCTCGTATGTTGACCACGCCGCGCCGAGCGCACCGAAGCAGTGGATGACGGCGAGGCCCCAGACTGGAACGACCCGGAAATGGAGAAGACGCAGCAGTGGAGTCGCAGACGGAGAGGAGTGGGAAACTCGACTGGTTCGGGTGCGGGTGGTCCTACACTCGGCAGAGAATAACAGGAGGTGCGGAGTGGAGGGATGGCCTGGCCGTCGGCGGGGTAGCATTTCACTAAGGAGCGCAAAACAACGCCGCTGGATGCCGAAGGCTGGAGCAGGCGGTTCCGGCATGTCGGGGGTTGGGTGCGACATATGCCAAAAGATGGCTTATCATGGTGGGGGCGAGTAGAACGTCGCCGGTGCCTGGAAACGGGATGAGGCGAAGACATGCACGCCGGAGGATCTAACCCAGCTTCAGGGCTCTCTGAGGAGATAACACCCCTACTGCTGCTCTGCGGGGTCTCCGCATGATCACTAAGGCAAAGTGAGTACAAGGTTGCTCCTTGAGCTGTTTCTAGAGGTAGGAGAAGGCAAGGCTAGCTCTCTCCTTCCTATATGATCTGATCTAGTGCTAATGCATTCGAACCCTTTGCATGGGTGCCCTGGGGGGTTTATATAGGCCTACCCCCAGGGGTACAATGGTAAACCGGCTGGACGCAGGTCCCAGCCGTCTGTCTCTCAGGCCGCCATCTTCTCCACCGACTGCTGGGGCCCGCCGACTGGTGGGTCCCGCCGACTGGCCTGGTACAGGGTCGTCAGCCCTTGTCTGCCGCGGGCGGGTGAGGGAGTCCTGGACTAGGGGGTGTCCGGATAGCCGGACTATCATCGTCAGCCAGACTCCAAGACTTTGAAGATACAAGATTGAAGACTTCGTCCCGTGTCCGGATGGGACTTTCCTTGGCGTGGAAGGCAAGCTTGGCGATACGGATATGTAGATCTCCTACCATTGTAACCGACTCTGTGTAACCCTAGCCCTCTCCGGTGTCTATATAAACCGGAGGGTTTTAGTCCATAGGACACACAACCATTACAACAATCATACCATAGGCTAGCTTCTAGGGTTTAGCCTCCTTGATCTCGTGGTAGATCCACTCTTGTACTACCCATATCATCAATATCAATCAAGCAGGAGTAGGGTTTTACCTCCATCGAGAGGGCCCGAACCTGGGTAAAAACATCGCATCCCTTGTCTCCTGTTACCATCTGCCTAGATGCACAGTTCGGGACCCCCTACCCGAGATCCGCCGGTTTTGACACCGACATTGGTGCTTTCATTGAGAGTTCCTCTGTGTCGTCACCGATAGGCTTGATGGCTTCTTCAATCAACAACAACGCAGTCCAGGGTGAGAATTTTCTCCCCGGACAGATCTTCGTGTTCGGTGGCTTTGCACTGTGGGCCAATTCACTTGGCCATCTGGAGCAGATCGAAAGCTACGCCCCTGGCCATCAGGTCAGATTTGGAAGCCTAAACTTCACAGCTGACATCCGCGGAGCCGCAGCCGAGCGTGCCGCACTATCACGATGGGCGTGATTTAGCTCTGCTGCCGGACAGAACCTTGGAGGCCGCACACGAATCCGCTCCGACATATAGTTCGGAGCCGGCCGCGCAGATCGAGGACAGGTTGCTGGACACCGCCTCGGGAGCTGTGACCTCTACGGCGATGGAGCCGAATACTGACCTTGTCCCTTATAAAGCTCGTGACTCCGAGGTGCCGGACTCCTTGCCGGACTCCAAGCCTCCTACGCCCCTACCAATCGAATCCGATTGGGCGCCGATCATGGAGTTCACCGCTGCGGACATCTTTCAGCACTCGCCCTTTGGCGATATCCTGAACTAACTAAAGCATCTCTCGTTATCAGGAGAACCCTGGCCGGACTGCGGTCAGGATGGTTGGGATGCGGACGACGAAGAAATTCAAAGCCCACCCACCACCCACTTTGTAGCCACTGTCGACGATCTAACCGACATGCTAGACCATGACTCCGAAGACTTCAACGGTATGGACGACGATGCCGGAGACGATCAAGAACCAGCGCCTACAGGGCACTGGAAGACCACCTCGTCATACGACATATACATGGTGGACACCCCAAAGGATGGGGACGGCGAAGAAGCAGCGAAGGCAGATTCCTCTAAGAAACAGCCCAAGCGCCGACGTCAGCGGCACCGCTCTAAATCCCGCCACAGCAAGAATGGAGATTCCGGCACCGGAGATAATAACACCCCAGAGAGTGCCGAAGACAACCCCCTCCAGCAAGATTCAGCACAGGAGGACGGGGAGGCCAGCCCTCAAGAGAGAGCGGCAGATGAGGAGGATGAAAATTACATGCCTCCCTCCGGAGACGAGGCAAGTCTCAACAACGACGAATTTGTCGTGCCCGAGGATCCCGTCGAACAAGAGTGTTTTAAACGCAGGCTAATGGCCACGGCGAACAGCCTAAAGAAAAAAAAGCAACAGCTTCGAGCTGATCAAGACCTGCTGGACGACAGATGGACCGAGGTCCTCGCGGCCGAAGAGTATGAACTCGAACGCCCCTCCAAAAGCTACCCAAAATGCAAGTTGCTCCCCCGACTAGAGGAGGAAGCATACAAACCTTCATCACCAGCGCACAATATGGCAGACCGACCACCTCGTGGCCGCGACAGAGAGGCATCTAGGCCCTCCGCCAGAACAGCACCCCGGCACCGCTCGAAAAGCGCGAAGCCACGGGGGAATGTGCCAGACCTGCGGGATATATTGGGGGACAAGGCAAGACAATCCAGATCTATCTACGGGTCACGTGGGCGCCCCACGACCCACGACGACTACCTTCGCGCCGGATACAGCAATTCCGGTGGGGCCGAACACAGCAGACAACGCTCTCTTGAGCTACGACGTGATATTGCTCATTATAGAGGCGCCGCACACCCACTATGCTTCACAGACGAAGTAATGGATCATCAAATCCCTGAAGAGTTTAAACTCGTGAACATTGAATCCTACGATGGCACAACAGACCCCGCGGTTTGGATCGAAGATTATCTCCTTCACATCCTTATGGCCCGCGGCGACGATCTCCACGCCATCAATTATCTCCCACTCAAGCTTAAAGGACCAGCTTGGCATTGGCTTAACAGCTTGCCCGCAGAGTCAATTGTGTGTTGGGAGGACCTGGAAGCTGCATTCCTCGACAACTTCTAGGGCACATATGTGCGACCACCAGACGCCGATGACCTAAGCCACATAATTCAGCAGCCAGACGAATCGGCCAGACAGTTCTGGACACGGTTCTTAACAAAGAAAAATCAAATTGTCGACTGTCCGGATGTAGAGGCCCTCGCAGCCTTCAAACATAACATCCACGACGAGTGGCTAGCCCAGCACCTAGGACAGGAAAAGCCGAAATCCATGGCATCCCTCACATCACTCATGACCCGCTTCTGTGCGGGAGAGGACAGCTGGCTTGCTCGCAGTAACAACCTCAGCAAAAATTTTGGCAGTCCGGACAACAAGGACCACAATGGTAGGTCGCGTCGCAACAAACACAAACGCCGCATTAACAGCGACAACACTGAGGATACGGCAGCCAACGCCGGATTCAGAGGCTCTAAACCCGGTCAGCGGAAAAAGCCATTCAAAAGAACTACTCCGGGTCCGTCCAATTTGGACCGAATACTCGACCGCTCTTGCCAGATACATGGCACCCCCGAAAAGCCATCTAATCACACCAACAGAGATTGTTGGGTATTCAAGCAGGCGGGCAAGTTAATTGCCGAAAACAATGACAAGGGGCTGCATAGCGATGACGAGGAAGAGACCCGGCCACCGAACAGTAAAGGACAGAAGGGTTTTCCCCCACAAGTGCGGACGGTAAACATGATATACGCAACCCACATACCCAAGAGGGAGCGGAAGCGTGCACTTAGGGACGTGTATGTGATGGAGCCAGTCGCCCCGAAGTTCAACCCATGGTCCTCTTGCCCGATCACTTTCGATCGAAAGGACCACCCTACCAGTATCTGCCATGGTGGATTCGCTACATTGGTTTTAGACCCAATCGTTGATGGGTTTCACCTCACTAGAGTCCTGATGGACGGCAGCAGCAGCCTGAACCTGCTTTATCAGGATACAGTGCGCAAGATGGGCATAGACCCCTCAAGGATTAAACCTACTAAGACGACCTTCAAAGGCGTCATACCAGGTGTCGAGGCCAATTGTACAGGCTCAGTTACACTGGAAGTGGTCTTCGGATCCCCGGATAATTTCCAAAGCGAGGAGTTAATCTTTGACATAGTCCCGTTCCGCAGTGGCTATCACGCTCTGCTCGGATGAACCGCGTTTGCAAAGTTCAACGCGGTGCCGCATTATGCATACCTCAAGATCAAGATGTCAGGCCCTCGTGGAGTCATCTCGGTCAACGAAAACACTGAACGCTCCCTCCGAACGGAGGAACACACAGCGGCTCTCGTGGCAGAAGTACAGAGCAACCTCTTAAGGCAATTCTCGAGTCTGGCTGTTAAACGACCGGACATGGCCAAACGCGCCCGGAGTAACATACATCAAGACCACCTGGCATGTTTCGAGCACGCGTAGCAATGCGGCCCCCAACCCCAACCCTCGCATGACTGCAAGACTAGCCCTTCGCGTACATCATTACGCTCTGGAGATACCATGGGCATAGGGGGAGGGGCACAGCCACGACAGGCCCAGAGTGCGGCTTAACCACACCAGGGGCTCCCAAGTGTGTCACTCTTTTTTTCTTCTTTTTTATTTTTTCCACAGGACTCCGTTCACCAGAGGCCTTGTCCAGCAGTAGATCTGCCGAACTCACGATGCAACAGCCAGGGAGGGACAATGGCTACGACGAACACCCAGGTGGTCTCCATTATGAGCATTACATCTGTTTAATACACTATTCCGCAGCCTACCCCTGGAGGGAGACACTTTTAATAGTCCAACCCTAGCTTACCGCACTATTTGTATCGTTCTGCACCCATGGCAAAATTCCTCGAATAAACAATGCATCACTTTTTGTTTATAATTGCATTTCTTTTTTACATATATGTTCACTTATGACATCTTGCACCCGTACATTTTGGTACGGCCGAATGCACCAGGGGCTTATGTTCCCCGCATTATGGTGAGATAAGTCCGAACACTTTCACAAGTGCGGCACCCCGAACTTATAGCATTATATGCATCGGCTCCGAATCATGTCTTGGGTCAATAGTTCGGTTTGCCCGGCTCCCATGTTTTGGTACCTTACATTCCGTTCCATCGGCTAAGGTAGCACTGGGAGAACCACTGTGATTGCGCCCCATTTGAGCTGGGCGAGCGCCTCAGTGGAGAAAGCTAAAACTGACTGTCATGATAAGGCGAGAGCTGGTCGCTGTTCGAGAGGTCTTTTCGAGTCCTTAAAGACTTATGCCGCTTAGAGCGAGGAACCGGCTTCGTCCGGCCCAGGCGTGGATAGCGCCCCGAACTCGGTCTTCCGAATACTAGGGGCTTCGCCAAAATTTAAAATTATAGAATTCTATGGCGAAGTGAGAGTGTTCAAGCATTATAAGTCCGGTTGCCTTGTTCGTTGTGTTGAGCGCCTCCCTAGATGGACCCAAAAATGGGAACAAGAGTGCTCAAGTTTATCCCGAACACCCCAGCACTCGTGGCATGGGGGCTGAAGCCGACGACTTGCCATCTCTCAGATTTAATAAATGGCCGCACAGAAGGTAATATTTTAAATCAATAAGCGTTGCTTAGCGCATATGAATAAAGTTTTCAGCGCACAGGATAACACATTGCGAGTTTACTCAATAATTACATCTTTGGGGCACTCATACGCAATCTTGCGGGCACCCTTAAGGCACTCTTATAGTACATCTCGGGCGTACAATACTCCTTGCCCGCTGGCAGCATGTCTGTTATAAGCTTCTCAGCATCCAGCCTGCCCCAGTGCACCTTTGCGCGGGCAAGGGCCCGACGGGCACCTTCAATGCAGGCGGAGCGCTTGATGACTTCCACCCAAGGACACGCATCCACCAGCCGCCACATCATGCCGAAGTAGCTCCCAGGCATGGCCTCCTCAGGCCACAGCCGGACTATGAGGCCCTTCATGGCCTGCTCGGCCACCTTGTGGAGCTCGACCAGCTGCTTCAGCTGGTCGCTAAGGGGCACCGGATGTCCGGCCTCAGCATACTGAGACCAGAAGACCTTCTCCGTTGAGCTCCGCTCCTCGGCCCGGTAGAATGCGGCGGCATCGGACACGCTGCGAGGCAGATCCGCAAACGCTCCTGGAGAGCTCTGAATTCGGGTAAGTAACAGGTAATTCACATTCACATGCTTGCTTTGCATGAAAAATGCCTTACCCGCCGCTATTTTCTTCACCGCCTCAATCTCCTGAAGGGCCTTATGGGCCTCGGCCTTAGCGGCTTTGGCACTCTCAAGAGTCGAGGCAAGCTCGGACTCTCGAGTCTTCGAGTCGTGCTCCAAACTCTCATGTTTCTCCATGAGAGCCTGGAGCTCTTGTCGCGCCTCCGCCACCCGCGCCTCCTGCTTCTCTCGCTCCGCTCGTTCCGCGGCCGCATTGCGTTCGGCCGCGGAAACGGCCTCCTTCAGGGTGGCCACCTCGTTCGTGGCCCCTGCAGTACCCACGTTATCCTTGTTATTTCTATTGCAACCAAAATCCTTTTCTGTAAGGTACAACTTTAATATGGTGTTACTCACCTTCTTTGTCCTCGAGCTGCTTCTTGGCAAGGCCGAGCTCGTTCTCGGTCCGCTCGAGGTCTTGCTTCAAAGCATCGACTTCTGCAGTCAGTGCGGCAGAAGTCAGCAGCGCAGCCTGCAAACCCATATTGACATGATTTTTAGAACTCATGCGTATATCTTTTTTAGATCCTCAGTCCGGTTTTTCTTTCCGAACACCGAACCGAGCATCAGGGGCTACTGTCTATGCGGTATTACATTACATATTTTAAAACTTCTTACCTCAAAGCCTGTTAGAAGGCTGCTGCAGGCTTCGGTCAGCCCGCTCTTGGCGAGCTGAACCTTTTGAATCACCGCACACATGATAGTGCGGTGTTCTTCCTCGATGGAAGCGCCATTGAGCACCTCCAACAAGTTGTCCGGCGCCTCCGATTGGACGGAGGCTGCCGGTGTCACGGTCTTGCCCTTCTTACGAAGGGGCCACCTGCCGGACTCCGGAACCACTGCGGGTTCCGGCATGGAGTCCGGCGCAAAGTCCGGGAGGCTGCCTTGTGGCACCTCCGGAGCCTCCTCCTGATGGGTCCCCTCCTGGGATCCCACCTCGGCGTCCTCAGCATCGCGAGGGGTGGAGGCAGTCGGAATGGAATCTACATCCGATGGAGCCAAGGACCCGCTTGATGAAGCAGGAAGATCATCCTCGGCCGGACTACAGGTAGTGTGCGGCATTAGAAGGACACTACGTGACACAAAATTATACATCATTCAGGAATCCGGATACTTACGATCTTGCCGGAGGCTTGGCCCTTGAGGGCCACCCTTCGTCGCCGACATTGGCGTTGGCGGAGCTGTCCGGAGGAAGGGTCCTCTCCCTCTTGGACCCTTCGGCCTCCCCCGTTGGGGAAGCCTTCCTCTTCCTCTCTCGCCCCTCCTGGGGAGAGTCCTCTTTCTCCTCCTCATCTTCGGGGGAGGAGTCCGCCTCGGAGCCATCGGACGATGAGTCCGATACCACCTGGCGCCGGGAACTCTTTTGGGTTCCCGTGGAATTCTTCTTGGCCTTCTTCTCTGGCACCACGTAAAGGGCCGGAACCAGCAGCCCCGTCAAGCGGGTGTCCGCTAGGTCTTCGGGAAGGGGAGCCGGACAGTCTACCTGTCCGGACGTCCTCTGCTAGTCCTGTTAAAGGCATTGGGAGTTTTAAATCCCACATAGAGTCAAACTATGAAAGAAAATAAGTGTCCCATAGAGGATAACAAAGCTTACCTCGCCAGCCGGGCGCTTGGTGCTGAATCCGCGGTCCTCCATCGCGGACGTGGGGGCTTCTCCACCCTTGAACAGCACCCTCCAGGCAGCTTCGTATGTCATGTCGAAGAGCCCGCTCAGGGTCCGGTGCTGTGCCGGATCAAACTCCCACAAATTAAAGGCCCGCTGTTGGCAGGGGAGAATCCGGCGGACGAGCATGACCTGGATCAAATTGACAAGCCTAAGCTTCTTGTTCACCAAGGTCTGGAGACAGGACTGGAGTCCTGTCAGCTCCTCCGAACTGCCCCATAGCAAGCCCTTCTCTTTCCAGGAGGTGAGCTGCATAGGGATACCAGATCTGAACTCGGGGGCCACTGCCCATTTAGGGTCACGCGGCTCGGTGATGTAGAACCACCCCGATTGCCACCCCTTGATGGACTCCACGAAGGCCCCCTCAAGCCAGGTGACGTTGGGCATTTTGCCCACCATGGCGCCTCCACACTCTGCTTGGACGCCCTTCACTACCTTCGGCTTGACATTGAAGGTCTTTAGCCACAAGCCGAAGTGGGGCCGGATGCAGAGGAAGGCCTCGCACACGACAATAAACACCGAGATGTTGAGGATGAAGTTTGGCGCCAGATCGTGGAAATCCAGGCCGTAGTAGTACATGAGCCCCCGGACGAAGGGATGAAGTGGGAAACCCAGTCCGCGGAGGAAGTGGGGAAGGAATACGACCCTCTCATGGGGCCTGGGGGTGGGGATGAGCTGCCCCTCGTCGGGCAGCCGGTGCACGATGTCGCTGGACAGGTATCCGGCGCCGTGCAGTTTTTCGATGTGCCCCTCCGTGACGGAGGAGGCCATCCACTTGCCTCCCGCTCCGGACATGGCTGGAGAAGGTTGAGGCGAGGTGAGCGAACTTGGGCGCTGGAGCTCGAGTGCACGGAGATGGATGAGCAAAGGAGGAAGAAGGCGTAGGAAAAAAGGTGGATCCTTATCCCCTTATATATGGGCGGACGAAGACTATGTGTCTCCACCAGCCTGGTAAAACTCGCTTATCTCCCAAGCACCACCATCAATGGCGCGGTTGGGTTACCCACGTTCGTATTGATGGGAATCCCGGAATAAGGGGAACACGATCTCTGCTTCGACAAGACGTGCCGAGGAAACCACTTCGCTAAACGCGCTGAGGTGGTATGATAAAAAACGATTCAAGTAAAGGCTTGGTGGTGGTATGACGTCATGCCAAAAAATACGTCAGCTGATTGAACTTGTGTACATATTATTCTCTCTACGGTGGAATGTGCAATTTATTTTGCAGAGCCGGACACTATCCTGGCGTTCATAATCTTCTATGAATTATTCGGAGGAGGAACCCGCCTTGCAATGCCGAATAATATGCGCGCCGGACTCATCGCCATTGAAGCCTAGTTCAGGGGCTACTGAGGGAGTCCTGGACTAGGGGGTGTCCAGATAGCCGGACTATCATCGTCAGCCGGACTCCAAGACTATGAAGATACAAGATTGAAGACTTCGTCCCGTGTCCGGATGGGACTTTCCTTGGTGTGGAAGGCAAGCTTGGCGATACGGATATGTAGATGTCCTACCATTGTAATCGACTCTGTGTAACCCTAGCCCCCTCCGATGTCTATATAAACCGGAGGGTTTTAGTCCGTAGGACACACAACCATTACAACAATCATACCATAGGCTAGCTTCTAGGGTTTAGCCTCCTTGATCTCGTGGTAGATCCACTCTTGTACTACCCATATCATCAATATCAATCAAGCAGGAGTAGGGTTTTACCTCCATCGAGAGGGCCTGAACCTGGGTAAAAACATCGCGTCCCTTGTCTCCTGTTACCATCCACCTAGATGCACAGTTCGGGACCCCCTACCCGAGATCCGCCAGTTTTGACACCGACAGCGGGTCTTGCCGGCTGCGGATTACTGTAGCCGTGCTTCCAATGACCCTGGCTTGGTCATGGGGTCATGGAAACAGTGCCGCCGCCTGACGGACGATCACTGTTGCCATTCCCCGTCGTGTCCGGTTAATGGTGCGTGGGCCCGTGGGAGGGGCCAGCCGACTCCTGGGGGCCGACTCCCAACGGGTCCGTCTTGTAGCGCTCTTGCCGTCTTTAGTACTCCCGTTGACTGGTGGGACCCGCCGTCTCTGGGTCGTACAGACAAGCTATCATGGGCACAGGGCTCCGCCCCCAAGGGCTGATGTCAGGGATGGCATGGCAACACTACCGCGCTGGATGGAGATCTCCGTCGGTACAGCGCACTGTGGCCATGCCTGCCCTCAATAAACGTGGTGGATGGAGTTGCAAGCCGACTCCCTATAGCCGGTCTCTTCGTAAGTCGCCGGCCAGGAGTCGGCTTATCTTGGAGTCGCCTCTGGGACTCGGCTTATCTTGGAGTTGCCTCTGGGACTCGACTTATCTTGGAGTCGCCTCTGGGACTCAGCTTATCTTGGAGTCGCCTCTGGGACTCAGCTAATCTTGGAGTCGTCCCTGGGACTCGGCCGCGAGGGGCAGCCGACAGCATAGCTGCCGACTCCCAGAAGGCAGCTTGTTGTCTTGGGCTCGAGGGGCGGAGCCTGCCCCGATGTCTTGAAAGGTTCAGGGGCTCGGGTTAGCCTACCCGTGGCCCATTACTCCGACAGTAGTACCCGAAGCTGGTGAGGCTCTAAGGGTGACACGTCGTGGGGCCTCAACAGTTTCATTCTTCTGGTGGTGGAATCTGGGCTTTGCTTGCCGTCTTCCTTCAGGCTGACTATCCAGAGTCAGACTCGTAGAGAGCCGTCTTGCCCCGTAAGGAGTTTGAAAGTCGCGCCGGGAACTAGGCGGCGTGCCTGATACACTTCCCCGCGGTCGCCCGCCGCGGACCCGTCGCATGGCGCCACGCGGCAGGGACAGTCTGCCCACCCACGCGCGCGACGGGACAAGTCGTCAGGCGGGCCCGCCACTACCGCGCCTCGACGTGTGAACAGATCCGTTGCGGCCGTGCGGACGGTTGGGGTTCCCACGTCATTACTGCACGCAGTAACTTTGTGGGGTAAATCGTGGGGGCCGTGGGGTCCCGTACGCAGTTAATCCCACGCCCGCCCCATCGGCTTCTCAGCCCACGAGGCTATAAGTAGGCGGGGGGAGAGGAGAGGCGAAGCACGCGCGCCCATCTTCCCTGCTCCCCCGCCTCCTCTCGCTTCTTCTTCCTCTTGCCATCGTCGCACTGAACCGTGCTGCACCCACAGCGATGAGCTCTTCATCCGCCGCTGCGGCTCCTGCCATGCGCTCCGGCGTGTGGGACGGCTCCGAAGTGGACGACGACCTCATCAAGCTCCTCCGCAAGATGCGTCGGCTCCCCGGGGCAAACCTAGTGCGAGCCCGTGCTGCGCCGGCGAGGGAGATAACGCCGGTGCCGGAGGAGGGCGAGCGGGTCATATTCCGCTCGCACCTCATGCGCGGCCTGGGGCTGCCGGCGAGCGGTTTCTTCCGCTCTTTCTTGGATTTCAACGGGCTCCAACCGCACCACCTTACTCCGAACACGGTGGTGCTGCTGGCCGCCTTCGCCACCCTATGCATGGGCTTCCTTGGCGTTCTCCCCACCATCGAGCTGTGGGGAGAATTCTTCCAATCCAAGCTCGGCACGCACATCGCCGGCGTGCCAGCTCAGTGCGGCACCTTCATCGCGATGCGGAGGTCGACAGCTGACAATCCATTCCCCTCCATCCCGCTGATTAAGTCGGTGAAGATGTGGAAGCTGCCTTATTTTTACGTGAAGAACGTCGCCCCAGAAGGCGACTGGGTAAATCTGCCGCCCTATGAAGCCGGCGCGCCGGCGGGGAGGCTCCCCGGCTGGTCCCACCGGGCTAGGACGCTGACACCCGCAGGTGCCGCCGCCGTCACACGACTCCGAGTGCTGACGCAGTCGGAGGGCTTGACCGGGGCCAACTTGCTGGCCGCCTTCGTGGCGCGCTGAGTCCTCCCTCTCCAAGGCCGACCTCATCTGATCAGTCAGATGAGCGATCACCGGGACCCGAGTCAGATGTGCACCAAGGACATGCCCCACGCAGAGGTGGCGAACATGGTGAACCACATCGCGAACTGCGAGCTCGCGGCGGATTGGCAGTTCGGCAAAGAGCCGTACTCGCGCGCCAACCCCCCGCCTGTGGTAAGTCGTATCTCTTGTTCCTTTGTTTTCTTTGTAGCCGAATCCGACTTCTGATCTTTTTGGTTTCTTCGAGTCAGAACCACCTCATTCAGCCTGCAGCCGGCGCCTCGGCACCACCCCGTGAGTTCGTCCCTGACCGAGCGGAGAGCGACATCGATGACCCCGACTTGGGGGCGGCGGCGATGGAGGCCGACGCCGAAGGCGGAGGAGGAGGAGCAGGAGGAGGCTTCAAGCCCTCGGCCACCTTCACCGACTGGCCTAATGACGATGCCGAAAGGGAAGTCGCCCCGCGCCACCAGCCAAAGGTCGGCCAGCCGGGTGCGAGTTCCTCCGCTGACTTGGCCGGTCAAGGCGGCGTGAAGAGGTGCCGGGCCGGGCCGAGTTCGCTCGGCGGCAAGTCGAAGAAGTTCAAGGGGGCGGCCCCCGCGACGAAGCGGGAGAAGGTGGTCGCGAAGGCAAACCGCTTCCGCAAGGAAGTAAAAAGGCCGCCACTCGTCTCTGCGTAAGTGCTCCTTCTTTGACTTGCTTTCTTTTGTCGAATCTCGTCATAATTTCTTACATGCATTCTCCGCTTTAGGGCCCCCATTTCCCTTGAGAGGGTCACCGTCCCCTCCGTCATGGGGTCGGTGGAGACGTCCGCCAATACTCGGCGGGTTGACCCCGCCGCCGACCTTCGGGAGGCGACGGAGCAAAACGCGAAGGAGAAGCGCGACGAGGAGGAGGCCGACCGCCTGGATAAGGCGCAGGCCCAGAAGGCGGCGGCCTCCGCCCAGAAGAAGCTGGAAGGGGCCGAAGCCGCCGCCGCGGCAAAACGGCGAGCTGAGAAGACCGCGCACCACCAATCGGCGTTGCTCGTCATCCCGCTGAGCTCTGCACCGCCGCCCCCGGAGTTCACGGGGTAGACTGGAGAAGCCGGCGGGGAGAACCCCATCATGGAGAAGGACGGCGGCGAGGTCTCCACGTCGGACACGGCCGCGCCGCCTCCGCCGCCATTTGGGAGCGCTCATGGTAAGCAGCCGGCAGGCCTGCCGGTGCCGCCGACTGAAGACGAGGCCGTGGTGAAGCTGCTCCTTCAAGTCTCCTCGCTAGAGCGCCGCCGCCTTGAGAAGGCGACTTCGGTACCAGGCCCCTTGGAGGCTAGCGCCGCCAGCTCGGCCATCCCAGACGCCGAGGCGACAAGCGGCGCGCCTGTTGGGTGGGTGCGAGGAGGCGGCACAGGCCCACTGAAACAGGCGCTCCTGGACGTCCAGGAGAAGCTACGAGCTGAGGGTGACGCCATCCAGAGCTGCACCAAGGCGCATCTGGCGTCGCGAGCAGCCGTCCGGGTATGCTTTCTTCTTTTAACTTTGTTTTTTCTCTGTGGGGGCGCACCAGTGCACCCACTGGGTGTAGTCCCCGAGTTTTGGGCCGGCTGCTGAGCAGGCGGCCCGGAACTCCATCTGGTGAGTTCCATATATTTATCTTTGTCTAAAATGCTTATTACAGGAGTATCACAACCTCCGATTCACTGCCTCCAACCGCAATGTTGAGGAGCTAGGCAAGCGGACTGCCGACTTGTCAGAGAGCCGGAGTGAGTCCTTCTTCTTTTTCGCGGGGGCGCGCTGGCGCACCCGCGGGCTGTAGTCCCCGAGATTCGTGCCGACTGCTGAGCAGTCGGGCCGAATCTTCCCGGCGACCTTCTTTGTTGATGACTTAACGTCTTTTTCCTTTTTCGTTCTTCAGAGGCCAACGCCACTCTTCAGCAGCGGCTGGGCGAGGCCAATACCGCCTTGCGTGCCAAGGCGGAGGAGTGCAGCAAGCTCGCCACAGAGTGCGACCTGCTGGCTGCGCAGCTGGCGGAGCAGAAGGAGCTGCTCAAGAAGGCGGAGGACGAAGCGGAGAGGAGAGAGACCACTCTCCTAGCCGAGTTCGAAAGAGAGCGCTCCTCCTGGACCGACAAGGAGGCGCGGCTGACCACCGGCTTCCATGAGATCGAAGACATCGTCGACGGTGAGTTTCTTTACTTTCTTTCTTTGAGCTGTTGATTATAAGTCAGGCCGACTCCTGACTCTTTGTCTTGCTTCTTTTTGGCAGACTTCTTCCCTGGCCACTCGCAGGCGGTCACTCGAGCCATAGAGGCTGATCGCGAGGCACGGAGGGAAAATGGCGCGGAGATCGCCGCCAACGCCCCCCTGACCATCGACGAGCAGCTCCTGAGCATTGAGACTCGTCTGCGACCGGCCCATCAGCTGTTGCGCCAGCTTCAACGTGCCGGTGCTCAGGCGATTGCCGCCCTGTGGCCAGACATGCCGGTTCTGCGCACTCCCAGTTAGACTGCCGACTGGCTGGAGGTCGCGGCTGGCCGTCTTCAGGCCTGGAAGGGTTCCTCGGCCCAGGCTGGAGCGCGTCGGGCCTTGGAATTCCTCAAGGCTTGGTATCCGGGGCTGGACCTGGACCGGCTGGCCGCGTTCCGGTCAGAGGCCCAGGCAGAGCTGGTGGCTGTGGAAGGCGCCCTCGTCAAGCGTGCGGAGGCGATTGCCGATTATACCGACACCAGCGTCTTCGTCCCTGAGCAGGCTGGAAACAGTGAGGAGGTGTCACCGGAGTGGTCCGGGATGAACTCGGACTATGACGAGAACTCAGCGGAGGCGATCGGCTCCAGCGCCGAGGAGGAAGGCGAGGCGGAGGACGGAGGCGAGACGAAGGCGCCAGAAGAAGGAGCGGGCGACCAGCCTCAGCTCGACAGCGCCTCCAGCAATGAGCCGCGTCCGACCGAGCCGGCTGCCGCCGGAGACGATCAAGCCAAGACCGCCTAGCCGGCCACCCCGGCCCCTGACACCGCCATGTCCTCCGACCCTCCGAACCCGTCTGCTGCTTCTTAGGCTGCCGTCTTGCCTTTATTTTATCTGCTTTAATAGTCTTTGAAAAAACTTGTTAATTTGCACAATTCCACCCGCGGGGTGTATTTTGAACTTCTGTTTGAAGATTCGGCCAAGGGCCTATGTTATGTAAATATTTATCCGACTTCTATCTTTCCTTGCTCATCTCTCTTTTGGCTTTTTCCTTTGCCGCCTTCCCTCAGTCACAGCCTTGCCAGACAGACGATCGCTCTGCGGACTGCCGCTGGGTCAAATGCTTGCCTACCTTAGGGAAGGCAAGTACTTGGCCTTTTTTAGAATCTTTTAACAAGTTGGATAGAAGGCGGCAAGCCGACTATTCAAGAGTCGGCTCTGCGAAGAGAGGCTGGAAGCCGGCTTGGGCTATGTTTATGCTTTGAGTCCTTAGCCATTTTCTGTGTGGGCGCCCATTCTTCCTTACTCTCTGCCCACCAAATAGTCACTCTGCGAACTGCGGTTTCTGGCAGGAGACGGCTTAGACACCGCACACTACTTGTCCGACTGCAGGAAGCATTTTATAGCGCAATAAGGCGAGTCCCCGGGCTGACTAGTCGAACCCGGTGCCAAGCGGCATAACAAAGAGTAGCATACTCGAAGGCATAATTCTTATCATACAGATAACAAAAAGGGCAGTCCCCGAGCTCGTCTTGGGGGGCCTGACGTCTTGGTACTTTAATACAAAGGGTAGCGTGGTACATACTGCATCAACTGTAAAATCTTTAGAGAAGATTTGCTCCATGGCCGTTCCGACTCTTTGCCGGAGTCGTCTCTCTTGCATGCTCGGGGCTTCTGAGCATCGATCAGGTAGTAGGAGTCGTTGCCCAGTACTTTGCTGATGATGAAGGGGCCTTCCCAAGGCGCTGACAGCTTGTGTTGGCCGGTTGTTCGCTGGATCAGGCGGAGCACAAGGTCGCCCTCTTGGAAAGATCTCGGCCTGACCTTCCTGTTGTAGTATCGGTGTAGGCTCTGCTGGTAGATGCTGGACCGGCTGAGTGCCAACAGCCGACCCTCTTCTAGCAGATCGACGCTGTCTTGACGTGCTTCTTCTGCTTCCTCCTCGGTGTACATGGTGACTCGCGGGGAGTCGAACTCTATGTCCGTTGGGATGACGGCTTCGGCACCGTAGACGAGGAAGAAAGGCGTGAAGTCGGTTGACTTGTTTGGAGTCGTGCGCAGACTCCAGAGGACGGCCGGCAGCTCCTCAAGCCAACAGCCGGCCGAACGCTCTAGTGGTTCGACCAGTCGAGGCTTGATGCCAGATAGGATGAGGCCGTTTGCTCGCTCCACCTGGCCGTTTGACTGCGGATGGGCAACGGACGCTAAGTCCAGTCGGATGCCCTGTGTCGCGCAGAAACGAGCCAAGGCGCCTTTGGCAAAATTTGTGCCATTGTTGGTGATGATGCTGTGTGGTATGCCATACCGAATCGTGATGTCGGAGATGAAAGTCACTGCAGTCGGACCATTCAACTTCTTGATGGGCTTTACTTCTATCCACTTGGTGAACTTGTCCACCGCGACAAGTAGATGAGTTAGGCCACCTCGTGCCGTCTTGAATGGTCCCACCATGTCCAGGCCCCAAACTGCAAAGAGCCAGGCGATGGAGATGGTCTTCAGTGCGGAAGCTGGCTGAAGCGGCTTGGAACGGAACTTCTGGCACCCCTTGCATTTTTGGACTAATTCCTTGGCCTCTTCTAGGGAAGTTGGCCAAAAGAAACCGTGTCAAAAGGCTTTGGCGACGAGTGCTCGTGAAGCCGCATGGTGTCCGCACTCACCTTGATTGATGTCTTTGAGAATTGCTTGGCCTTGCTCTGGCTCGACGCAACGCTGGTAGACACCAGTGACGCTGCGCCTGACCAGCTCTCTGTTGACTATAGTGTAGGCTGCGGCTCGGCGTTGCACTTGCCGAGCCAAGATTTCATCGGTTGGCAACTCTTTGTTCACTAGGAACTTGAGGATGGGCTGGGCCCATGAGGGTGCCGCTATTTCTTCGATTGCCACCACCGCGACCTGGACGAGGGCGGCTGGGCTGGGAGGCGGCGGGTTGGAGTCCACGGCCGCTTGTTGGATCGACGAAGTCCCCGGGCCGACTGGCGCAGTCCCTGGGCCGACTGGCGTAGTCCCCGGGCCGAGCTCTGGAGTCTTCGGGCTGGTCGCCGCAGTCCCTGGGCCGGGTTCTGAAGTCCCCGGGCCGGCTTCGACCGCGGCGTTCTTGGAGCCATCTGTAAGAATTCTTGTGCCGCCTGCTGGTGCTCTTGAGTCGGATCCGACTTCTTCGGGGGGAGCCGTCACAAAGATGGAGTTTGATTCTGGTGAAGGCTTGATAGACGGCTTGAGGAGGCACTGAAGGGCGACGCCGGATGGGATTGCTTGGCGAGTGGGGCTGGTTCGTGCCAAGGCGTCTGCTTGGTCGTTGTCATTTCTTGGCACGTGAATGAACTCGCACCCCTCGAAATATCCGCTGAGTTGCTGCACCAGGAAGCGGTAGCTCGCCATGTTTGCATCTTTGGCGTGCCATATGACTGCCGGAGCACCAAATCGGAGTCGCCATAACACAGGATCCGGCGAATGCCGAGTTCTTTGGCAAGCCGGAGCCCGTGAATGAGCGCCTCGTATTTGGCGACATTGTTGGAGGCGGCGAAATGGATCTGCAACGCATACTTGAGCTTGTCGCCTTTAGGAGAAGTGAGGACAGCGCCGGCCCCTAAGCCGATGCGCATCTTGGAGCCATCGAAATGCATCCGCCAATGGGTGGAGTCGGGCGCTGGTAGCAGGTACTGGGTCTCGGCCTAGTCGACAAGGAAGTCGGCCAGTGCTTGCGACTTGATGGCGGTGTGGGGCTGGTAGTAGATGGTGTAGGGAGCCAGCTCTATGGCCCATTTGGCCACTCGGCCAGAAGCATCTCGGCTTCCGATGATCTCGGCCAGTGGGGTTGTGCAAACCATAGTGATTGGATGCTCTTGAAAGTAAGGCTTCAACTTCTTGGCGGCAAAGTGCACGTCGTAGCACATCTTTTGGTAGTGGGGGTAGTTCTGCTTGGAGGTCGACAGTACTTCGCTCAGGTAATACACCGGTCTCTGGACAGGTAGCGCCTTGCCTTCCTCCTTGCGCTCCACTACAATGACTGTGCTGACTACTCGGCTGGTGGCGGCAATGTACAGGAGCATGGGCTCTTTAGGAGTCGGAGCCGCCAGCACAGGGGGTGTAGTCAACATCTTCTTCAACTAGAGAAAGTCTTCGTCCACCTTGTGGTTCCACTCGAAAAAGGTGGTCTTCTTCATCAGTTGGTACAAAGGGAGAGCCTTCTCGCCCAGCCGACTGATGAATCGGCTAATGGACGCCAAGCAGCCGGTGAAATTTTGCACATCTAGCAGTCGGCTGGGTACCTCCATCCTCTCGATGGCCTTGATCTTCACACGGTTGCACTCTATGCCACGTTCAGAGACCAGGAAGCCAAGGAGTTGGCCAGCTGGTACTCCGAAGACACACTTCTCAGGGTTGAGCTTGATCTGGAATTGGCGCAGGTTCTCAAAGGTTTCCTTGAGGGCTTCCAGCAGTGTTCCACGCCTCTCCGTCTTCACCACCACATCGTCTACGTAGACGTGGGCATTTCTGCCGAGTTGCTTGAGGAGGCACTTCTGCATGTAACGCTGAAAGGTGGCGCCGACATTCCTCAAGCCAAACGTCATGGTCTGGTAGCAGAAGGCTCCAAACGGCGTGATAAAGGCAGTCTTCAGTCTGTTTGCCGGGTTCAGTTTGATCTGGTGATATCCTGAATATGCATCTAAGAAGCTCAACAGCTCGCATCTGGCTATGGAGTCTATCACCTGATCAATTCTCGGCAGGGCGAATGGGTCCTTGTGGCAAGCTTTGTTGAGGCTTGTGTAGTCAATACACATCTGCCACTGCTTGTTCTTCTTCAACACCAGGACCGGGTTTGCCAACCATTCTGGAAAAAACACTTCCATAATGAAGCCGGCTGCCAGGAGTCGGGCTATCTCTTCTCCAACAACTCTTCTCTTCTCTTCTGACAGGCGGCGCAAGGGCTGCCTGACGGGCTTCACATCAGGTCGGACATGAAACTTGTGCTCGGCGAATTCCGTTTGTACACCTGGCATGTCTTTAGGGGACCATGCAAAGATGTCTCGATTCTCACGGAGGAAATCGACGAGCTGGCCTTCCTATTTGCTGTCAAGGTTTGCACCTATGACAGCGTACCTCTCTGGGTGCTCCGGGTCCAAGGGTATCTTCTTCGTTTCTTTGGCCGGCTTGAACGAACCCTAAGCTTCCGACTCCTTGGGGTCGGGCGACATCTCTGGCTGCTTGCCGGCCATCGCCACAACCCGATCAAGAAGCCGCTTCTCAACTGCGATCACCAGGGACTCGGCCAGCCGACTGCTCTCAGCCGTGCAAGCGGACGACTTTCTGTAGGCGCCGGCTATGGTCAGAATTTCCTTAGAACTCGGCATCTTCATATTGAGGTAGGCGTAGTGGGGGACCGCCATGAACTTGGCCAAAGCAGGTCGGCCGAGCAACGCATGGTACGGGCTTTCGAGGTCCACCACTTCAAACCAAACTGGCTCTCGGCGGAAATGATCTTTGTCTCCGAAGAGGACGCCTATCATGATCTTGCCGATTGGTGAGCAGGAAAGGCCAGGTACAATGCCGTGGAACACAGTCCGGCTGCTCTGAAGCTGTCTTTGCTTGATTCCTAACTTCTCCATGGTATCCTTGTATAAGATGTTGATGCTATTGCCTCCGTCTATCAGTACTCGCGAGAAGCGAGCGGCCTGCCTATCTGTGGCCAAGGTGCCACTCAAAACCAGGGCGGAAGAGCCCGGATTCGGCATCACCTCTGGGTGATCAGCTTTGCTCCAACTGATAGGCTTCTCGGACCAATGCATAAACTCCGGAGTATCTGATGCTACTGCATTTACTTCTTGCCGCTGCAGCCGTCTGCTGCGTCGATCATCAGCCACACTGGTGAACACCACATAGGCTCCGTGCTCTTCCGGGTACTCATCTCATACTGCGCCGACTGGCCTGGCAGCCAGCTGCTGGGGCGGCGATGGAGGCGGCGGCCCAGCAGGCGGGGGAGGAAGGAGGCTGTCTTCCTTGGTGATTCTGGTGAGCCAGTGGCATTTCCGGGTGGTATGGTTTGACGGCTTCGCGCCACTGTGGAATTTGCAAGGACCATCTAGAGTCTGCTTGTAAGAGAAGGCTGGCAACCAGCTGGACTTGCCGCCTTTCTGTCGCTTGGTTGGAGGCTGCCCCTCCGGCTGCTGGTCTTCGACTGTCGCAACCTGCTGGCTGCTGGAAGCCCGCTGCGGGGCCTTGCGCTTGTGGTCGCTCTGTTGTTGTCGCCGATTGGCGTCTCTAGCCGGAGTTCTGGGAGCCTGAGGGGCCGCTTTGCCAGTCGCACTAACTTGAATCTCCATCTTCATGGAGGAGTCGGCCATGGCGTACTTGTCTGCTATGATCAGCAGCTCATCGAGGGTGTCTGGCTCGTCGCAGATGAGCCTGTGCTTGAGGAGGGTGCCTTCTCTGCACCCGGTGGTGAAGTATTCGATAGCCTGCACCTCGTGCATGCCCTTGCAGGAGTTCCAAAGCTCGGCCCAGCGCGTGAGGTAGTCGCGTGTTGACTCGTCGGGGCCTTGCACGCACAAGGAAAGCTGGCGTGGCTTGGGGGGTCGCTTGTACGTGCTTGTGAAGTTGCGGACGAAGGCCTCGGTTAAGTCGACCCAGCTTTTGATGCTGCGGTGCTTCAGACTGTTCAATCATGTCCGGGCCGTGCCCTGGAGCATGAGTGGAACATACTTCACGGCAACACGCTTGTTGTCGTTCGCTATGTTGACGGCCGTGGACTAGTCAACTAGCCAGTCTTCCGGCTTCACGGAGCCGGTATACTTGGGCGTGTCTCGGGGGAGCCTGAACCCTTTGGGAAAGGGCTCGTCTCGTCTTCTTCTTCCAGCGCCAGGGATCGGTGGAGTCGGTCGATCCGGTGGCGGGCGTCATTCTCTTCGACTCCCTCTCGGCGGCCAAGGCGGCCACCGAGAGACGGATGCTCAACGGGTGGCGGGGAGACTCGCCTTTCTCTTTGTGGTGGAGGAGGCAGATAGTCGCCCTGCCATTCCACTGCTCTCGGGCGGCCGTCTGGGTCGCGCTCGAAGGTGATGCGAGTCCGACTGCGGCTGACAGCCGGCTCTTTCTCCTTTCTTCCGCGGACACCGCCAGTCGGCGTCCGAGACGTCGCGCCTTGATTTCGGCGGGGAGGCAGGTCGTCGTCTGGTCGCTGCGGCGCCTCTGTGCGGCAGCCGACTTCATTCTGCGCGGCAGCCGCCTTAAGGAGCCGCTGGACTCGCTCCGTCATCAGGCGACGTTCTTCACCTTTGAAGTTATTTAGCTCGTCCGCCGCCGCTTGGGCGGCGCGGATGTTCTCCACAGGCGTGGTGTACATGGGGCGATCGGCCCCGAACAGGTTGGCGATGGCCACACCGCGCTGCTAGACCGCGCCTAGGCGTCTAGGCCCAGTCGGGGCCGGCGAGCTGCCCACAGCACGATCCATCTCGCGCTGGTAGGCTTCTGACAAGCGTCTCATGCTTGCCAGCTTCTTCATGCCTTTGACGATCTGTAGGCGGCATGTCTCCAGTGTTTCGGCATCGGCGTCTTCTGAAATAGGCACGGTCAGGTCTCGTAGAGCCGCGTCGAGTGGGTCATGAGCTCCCTCACCGGAATGCTTTCTATGACCGATGACGAGCACCTCCGTGACGGTGCTTCCGCTGCTCTCCTCGTGAGGGAGCGGCTCGTCGTAGACCGCCACATTGGTGGGGAACGCGTCAAGCGACGCGGCGTCGGAGTCGACCAGCATCAGGTCGGTGGAGCCTACGGACTCCAAGTCTGCGGCAGGCTCGCCGGTGACGTGGAGTTGGTCGAGGAGGCCCGCGAGGAGGCTCTCGGGGCCGCCCGTGCCTACGTCGGATGCAGGCTCATCGGAGATGCAAACCTCGCCAAGAAGATTGGCGAGGCAGCTCGCCGTGCAAGCGTCGTCGACGCTTTGCAGTGCGTCGGGGCAAGCGCCATCGGGCGTGCCAGGTTGGCTACGCTCGCTGGGGAGGAAAAGGGTTCCCGTCCAGAGCAGGTCTCCGGACGACGGTGCACCTCGCCCCACGGTGGGCGCCAAATGTCGGGGGTTGTGTGTGACATATGCCAAAGGATGGCTTATCATGGTGGGGGCGAGTAGAACGTCGCTGGTGCCTAGAAACGGGATGAGGCGAAGACATGCACGCCGGCGGATCTTACCCAGCTTCAGGACTCTCCGAGATAACACCCCTACTACTGCTCTGCGGGGTCTCCGCATGATCACTAAGGCAAAGTGAGTACAAGGTTGCTCCTTGAGCTATTTCTGGAGGTAGGAGAAGGCAAGGCTAGCTCTCTCCTTCCTATATGATCTGATCTAGTGCTAATGCATTCGAACCCTTTGCATGGGTGCCCTGGGGGGTTTATATAGGCCTACCCCCCAGGGGTACAATGGTAAACCGGCTAGACGCGGGTCCCATCCGTCTGTCTCTCAGGCCGCCGTCTTCTCCGCCGACTGGTGGGTCCCGCCGACTGGCCTGGTATAGGGTCGTCAGCCCTTGTCCGCCGCGGGCGGGTCTTGCCGGCTGCGGATTACTGTAGCCGTGCTTCTAATGATGCTGGCTTGGTCATGGGGTCATGGCAACAGTGCCGCCGCCTGACGGACGATCATTGTTGCCATTCCCCGTCGCGTCCGGTTAATGAAGCGTGGGGCCCGTGGGAGGGGCCAGCCGACTCCCGGGGGCCAACTCCCAACGGGTCCGTCTTGTGGCGCTCTTGCCGTCTTTAGTACTCCCGTTGACTCGTGAGACCCGTCGTCTCTGGGTCATACAGACAGGCCGTCGTGGGCATAGGGCTCCGCCCCCAAGGGCTGATGTCAGGGCTGACATGGCAACAGTGCCACACCGGATGGAGATCTCCATCGGTACGGCGCACTGTGGCCATGCCTGCCCTCAATAAACGGGGTGGTTGGAGTTGTAGGCCGACTCCCTATAGCCGGCCTCTTCGGAAGTCGCCGGCCAGGAGTCGGCTTATCTTGGAGTCACCTCTGGGACTCGGCTTATCTTGGAGTCGCCTCTGGGACTCAGCTAATCTTGGAGTCGTCCCTGGGACTCGGCCGCAAGGGGCAGCCGACGGCGTTGCTGCCGACTCCCAGAAGGCGGCTCGTTGTCTTGGGCTCGAGGGGTGCAGCCTAGCTACCCCGATGTCTTGAATGGTTCAGGGGCTCGGGTTAGCCTACCCGTGGCCCATTACTCCGACACGGCAGCACTGGGGGAAGAATATGAGAGATTGAAGAAGATTGCCGACCGTTGGATGTAAATCCAATGCCTTCTTAGGCTTCGACCTACTGGCCCACATGTCAGCGAGTCCATTTGTTTTTTAGTCCATTTGGTGGGCTGGGTGAAACAATGATGTAGCATCTATGCAGCCCGTTTAAATCCCATTTGCATTTTTCTTGAAATCTACGGACTTGCTAGGCTGGGTAAAAATATCATGTTGGGCTAGACCAAGAAATGTTATAAAAACATAAACACATGATTGCACGTCTATTACTGCATTGGTCAGTAAAATCTTAGCAAGCTTATGTATGCAGTCACTAGGAGTTAACTTGCCAAGTTATATAGAAACAATTATTATTATTATTTTGTAAGAACTTTCAACTTACGAAATAAAATATCATTTAAATTTGATGAGTTAATAGTACTTGGGGTATTATTATTTTTTATGCTAGACGTGGGACAGTTGAGTTGGTTCTAGGGGAAAATACTGGGAGAAAACTCAGTTTACATCGAAAAAGAAAGTGGGAGAAAATTCAGAGACCTGCTGGGTCCACCTGAGGAGGGGAATATGTTGGGAGGAAGGAGATTCAAAGCACGGCAGCCGAGTGAACTAGTTTTTTTTAACGGACAAGTGAACTAGTTACATACATAAGCAAATAGCCACTAAAAAAGCAATCAGGTTAATGGGTTCTTAAAAGAAATATTTCGGACAAAAAAAATAATAATTACGACACATAGGCTAATGCATGAAACACTCAGATAATAAAGGTGCTTATAAACAAATAAAGTACAATATCTAGACCTTCCTAGCACGCTTGATCATGACACTGCGACTGTCCGTGTACTCATCGTTTACGGGAAGCAGACACACCCTCATGTCCAAGATCTGTCTGTACATGTCGTAGCATGCGTATGCGTCCTCGGCCGCGTAGGTTATGTAGTCTAGATTCAGAGGTCCCTCCCACGAGTTCAGGTCCTTGGTATCGTTGTCTTCTTTCATGTTGGCGTATCAGGGGTCAATGACGGTCTTAGCGAGGTCAAACACGGAGTCCTTCTCCTGCCCATTGGTGATGATCTTGTATTGCTTCTGAATGTCGACAAGCTTGTTGCACCAGATGGCCGAATCATCACGTTCTTCCTTCTCTTCACCGTAGCAAAGGTGCAGTCGGCGCTGCTGATTAAACGGGCGAATGCTCTAGAACCTGGTGCAGCCGTAGGACTCGGGCGAGGCAGAGCTTCACCGAGTCCGTATCATTGGTGTACATCACATTCAACTTGGTGCAGCCATAGGACTGAACGGCAAACTCAAAGGGGAACTCCTTGCTAAAGTCCATATCCAGCAGGCTCACCCCTCGGATCGCCATTGGAGTCTCTTCGAGTGAACGGGTGTGTAGGCGGCGGCAGCAGTTCGTTTTTCAGCTCTTGGGGAACTGGATTCAACAGTAAGCTGAGTGTGTACAGGCGACAACAGCTACTACCCGTCCCTCGTCTGCTGCACGCCCGGCAGAAGATGCACCCTCGACGCATTCAAACGCCTCCATTAAGAAACCTACTCTGACCACACGTCAGTGCACGAGCGGGTCTATATTGGTACTGTAATAACAGGAGTTAGTGGTCACTTTACTTAAATTTAATTAGCTTTAATAGAAATTTATACTTAAAACAAGCAATGCATTGGCTCGTTCTATCAGTGCCACAGGATCAACATGAACAACAATTAGAATTATTATTCTCAGGACGCACACGATCAACACATTTGTCGCACTTTCACAAAGATAATACTACCAAGTTTGAACTATTTGTTATGGTTGTTGTCCTCTGCATCATCATGCCTTGTTTCCTAGCTTGCAAGATTCAGAACCAACAAATAAGATCCAAATAATAAGTACAACAAAGATGCCTACACATCTCATTGATTCCCAGCTTGCAAGATTCAGAACCAACAAATAAGATCCAAATAATAAGTACAACAAAGATGCCTACACATCTCATTGATTCCCAGCTTGCAAGATTCAGAACCAACAAATAAGATTCAAATAATAAGTACAACAAAGATGCCTACACATCTCATTGATTCCCAGCTTGCAAGATTGAGAACCAACCCATTAGAGCCTTTTGATAAAGTGAATATCGAGATTAAATCCATCTTGGCTAGCCATGTCATACAAACGAAGAACTTGGTGAATGCTCTTGACTGTCACAACATCTGTAGTTGAGTATTCCTGTTTGCACAACACAAACAAGGAGACAGGAGAGCATGATTTCGCTTTAATAGTGGCCTCCTTGAACTCAACCTGCAGCTCCACTAGGATGAGTTTGCCTGTAGTTCCATGATTCAATTCATGCGCCTTTTTCTGCAGTTCACCTGAAATGAAGCAAAGATTGCATCATTCAGCTAGCAAGAAGTACTTGCTCTCGTGAGCTAGCAAGTTCTTCTTTAGTAGTTGCACTAAAATTGAGGAACATTAAGGTTGGCTGTCCGGCTCATGTAAGGTGCATCTATAATTTTCTTATCCTTTTGTGTAGTTCCACTAAAATAAAGTGCCATTCTGGTGACAGTGACAGCTCCATCTTGCAAAGGCTAATAAAATGTTGCACGAGATTACCATCAGAACTTGACGGAGATTTTGGAAACTCCAATCACCATTTTGTGCAGTTCCACCAAAATTGAGAGATGTTGCCCACGTGACATTTTAGTTGAACTGCACAAGACAGTCATTCCAAAAAAAAGTGTTTTGTGCAGTTCACCAAAAGGTCGCAATAGCAACAAGGTGAAATGGATATCCCTATCTGCACAAAAAGATAGAAAGTAAACAGTTGCTGGTCAATAAGAATATACGAAACATATATAAAATGAAAAGAAGCATCTTAATTATGTTCATGGCAATCATGCAAGGACAGTAGAAATTTTAAAACATCGGCAATGCTTCATGTTACCAGAAGCATTACGATCAACAATGAGATTCCTGAAATATGGGATTACTTTAATGGTGGCATTGCTTGTTTACTAGACACAGTAAATCAACAGCAGCTAAAGAGTTGGTTTAAGGGCATGGGACCGTGGGGACACCAGGACACTAAGCAGCGTAAAGGAGCAACTTACTTATCATACTGGGGAAAACAGCAGGAGTGCCATTTGTAACACAGTTTAATTGCATCTTATCACTGGAGGCATTAGATTAACAATAACACTGGTTAGACATGTCCCTAAGGTAATAGTGTGATCGCTTCATTTTACATGCGCCCTTACATTAACAACGGAAAAAGGTTGGTATAAGGACATGCGACAGTGGACGCATCAGCACAATGTACCTACAAGGAGGCATAAAGTGGTGATGCCGAGTTTGTTCATGGTATGTGAGGGCAGCAAACATAATCCTGGAGACCTTGTACTTTGTGAGGGCAGCAAATCTAATCCTGGAGACCTTTTACTATGTGAGGGCAGCAAATCTAATCCTGGAGACCTTTTACTATGTGAGGGCAGCAAATCTAATCCTGAGACCTTTTACTATGTGAGGGCAGCAAATATAATCCTGGAGACCTTTTACTATGTGATGGCAGAAAATCTAATCCTGGACATACTCTGTTGACTTGTCCACCAGCCGCCACTTTCTACCCTTTTTTCAACCAATAATAGATATGTTCCTTATCCAGTTTCTACTGCGTTTTCCCATTATTTCCCTTTTCAACCAAGATACAGGTTGAGTATCCGGTCTCTACTACATTCACGATATTATTTTCTCTTTGAATCAAGTCCTAGATTCATGCTACAACTTTCCCCCCTTTCTTCGTTGTTTGAACAAAGCCCTAGATTCGAATGCATGAAGTAGCTTTACCTCTAATAATAATAAAAATTTAGGTGGCTTTGGAAGAGCTTATGGGAGTAGAAAAAGATGCACATGCAGACACGTGGGGAGCTGTGGCAGTAGAGCAAGGCCTCTTTTGAAGAACTTATACCTGAGGGTCGCCGGGATGTCGGCGGCGGCAGGTCAGATCTTCGGACAATACAGCAGGGAGGAAGAAGGGTCGAAGGATCGGGCCCCTTCGGCAGTTGTGGGTTTCCTCCCTCGGCGGCGATGACCGCGTGAACGATGCACCTTTTAGTCCTCTACACACAACGGCCGAAGGGATCCAGCCAGATCTGTGACCAGCGGTGAGCAGAGAGAAAATGTCGCTACCACTATCTTGTTTATATCTTGAGAGGATGAAAGAATGAAGAGAGCAACCCTAGTAAAGCAAGCGCTCAGGCCCCTGCGTACATATATAGTGGAGTGATTATCTTTTTTCTCTCCACAACAAGCGTTTCAATTTGTGTACGTGGCATTAAAGAAAAGAAACTCTCTATTTAAGGTGACTACTGTACGACTCCTACTTACTACTAGTAGTACTACAGTATTGTTCACTTGTGCTCCCCGCCCCTCCATTCATTGAACAACCCCAAGGGTGAATAAACATACAGTAAGTACTGTATTTATATAGAACGGACAAGCTCAAACTATTTTCGCGTAGTTAAAAGTTGAGGGCGGGGCTTTTCCCGGGCAGTACGCGCGGCCGTTTTCGGGTAGGCAGTTTGACAGAGCGGTGAGGAGGGTGAGCGAGTGGCGGATTCTCAAACATACTGCTGGAAAGGTCGGGTTGTGCGATTTGACAACACGTTACTACTGGAAAGACATGTGATATGACCACTCACTATAGTCATGAATTACTGGTGCTCCGACCGGGGTGATGCCCCCTTCCGTTCCGCGCTCTAATCTGGTGCATGACACGTCGACCCAGATGCTGGCTCTCCCACATGTCGGAGTAGTAAGAAGGAGCAAAGAATGATGCGGTATATACTAGTACTACTAGTAATCAGGTCGGAGGAGTGCGAACCAGGGCAGCCCAGTGAACCAGCAGTGCGAACCACGGTAGCCCAGTGAACCAGCAGTATAAAACAATGTGGTGATATGGCCATAAAAAACAATGTGCTACCGTCCACACTATAGCATGTACAGTAACACTCCTATTTGTTTGGATCCCTGAGTTAGAGCTAGTTTGGGTTGAAATAGCCTCAAATTATCGAAACAAGAGGGGTTAGTTTGAGCTAGTTTGCTCTAACCCAGCTAAAAAAACTAGCCCGGTGGAGAGGTTCTAATTGGGTTAGTTATCCTCGGGCCCACTAAAAGAGAACTAAAAAAATCTCCCCTGCCCGCACCAGATCGCTCCCCCCTCTCGCACGGCTCCTCTCTGTTCCCCATAGGGCCGCCCGCCCAAGCGCCGCTCGCCCTCTCTCTCCTCCGGCTGCCCTCTCCTTCCGGCCTCCGCCGCCCTACTCCGACCGCCCTCTCCCTCCGGCCTTCGAAGGTCACCCTGCTCCCCCTTCACCAGTCGTTTTTCTCCCTATGTCATGCGCGGTGGCCGTGCATCTACCTGGGAGGCCGCGAGAGGGGTGAGTTTGTTCGTTCCTTCTCTGTCTCACGGCCATATCATTGATCTTGCTTGCTCTAGCGCTAATTCTGATTTGGAAAAGTAGATCCTGATCAAACTTGGTATAGATCTGTGGTGCGCGCATGGAATTGTTTGATGCTGCTTGAGGAGGTAATAAATCTTTCTAGAGGCCCAAAGATTCAGTTCACCTTTCTAGGTATTTCAATTTCAGGCTTGCATTATTTCTAGAGGCCCAAAGATTCAGTTCACCTTTCTAGGTATTTCAGTTTCAGGCTTGCATTATTTCTAGAGGCCCAAAGATTCAGTTCACCTTTCTAGGTATTTTAGTTACAGGCTTGCATTATTTCTAGAGGCCCAAAGATTAAGTTCCCAGTCGGCGGCAAGCGGCCCTGCTACCCATGCCGGTGTCGACCTCAACTCGCAAGGGCCAGCGTCAGAGGGGTTCCGGGGCTTGGGCTCTACAGAGCCTTCCTCCAGAGCGACGATGGCGAGCTCCTCCCTCGGTGGCTGAGGGGCTCCGGGCTCCCTCCCTATTGTGAATGACTTCCGTGATGAGTTAGCTCATGCTTTTTTTTCATGAAGTGTTTTTTTATTTTGTGAAGCTTGATTGACGACTTCTATGTTTAAGTGGGATATCTCATTTGTATGGAAAAAGTAAAATTTATCATGTTTTGCATGCTTGATTTGTAAAGATGGTTCGTTTATGTCAATTGTGAGCTGAAGGAGGCCACAGAAGAGCCGACCACACCAAATCCGGCAGGAAATAGGGTCCAAAGTAGTCAAATGATTGAGAAAGAGCATTTATTGTCAATCTAACCCTGCCATCCATACACCTCTTTGGTTTGTTCAGGGTTAGAATCTAACTCTAACCTCTAACTGAGTTAGAGTTCTCCTCATCTCGTTTCATCGCCATCATACTTTCCCCATTCCTGTGTTTTTAGTATCCTGCGAATCAAAGAGGCCCTTTTTTGCGGGAAAAATCAAAGAGGCCCTTAGACTGGTTTAGGTCCGGTCATTTTTTATAAACGTGTTATGTCCAAAATTTAATGAACGTGCTCCGATTTCTACGAAAATAATCCGATTTCATGTAGTAATTCATTCATTTATTCATTCTTCTGCGGGGGGTTTGCATGTAATTCGTCAGGTCTAAAATGTAAAGTATCCTAGCATATGCTCCGAGTCGTGCATGCACTACGACCCAGATGCTCTATGTCCCACATGTCGACGAATGGGAGCACGTGGAAATAGCCTAGGAGTACATACAGGAGGATAAATGCGTGAAAAAATATGTACTGTGAAGCGTAGCTGCGGTTTGAAAAGGAGACCTAAAGTGATGACAGCTATAGGTCGCACACACCCAACTAGTGGTACTAGACATACGACTAATTTTTCCCTCAAAAAAAAGTGGCACGAGTGCTACAGCTAGCTCTCCTCCCTCGTTTCTCTCTTCTAATTCTAAACTCGGCCGACGCCCGGTGGGCGGGGTGGGTTTGCTCAACTACGGCCCTACCTCACAGTGAAAATGTTACGACTGGAATAAAAATGCCATATACTCCCTCCGTTACCAAATATAAGCTTTTTTAGATACTATTTCAAATAGAATACAACATACAAATGTATGTAGACATAGTTTAGAGTGTAGATTCACTCATTTTGCTCCGTATGTAGTAGTCACTTGCTGGAATCTTTAGAAGGACTTATATTCGGGAACGGAGGGAGTACTATACTAATAAACCATTAAGGCCACTGAAAGTGCTAGTATCGACTAGAGGGGGGTGAATAGGCGATTTTTATGAAAGTCTTCAAAACTTGGAAGTTTCGAAGACAAACAACAGAAACAACCTAATTGATATGCAGCGGAAGATAAACTAACCTAAACAAGCCATAGTCAAGTATGTAATGATATGAAAGTACAGGACTAATAGCAGTTAGGCAGTAAGGATCACGATGGAAGATAGTATGAAGCCAATCAACAATAGTAGTCAAGCAATGAAGTCAAGCAGATAAACATATAGGCAATGACTTCATGAAGACAAACTTAAGGAAGGCTGGAAGGGATAGAACCAGTTCCTTGTTGAAGACACAGGATTTGTTGGACCAGTTCCAGTTGCTGTGACAACTGTACGTCTGGTTAGGGAGGCTGAGATTTAACTCAGAAGACCGTGTCTTCACCTTATCCCCCTTGAGCTAAGGACACCAAGTCCTCACCCAATCACTCTGGTAAGTCTTCAAGGGAGACTTCCAAACCTTCACAGACTTCGTTCACCGGCAATCCACAATGACTCTTGGATGCTCAGAATGCGACGCCTAACCGACTGGAGGATTCACAGTCCTCAAGTGTAATAAGTCTTCAGGTCACACAGACAGAAAGACTTCAGTGATGCCTAACATTCTTTGGCTCTGGGTGTTTGGGCGTTGTCCTCGCAAGGATTTCTCTCTCTCTCAAATGCTTCGAGGTGGGTTGCTCTCAAACGACAAAAGTCGTGCACAAACTCTGAGCAGCCACCAATTTATGGTGTAGGGGGTGGGCTATTTATAGCCACTAGGCAACCCGACCTGATTTGTCCAAAATGACCCTAGGTCACTAAGGAACTGACACGTGCTCCAACGGTCAGATTTCAAACACACGCGGCAACTTTACTTGGGCTACAAGCAAAGCTGACTCATCCAGCTCTGGATAAGATTTGCTCTCATTGTCTTCGCTCGAAGACATAGGATTTGGGTTGAGCATCACTTCAGTCACTCTGACTTTGTTCACTTGGACCCCACTTAATAGTACGGTGGTTCCTATGACTCAACAAAGAAGAAAAGGAAACCAAGAAACCACACAGTCTTCGCGCTCCAAAGTCTTCACGCAATGTCTTCTCATGTCATAGTCTTCAATATTAATATCTTCTCATACCACCATTGTCTTCAATGTCTTCATACATTTTTAGGGGTCATCTCCGGTAGGTAAACCGAATCAATGAGGGACACTACCTGCGTTATCCTGCAATTCTCACAAACGCATTAGTCCCTCAACCAACTTTGTCGTCAATACTCCAAAACCAACTAGGGGTGGCACTAGATGCACTTACAATCTCCCCCTTTTTGGTGATTGATGACAAACTGGTTGAAGTTTTCAACGGGGATAAAGTATGTGAAATTGTAAGGATAGGGAATTGTCTTCATAAGTTGCAAGGGCTCCCCCTGAAGATATGCATATAAGTAATTTGCTTTTGGATTGCAAATGCACATGGCAGGTTGTACTTGTGGAGATCCACTTCAACTTATGAAGCTAATTCGTCATGCATGAAATGATATAGCAAGTAATATGACATGCATAATGAAAAACGGACGTCTGTAGAATGATCTAAGTGCGGAAGTTATCATCGCACATGCGGAATTTATCATCGCATCATAGTAAAGCAAATAAGTAGCAGACGACCATCACGTTTAGGTGTTACAACTCAAAGAACCAAATGTTTCAAAACGCAAGAGTTGTAAGCACGCAGCAAAATATAATGCAACCGCTCATATAAACTCGCTTGAAGACTATCAACTGATACGCTTCTCCCCCTTTTGTCAGTAATGACCAAAAAGGTTTGAAGACATAGAGCATCTACTCGTCATGAGTAGGTGAAGCAGCTGGGTCGTTGTCGTTGGTTGGCGGTGCAGACAAACTTGGTGCAGTGTTGATGCGCGCAATAGTAGTTGGAGGTGGTGAAGTAGCGTCGTCTTCATCATCGATCACTCTGGCATTAACTGTTGCCGCGGAAGAGGAATATTCAGAGTCTTCAAGAGATGGAGTTCGACGCAGGGTAGCAGTCCTTGGAGGAGTGGAGTCGAACTGGAATCTTTCATTGAAGCCATCATCTTGAAGATCATCTTCAGCATTGAGCAGAGTCAAACTCTTCCATGATCTTCGGCAAGTTTCATGAGCAACAAAGGCATTCTTGGTGGCAAGGTTGCGAATGCGATTGACATCCACCAAGAGGCTTTGCATTTGGCGCTTGAGCCAGAAATGATGCTTATCTTCCTTCTGATGAAGATCCACAAGAAGCTCTCGGTCATTGAGAACACGAGAACGCTTCCGAGGCCTTTGCGCAATGGTGCTTTCAGTGGCTTCAGTTGGCGCTCTGTGAGGCAGACGGGTGTTACCAGCCAGTGGATAGAATCTTGTTGCTGCTTGAACACCTTCAATAGGCTGAGTGAAGCTTTGGTGCTCGATGTTCTGAAGACAAAGTGGCGTCTTGGCAGGGTCAGAGTATACAGCATCAACTGACAGATCAACCTCGGGCAGAAATATTATGTGATTGCGAGCAGAGGGCTGATAATTGACAGATGAGTGTCGCTTGATGAGGCACATGACCCATGGAGCATAAAACTTCAGACCAAATAGGTCAGAGCCGGAAGCAGCAAGTTGCCTTATGAAGAATTCCTGAGTGTTGAAGCTGATGCCATTGAGAATGTAGAAGACCAAAGTCTTCATAGCTCCTTCAAGCTTGGCCGCTGATGAGTGTCCCTTGACTGGCCATAGAGTTCGCCTAATGATATGATATATGGTGCGAGGCAGATACTCAAGGTCTTCAACAAAGAAATGTGTGGGATACTCAGCGTCAGATGGCAAAGGCTTCATCATACTCAGCATCTGGCTCATATTGGGTTCTGGCTTGTGAAAGATGCTCTCCACAGCATTGCAGTGTAGCTGACAGTTAGGCTCATACAGTTCTCCAGGAGTGGCTAGCCCAGTAAGCTCGATGATATCCATAGCTTTGGCTTCATGATGAACATTTCCAGTCATCCACTCGAGAACCCAAGTCTTGATGTCTCTGTACTAGCCGCGAATGTGCAGAGTGTCATAGAATTGAAGCAATAAGTCTTCATTCCAATGTTCCTTGTCTGTCACAAAGTGGAGCAGACCAGCATCACGAAAGCAGTCAAGTGCTTCTTGTAAGCACGGCAGTCCAGCAATAGCTTCAGTGTCAAGGCGCATATGGGGAAAAATGCGCGCTTGATCATATAGCACGCATGAGTAATAGCTTCTCTGCTAATAGCTCCAGAACCGATCTGAGGAAATTCTTGGCTTGGAGTAGGGGTTCTTGGCGCTATCAAAGAAGGTATTGTGGCTCTTGAAGCCATTTGCATTGAAGGACCCAGGGGAGTTGGCAGTACCTGGAAACTGTGGCAATCTGGGCTTTGGCTTCTGGACCTGAGGCCGATGCTCAACATGATGGTCAAATTGGGGTCCTGAGGCAGAAGGCGGGGGCACCAGAACGGGCCATCAGACAGTGACAAGCTGACCGTGATCGTATGCTTTCTCAATAGTGTGAGGCCTTGGTGGCGGAACAGGAGCAGGGGCAACATCAGAGGAGTCTGGCTGCACAACAGGTGTTTCGGGAGCAGTTGTCATATTTGCTTCAGGTGCAGCCTCCTCATTGGCGTCAGGTGCAGCAGTCTCATGAGCTGCAGGTGCAACATCCTCATTGACTTCAGGGGCAACATCCTCATGGGTTTCAGGTTCAGGGGACACATTTGCTTCAGGCACAGTGGCCTCATTAGTTTCAGGCACACTGGTTGGTGCAGGCTCAACATTAGCATCAGCCATGACTACGTCACTGGTTGTATTGGCGTTGATGGTGGCAGCCTCAACATTTTCAACCTCCTCTTGAAGAGCAGGAGGGTCGGGCACAGGCACGTTCAGATCATGACCTTCTTCTTCTTCAATCGCTGGGGGAGTTGGGACACGTACTTCTTCTTCATTTTCTTCCGCTGATGCAGCCGGAATGTCTTCAGCAGCATGTGCTTTAGACTCGGAGATGTTTACTGTTGGAGCTGGTTCAGAAAACACTTGGTGTGCAACAGGTGAACGTTGCACTTCTCCTTCGGGAACGCTCGACAGAGGGACTTCAGGCCTTTGTCCTCTGCGAAGCCTGCGAAGTGCTGGCTTCAAGTTGGGAGATGGAGTTGGGTGAGCCTGAAAGTCTTCATCCTCTTCTTGCACTGGGGGAGTAGCTTGTTGTTGTTGTTGGGGAGTACTAGGGGAGTCTTGTTGTTGTTGTGGGTGATCAGCCCATGATGCATCCTGAGCAATTGGCGTCAATGGACGACCAATGCTGATGAGTTTGCTGTTCATACGAACAGGCGATGATACCACTTGATGTTCAATCTGAGGAAGAACTTCAACATCATTTACATTGTCATCTTGACCAATGTCTTCAGCAGCGGTGTGTTCAGCTGCTGGAATATCTTCAGCTTCATGAGCCTCTGTGGTAGCAGGCTCATGGACAACCATTCTTCGTTCTTGATGAACAGATACAGGGCGAACCACGGAAATGGGTTCAATGACTAAGGGCTCTGTGGAAGCAGCCCTAGTCTTCTTGGTCTTGCGCTTCTTCTTGGAGGCAGCGGCATCAGAGGCTTCAGTATGCTTTCTCTTTCTGGCTTCAGCCTTTGCAGCCCTTGTCTTCTTCTGTTCTGAAGCTGTGGTGGTGACCTTTGGCTTCGAGCCAGTCATGCTGCTAGGGAAGATAATGCGAGGGGCTTCTTGCCTTGAAAGTTCAGGCTGATCAGCAGGGCACTTGTTCTTCCTTTTTGCAGCCATCCTGGGATCAATGCCAGGACGACCAAGTGACTTGCTCTTCTCAGCCTCATTGTAGGCAAGCACACACTTATCAGCTAAAAGCTTCATGCGTTCTTGAGAGCCCTGAGCTTCTTGGCGTTTCTTCAGAAAAGCTTCTTTAAGTTCATTCAGCATGACCTTGAAGTTGGGGACGTCTTGAACACTTAGCTTGGCCACATGCTTCTTGAATTGAGCCTTCTCAAAGTCAATCTTGTTCTTGAGCTCAACTATGCGCTGAGAAAGGGCTAGCTCAGAAGCAATGGCGCCATTGAAGGCGACACTGAGGCCAATTGGGAGCTATAAGTCTTCAAAGCTGACGTTGGGGGTGTCGAACCATTCATCAATGAAATTGTGAATAATGGCCACATCAAATAGAGGCAGGTTGCTAAAGATTTCTGCTTCTTCTTTGCTCTTTATCAGCTGCTCAAGAGCATCACCAGCAAGATCTTCATCACTTGATAGATCAATGGGTTTGTCATGCAGAATTGTGGCAGGAGTCAAGGCTCTTTGATCAGATGGTCTAACAAGCTGCTTCTTCTTCTCCGTTCTCTTGGAGACACGGGACAGATCTTCAGATTGCACACTGGCTTCAGGAGGTGCAGTGGCCAGTGGCTTCGCACGCAAAGTCTTCGGAGGTGCAGTTGAGGTTGAAGCCTTGGACTTCTTTTGCTTCTGCGGCTTTGGAGGAGGAACAGGGGCTTCATCAGAGTCAGCACCATTGTCAGAATGATCTACTTTGGCACCTTGGACCATGATGTAGGTGATGAGGCCGTCAAGGTTGGCGTAGGGGCCAATGGCATTGGGATTAGCTTCACGGGAGCCATCAGCACGGGGAGCAGAGGGACCTGGGTTGAAGTCCAAACCCAAGGCCTTCTTGTTCTTCTTGGCCAAAGCCACAGCAAACTGATAGTTGCGCTTGAAGAGCGAATCGTCACGACACCATATTAGTGAAGTGGGATCTGCGTTCGCAGGCTGTGGCCCATGGACCATGCATGGATAGAAGCCTTGTTCAATGGCTTCAGCTCGGCTCTTGGGTTGAAGGCTTCGATAGAGGATATCGCCCCAAGGTCTCTTGATGGCATGCTTCTCTGCATATTCCTTTGTGACAAACTTATATTTGAACCACTCCTCAGCCCAATAGCGTCGAATCCATTGGATTCACGTCTTCCTCTTATGATAATTCTCTTCTGGATCTGTCTTGTACATTTCTGCTAAATCGTCAGGCAGATCCTTAGATGTACCTTCTCTGCGCTGTCTGCCACCCTTCCTTGCTGATTTTTCTGTTGCCATGAACTTTAAGCTGAAAGGCTTCAATACGTTCAAAGGCTTCAGAGATTTGCGCATGCTGGTCAAGCAGGAACTGGCTTCAGGAGAATTTATATGATGCTGTAAGTATTCTGCAAATGAATGCAGGCTATGAGAACCAAGGGATTCTCCCACAGACATGTACCTGTGACAGCATTAGAGATGCGAGGGAAGGGGAAGAGGTCATATGCATTCTCAGAAGATTTTGAAGACAAATCAGTTTGAAGACATTGACCTCATGTTGCAAAGACATTCACTTATATAGGTGAGTTGGTTCCAGATTTGTACCAATCCGTGAATAAGTACAAGTGTGGAATCAAACTAGAAGAAGTCTAAGTGAATCGACTAAGCAGTATGAGATGCAGACGGAATAGATCTAGCTTTGAATAGATAGAAACTACTTTCGATAAACAGGATGAATCTTGAAGATCAAAAAGGTGGTAAAAATAGAGTTATAATTACCACACGAAGAACTGCTAGATGGAGGAATAGGAGACCGAGCAGTTCAGCCCACCGTGCCCTAACTTGGCGACGGAGGACACCTACGGCAACGGTGGAGAGGACGATGTCCGCGGCCGGCGTGAGGACGGCGTCGGAGAAGTAGCGGCAGCTAAGCGCTTCGTCGCCGGCGTCGTCACGAGCTAGCGGTGGCGCTAGGGTTTTGACGGAGGTGGAGAGGTGGAAGTAGTATTTCTTTACCGCAGGGGGACAGGTATTTATAAGTAGGTGAGAGACACAGCGCAATTACGCTGGTGCCCCTGGCAGTTCACATCTGAGGGGCACGTGGCAAGCATGCAACACACTCAGGGTTGTCCCACGTTCCCACGCCCGCTAGGCATGTCGGAGAGTTGTTCCGGCTTCTCCGGATTTCAACAGTAAAGATAAGCCTTTAAAAACAGATTTAATGTTTATCTCTTTGCCTTCTGCTGACTAGGACGCAGAGAAGACATTCGACAGTTTCAATAGAATGCATATGATTTGGACAGTTAGATTTTGAGATAGGAAGCATAGAGAGGTTAGTCCGATTAGATTCACTTAGTTCAAAAGATCCAATCTTGAAGACATAGCTATAAGTGAATGTTGTAGAGGACAGAACACTAGTATATAT
>NC_041391.1:143793695-143892199 GCF_002162155.2 Triticum dicoccoides
TATATATATATATATATATATATATATATATATATATATATATATATATATATATATATATATATATCAGAAAGCAATCAAATCATCATAGTGCAGAAAGTCGTGAAGACAAATTGAAACTGAAGACAAACCAAATGAGAAATCATTGCAATATAACGCCTTGAGTGAAACACTTCAAACAAGAAAAGTTGGTGGTGGCGTTACCCACTGTATATGAAGTATTAGACCCAGACACGGTGCACAATTATCGTGGCGCTCCGAAGTCAAATTCCATGTTAATATGTTCACACTCAGAGTGTAAATCTTCATTGATTGAAGATATACCTTACTTTGTGTGTTGCACATCTAAGTCATCAACATGCATAAGTGTTAGGATGTGTGCCTGATCACAGGACATTAGAGGATTCTAAGATATTTAGCTCACACCGTAACTTGCAAAACCTTTTCTCATCCAAGGGCTTTGTGAAGATATCTGCCAGTTGCTCTTCAGTGCTCACATGAATGATATCGATGTCTTTCTTCATAACATGATCTCTGAGAAAGTGATGACGAATTTCAATGTGCTTTGTCTTCGAGTGTTGGACTGGATTGTTGGCTATTTTGATGGCACTCTCGTTGTCGCAGAAGAGAGGTATTTGTTTCAGGTTGATGCCATAGTCCTTGAGAGTTTGCTTCATCCATAGAAGCTGAGCACAACAGGATCCAGCAGCAATGTATTCAGATTCAACAGTTGAGAGTGATACACAGTTCTGCTTCTTCGAAGATCAACAGACAAGTGATCGACCAAGAAAATGACATGTGCCAGATGTAGACTTGCGATCCACCTTGTCACCAGCATAATCAGCATCCAAGAATCCAACCAAATCGAATCTTGAGCCCTTGGGATACCATAATCCGAGTGTTGGGGTGTAAGCCAAATATCGAAGAATTCGCTTCACAGCTAAGTGATGCGATTCCTTTGGTGCCGCTTGGTATCGAGCACACATGCAAACACTAAGCATAATATCTGGCCTAGATGCACATAAATAAAGCAAAGAACCAATCATGGAGCGGTATACCTTTTGATCGAACTCTTTACCATTGTCGTCGGGACCAAGATGGTGTTTGGCTGGCATTGGCGTCGTGTAGCCTTTGCAGTCTTCCATTCCAAACTTCTTTAGGAAATCCTTGAGGTATTTCTCTTGAGATATGAAGATGTCATTCCTCTGCTGACGAATTTGAAGACCAAGGAAGAACTTCAGCTCACCCATCATGGACATTTGATATTGCTCTTGCATCATGTACCCCAAACTCATCACTGTACTTCTGGTTGGTGCATCCGAAGATTATGTCATCCACATATATTTGGCACACAAACAGTTCACCATCATATGTCTTCATGAAGAGAGTGGTATCGAGGGATCCGGGTTTGAAGCCTTTGCTCTTCAGGAAGTCCTTGATTGTATCATACCAGGCATGAGGGGCTTGTTTGAGGCCATACAGTGCCTTGTTTAGCTTGTACACCATATCAGGATGTTTTGGATCTTCAAAGCCAGGTGGTTGTGCGACATACACTTCTTCTTCAATCTTGCCATTGAGAAATGCACTCTTTACATCCATTTGATATAGCAAGATATTGTGATGATTAGCGTAGGCTAGCAGTATGCGAATAGCTTCAAGCCTAGCAACAGGAGCAAATGTTTCATCAAAGTCAATTCCTTCAACTTGAGTGTATCCTTGAGCCACAAGACGTGCTTTGTTTCTGACGACTTGACCATGCTCATCTTGCTTGTTTCGATATATCCATTTTGTTCCAATAATGTTGTGCTTGCGAGGATCAGGTCGCTTGACAAGTTCCCAGACATTATTCAGTTTGAACTGTTGAAGTTCTTCTTGCATGGCTTGAATCCATTCAGGTTCCATAAAAGCTTTGGCAACTTTCTTGGGTTCTGATATTGACATGAATGAAAAGTGCCCACAGAAGTTTGCTAGCTGTGTTGCTCTTGATCGAGTGAGCGGACCAGGTGCATTGATGCTGTCAATTATCTTCTCTATTTGAACTTCATTTGCAACACGTGGATGAACAAGACGAAGATTTTGCTCTGGCTGACCATTGTTATCATTGGGAGGATTGTCTTCGGACTGAGCATTGTCTTCAGGTTGATTTGGTGCAGAGGTGATGAGTTCCTCTCCAGTCTGTGCTTCAGAGGGCATGATTTCACCAGTTCCCACTAGCTTGATTGCCTCGTTTGAAGGAGCTTCATCCAGTGTGCTTGGCAAAATCTCTCTCTGTGAACCATTGGTTTCATCACATTTCACGTCCACAGTTTCAACGATTTAGTAGAGATAAAGGTTGAAGACTCTGTAGGAGTGTGAATCCTTTCCATAGCCAAGCATGAAGCCTTCGTGAGCCTTAGGTGCAAATTTTGATTTATGATGGGGATCCTTTATCCAGCATCTTGCTTCAAATACTCTGAAGTAACTGACGTTTGGCTTTTTGCCAGTAAGTAGCTCATATGATGTTTTGTTCAGAAGCTTATGAATGTACACACGGTTGATGATATGACATGTAGTATCAATAGCTTCAGGCCAGAACTTTCTTGGTGTCTTGTACTCATCTAGCATTGTTCGAGCCATCTCAATGAGGGTTCTGTTTTTGCGCTCAACAATGCCGTTTTGCTGAGGTGTGTATGGAGCAGAGAACTCATGAGTGATTCCCATTGTATCCAGATACAGATCAAGTCAAGTGTTCTTGAATTCAGTGCCATTGTCACTTCTGATGTGCTTGATCTTCACACCATAATTGTTCATTGCTCGATTTGCGAAGCGCCTGAAGACATCTTGCACTTCAGTCTTGTAAAGAATTATATGAACCCATGTGTATCTTGAGTAGTCATCAACAATGACGAAGCCATAGAGACAGACAGTTGTTGTGAGGGTGGAGTAGTGAGTAGGTCCGAACAAGTCCATGTGTAATAGCTCGAAGGATTGAGATGTTGTCATGATTGTCTTTGAGGGGTGCTTTGCCCTTGTCATCTTTCCGGCTTCACAGGCACCACATAGACGATCCTTCTTGAACTTGACATCTTCGATGCCTATGACATGCTTCTTCTTGACGAGTGAGTGTAAGTTCCTCATGCCAGCATGTCCCAGCCTTCGATGCCAGAGCCAGCATTCTGAAGCTTTTGTGAGAAGACATACGGCAAGCTGTGGACCTGCTGAGAAATCTACCATGTACAGATCATCTTTTCGATACACTTCAAAGACTAGAGATTTGTCAGATTCCATTAGTACAAGGCGACGATATTTGCCAAATATCACAATCATGTTCAAGACACAAAGCATTGAGACAGACATTAAGTTGAAACCAAGGGATTCAACAAGCATCACTTTATCCATGTGTTGATCCTTTGAGATTGCAACTCTACCTAGACCCAATACTTTGCTTTTACCAGTGTCAACAAATGTGATGTGACTCTTGTCGGATGGACGTAAGGTTGAGTCCATGAGAAGACTTCGATCACCAGTCATATGATTTGTGCATCCACTGTCCATAATCCATTCTAAAGCTTTTGGTGATGTACCCTACAGTGCAGTTAGGAGGATAGGCTTCACACAAGTGTTGTGAAGCATATGCATTTGATACATATAGGGACATTCACAGCTTATATCAAAGTTAGGACATAGTACGACTGATAAGAAATTCAGATGAAGTATATAGAATGACATTTCATCGTGCGTCCTTAGTGAGTTTTAGGTCCCCAGCAATAGTATCGGACGCCATTGATTGCTGGCTGGAGACCCTTTTCTGCAAAAGAGAGTTAGTTCTTCTTTGCCACCCACATTTTCAGTGGGGGCTTAGAAGCAATGAGTCTAAGTGTAGCATCTGAGAATTTTGGCTTTGAAGCCCTAGCAAATAGCCTTGCAGGAGATGAATGATACTCATATGAATAAGCAGAAAAGTTCTTAGTCCTATGAACATAGCGGTTCGAAGATACACGCTCATATTCATAAGTCTCAGTATGATTTCCCTGCAAAACATTGGCGTTACTCATGTGAGTCATGTATCTGTATGAAGCCTTTGGGCCATATGAAGCTATAGGTCTGGGGTTTGTCTTCTTCCTAGGTGGTGTCATGACGACATTCACAGGAAGATTCTCAATGTACCGCTTAGGTACCCAGATCTTCTTCATAGGTGGTCCATTCCTGCAGTTAGTACCAATGTACGTGGCAAACACTTCACCATTCTGATTTTTGAACAAATTATAGTTTGCATCAAAGGATTCATCAATGATAATAGGATTAGCACAGGTAAAGCCAGATAAGGTAGATGGATCTACTTAAGGTTCCTTTGCAGCAACCCATGTGGTTTTGGGGTACTGCTCAGGCTTCCAGTACGAACCATCAACGTTCATTTTCCTTTCGAACCCAACACCCTCTTTCCTAGGGTTTCGGTTCAGAATCTGCTTTTTGAGGCATCGCAGAGAGTCTGATGTCCCTTCAAACTTTTGTACATCCCTGTTTCAAGCAATGTCTTCAACATAGCATTTTCATCAGCAACAGCAGTGGTATCCTCCGCAGAGGGGTTAGTGACCACATCAGTAGGTGAAGACAATGAAACAGTAGCTGGAGTGGAACATTCAGCAACAGATGTAGCGTTATCACGCTCAATGCATTTTAGACATGGTGGTTCAAATCCTTCCTGAGCGGAACTGATCTGTTGAGCGCGAAGTGAGTCTCGCTCCTTCTGAAGATCTTCATAATCCACTCTTAGCTTTTCAAGGTCTAGCTTTCTTTGAAGACATTCAGAAGAAAGCTTCTCATGATCAGATAAGAGAGCATTATGTTGATCTTGAAGGGCGTCAAACTTAGCATGAAGTCTATGAAGACTATCAGCCAAAGCTTTTGACTAATCCATTTCCTCACCCAACATATCATCGCTCTTACTAAGCATGTCTTGAACCTTTTCCAAGATTCTTTGTTGTTTAGTGGCAAGGGAAGCAAGCTTGTCATAACTGGGCCCAAATTCATCACCTGATTCATCATCACTAGATTCAGAAAGATAGCATTCAGTTACCTTATCACCCCTTGCCATGTGGCACGATGAGGATGATGATGATTCAGGTGCAAAGGTCATCTCCTTGAGAGATTCCTTGTAGTCCTCAAACCGTGGATCATGACGAGTGCGATGACCTTCGTATACGTCAGAAAGCCAGTCCCAGATTAGCTTCGCGTGATTGAGGTGCATAACATTCCTGAACTGATTTCTGGACAAATGACAGCAGATGACATCCTTCGCTGTGAGGTTCAGTAGCGTATACTTGCGAATGTCATCCGCCTCTGCCATCTTGCATAGATCAGTGAGTCCAATCTCAGTGACGGTCCACAGTTCGCTATCCTTGGACATGAGTAGCTTCTTCGTCATGGCCTTCCATCGGGGATACTCATGACCGTCAAAGGTGGGACACGATATGTTCCTCAATCCTGCAGTCGACATAGCTCAAACTCCAGGTGGTTAAACCGAATCACACAGAACAAGGGAGTACCTTTCTCTGATACCAATTGAAAGTGCTAGTATCGACTAGAGGGGGGGGGGTGAATAGGTGATTTTTATGAAAGTCTTCAAAACTTGGAAGTTTCGAAGAAAAACAACAGAAACAACCTAATTGATATGCAGTGGAAGATAAACTAACCTAAACAAGCCATAGTCAAGTATGTAATGATATGAAAGTACATGACTAATAGCAGTTAGGCAGTAAGGATCACTGAGGGAGTCCTGGACTAGGGGGTGTCCGGATAGCTGGACTATCATCGTCAGCCGGACTCCAAGACTATGAAGATACAAGATTGAAGACTTCGTCCCATGTCCGGATGGGACTTTCCTTGGCGTGGAAGGCAAGCTTGGTGATACGGATATGTAGATCTCCTACCATTGTAACTGACTCTGTGTAACCCTAGCCCTCCCCGGTGTCTATATAAACCGAAGGGTTTTAGTCCGTAGGACGAACAACCATTACAACAATCATACCATAGGCTAGCTTCTAGGGTTTAGCCTCCTTGATCTCGTGGTAGATCCACTCTTGTACTACCCATATCATCAATATCAATCAAGCAGTAGTAGGGTTTTACCTCCATCGAGAGGGCCCGAACCTGGGTAAAAACATCGTGTCCCTTGTCTCCTGTTACCATCTGCCTAGACGCACAGTTCGGGACCCCCTACCCGAGATCCGCCGGTTTTGACACCGACATTGATGCTTTCATTGAGAGTTCCTCTGTGTCATCACCGATAGGCTTGATGGCTTCTTCAATCAACAACAACGCCGTCCAGGGTGAGACTTTTCTCCCCGGACAGATCTTCGTATTCGTCAGCTTTGCACTGCGAGCCAATTCACTTGGCCATCTGGAGCATATCGAAAGCTACGACCCTGGCCATCAGGTCAGATTTGGAAGCCTAAACTTCACGGCGGATATCCGCGGAGACTTGATCTTCGATGGATCCGAGCCGCAGCCGAGCGTGCCGCACTGTCACGATGGGCACGATCTAACTCTGCCGCCGGACAGTACCTTGGAGGCCGCACACGAATCCGCTCCGACCCATAGTCCGGAGCCGATCGCGCAGATCGAGGAGGGGTGGCTGGACACCGCCTCGGAAGCTGCAAGTTCCACGGCGATGGAGCCGAACACTGACCCCGTCCATTATAAAGCTCATGACTCCGAGGTGCCGGACTCCCTGCCGGACTCCGAACCTCCTGCGCCCCTGCCAATCGAATTCGATTGGGGGCCGATCATGGAGTTCACCGCTACGGACATCTTTCAGCACTCACCCTTCGGCGACATCCTAAATTCACTAAAGCATCTCTCGCTATCCGGAGAGCCCTGGCCGGACTACGGCCAGGATGGTTGGGATGTGGACGACGAAGAAATTCAAAGCCCACCCACCACCCACTTTGTAGCAACTGTCGACGATCTAACAAACATGCTAGACTACGACTCCGAAGACATCGACGGTATGGACGATGATGCCGGAGACGATCAAGAACCAGCGCCTACAGGGCATTGGAAGACCACCTCGTCATACGACATATACATGGTGGACACCCCAAAAGATGGGGATGGCGAAGAAGCAGCGGAGGCAGATTCCCTAAAGAAACAGCCCAAGCGCCGACGTTAGCGGCGCCGCTCTAAATCCCGCCACAGCAAGAATGGAGATTTCGGCACAGGAGATAATAACACCCCAGAAAGTGCCGAACACAATCCCCTCCAGCAAGATTCAGCGTAGGAGGATGCAGAAGCCAGCCCTCACGAGAGAGCGGCAGACGAAGAGGTCGAGGATGATAATTACATACCTCCCTCCGGAGACGAGGCAAGGCTCGACGACGACGAATTCGTCGTGCCTGAGGATCCTGTCGAACAAGAGCGTTTCAAACGCAGGCTAATGGCCATAGCAAATAGCCTAAAGAAAAAGCAGCAGCAACTTCAAGCTGATCAAGACCTGCTGGCCGACAGATGGACCGAGGTCCTCGCGGCCGAAGAGTATGAACTCGAACGCCCCTCCAAGAGCTACCCAAAACGCAAGTTGCTCCCCCGATTAGAGGAGGAAGCATACATACCATCATCACCAGCGCACAATACGGCCGACCGACCACCCTGTGGTCGCGATAGAGAGGCATCCAGGCCCTCCATCAAGACCATCCCCCGGCATCGCTCTAAAAGTACGAAGCCACGGGGGAACGCACCGGACTTGCGGGATATATTGGAAGACAAGGAAAGACAATCCAGATCTATCTATGGATCACGTGGGCGCCCCACGACCCACGACGAATATCGTCGCGCCGGATACAACAACTCCGGCCGGGGCGAATACAGCAGACAACGCTCCCTTGAGCTACGTCGTGATATTGCTCAATACAGAGGCGCCGCACACCCACTATGCTTCACAGACGAAGTAATGGATCATCAAATCCCTGAAGGGTTTAAACCCGTCAACATCGAATCCTACGATGGCACAACAGACCCCGCGGTTTGGATCGAGGATTATCTCCTTCATATCCGTATGGCCCGCAATGACGATCTCCATGCTATCAAATATCTCCCGCTCAAGCTTAAAGGACCAGCTCGGCATTGGCTTAATAGCCTGCCCGCAGAGTCAATTGGGTGTTGGGAAGAACTGAAAGCCGCATTCCTCGACAACTTCCAGGGCACATATGTGCGACCACCAGACACCGATGACCTAAGCCACATAATTCAGCAGCCAGACGAATCGGCCAGACAATTCTGGACACGGTTCTTAACAAAGAAAAATCAAATCATTGACTGTCCGGATGCAGAGGCTCTCGCAGCCTTCAAACATAACATCCGCGACGAGTGGCTCGCCCGGCACCTAGGACAGGAAAAGCTGAAATCCATGGCAGCCCTCACATCATTAATGTCCCGCTTCTGTGCGGGAGAGGATAGCTGGCTAGCTCGCAGCAACAACCTCAGTAAAAATGATGGCAGTCCGGATACTAAGGACCACAATGGCAGGTCGCGTCGAAGCAAAAACAAACGCCACGTTAACAGCGACAACAATGAGGATACAACAGTCAACGCCGGATTACGAGGCTCTAAACCCGGTCAGCGGAAGAAGCCATTTAAAAGAACCACCCCGGGTCCGTCCAATTTGGACCGAATACTCGACCGCTCTTGCCAGATAGATGGCACCCCCGAAAAACCAGCTAACCACACCAACAGAGATTGTTGGGTATTCAAGCAGGCAGGCAAGTTAATTGCCGAAAGCAATGACAAGGGGCTGCACAACGATGACGAGGAAGAGACCCGGCCGCCGAACAGTAGAGGACAGAAGGGTTTCCCCCCACAAGTGCGGACGGTAAACATGATATACGCAACCCATATACCCAAGAGGGAGCGGAAGCGTGCACTAAGGGACGTATATGCGATGGAGGCAGTCGCCCCGAAGTTCAATCCATGGTCCTCTTGACCGATCACTTTTGATCGACGAGACCATCCGACCAGTGTCCGCGATGGCGGATTCACCGCATGGGTTTTAGACCCAATCGTCGATGGATTTCACCTCACGAGAGTCCTGATGGACGGCGGCAGTAGCCTGAACCTGCTTTATCAGGATACAGTGCGCAAGATGGGCATAGACCCCTCAAGGATTAAACCTACAAAGACGACCTTCAAAGGCGTCATACCAGGTGTTGAGGCCAATTGTATAGGCTCAGTCACACTGGAAGTGGTCTTCGGATCCCCGGATAACTTCCGGAGTGAGGAGTTAATTGTCGACATAGTCCTGTTCCGCAGCGGCTATCACGCTCTGCTCGGACGAACCGCGTTCGCAAAGTTCAACGCGGTGCCGCATTACGCATACCTCAAGCTCAAGACGCTAGGACCTCGTGGAGTCATCACGGTCAACGGAAATATCGAACGCTCCCTCCGAACGGAGGAACGTACAGCGGCTCTCGCGGCAGAAGTACAGAGCAGCCTTCTAAGGCAAATTTCGAGTCCGGCTGTTAAACGACCGGACACGGCCAAATGCGCCCGGAGCAACATCAATCAAGACCACCTGGCATGTTCCGAGAACGCGTAGCAATGCGGCCCCAACCCCAGCCCTCGCATGATTGCAAGACCAGCCCTCCGCGTACATCCTTACGCTCTGGAGATACCATGGGCATAGGGGGAGGGGCACGACCACAACAGACCCAGAGTGCGGTTCGACCACACCAGGGGCTCCCAAGTGTGTCTCTCTTTTTATTTTTATTTTCCTTCTTTTTTATACACAGGACTCCGTTCACCAGAGGCCCTGTCCGGCGGCGAACCCGCAGAACTCACGATGCAACAGCCAGGGAGGGAAAAAGGCTGCGACGAACACTCAGGTGGTCTCCATTACGAGCATTAAATTTGATTATATACACCAGTCCGCAGCCCACCCCTGGAGGGGGACATGTTTAATTAGTCCAATCCCTTGCTTACCGCACTATTTGTATCATTCCGCACTCATAGCAGAATCCCTTGAATAAATAATGCAGCACTTTTTGCTCTTCAGTGCTCACATGAATGATATCGATGTCTTTCTTCATAACATGATCTCTGAGAAAGTGATGACGAATTTCAATGTGCTTTGTCTTCGAGTGTTGGACTGGATTGTTGGCTATTTTGATGGCACTCTCGTTGTCGCAGAAGAGAGGTATTTGTTTCAGGTTGATGCCATAGTCCTTGGGAGTTTGCTTCATCCATAGAAGCTGAGCACAACAGGATCCAACAGCAATGTATTCAGATTCAGCAGTTGAGAGTGATACACAGTTCTGCTTCTTCGAAGATCAACAGACAAGTGATCGACCAAGAAAATGACATGTGCCAGATGTAGACTTGCGATCCACCTTGTCACCAGCATAATCAGCATCCAAGAATCCAACCAAATCGAATCTTGAGCCCTTGGGATACCATAATCCGAGTGTTGGGGTGTAAGCCAAATATCGAAGAATTCGCTTCACAGCTAAGTGATGCGATTCCTTTGGTGCCGCTTGGTATCGAGCACACATGCAAACACTAAGCATAATATCTGGCCTAGTTGCACATAAATAAAGCAAAGAACCAATCATGGAGCGGTATACCTTTTGATCGAACTCTTTACCATTGTCGTCGGGACGAAGATGGTGTTTGGCTGGCATTGGCGTCGTGTAGCCTTTGCAGTCTTCCATTCCAAACTTCTTCAGGCAATCCTTGAGGTATTTCTCTTGAGATATGAAGATGCCATTCCTCTGCTGACGAATTTGAAGACCAAGGAAGAACTTCAGCTCACCCATCATGGACATTTGATATTGCTCTTGCATCATGTACCCCAAACTCATCACTGTACTTCTGGTTGGTGCATCCGAAGATTATGTCATCCACATATATTTGGCACACAAACAGTTCACCATCATATGTCTTCGTGAAGAGAGTGGTATCGAGGGATCCGGGTTTGAAGCCTTTGCTCTTCAGGAAGTCCTTGATTGTATCATACCAGGCATGAGGGCTTGTTTGAGGCCATACAGTGCCTTGTTTAGCTTGTACACCATATCAGGATGTTTTGGATCTTCAAAGCCAGGTGGTTGTGCGACATACACTTCTTCTTCAATCTTGCCATTGAGAAATGCACTCTTTACATCCATTTGATATAGCAAGATATTGTGATGATTAGCGTAGGCTAGCAGTCTGCGAATAGCTTCAAGCCTAGCAACAGGAGCAAATGTTTCATCAAAGTCAATTCCTTCAACTTGAGTGTATCCTTGAGCCACAAGACGTGCTTTGTTTCTGACGACTTGACCATGCTCATCTTGCTTGTTTCGATATATCCATTTTGTTCCAATAATGTTGTGCTTGCGAGGATCAGGTCGCTTGACAAGTTCCCAGACATTATTCAGTTTGAACTGTTGAAGTTCTTCTTGCATGGCTTGAATCCATTCAGGTTCCATAAAAGCTTCGGCAACTTTCTTGGGTTCTGATATTGACACGAATGAAAAGTGCCCACAGAAGTTTGCTAGCTGTGTTGCTCTTGATCGAGTGAGCGGACCAGGTGCATTGATGCTGTCAATTATCTTCTCTATTTGAACTTCATTTGCAACACGTGGATGAACAAGACGAAGATTTTGCTCTGGCTGACCATTGTTATCATTGGGAGGATTGTCTTCGGACTGAGCATTGTCTTCAGGTTGATTTGGTGCAGAGGTGATGAGTTCCTCTCCAGTCTGTGCTTCAGAGGGCATGATTTCACCAGTTCCCACCAGCTTGATTGCCTCGTTTGAAGGAGCTTCATCCAGTGTGCTTGGCAAAATCTCTCTCTGTGAACCATTGGTTTCATCAAATTTCACGTCCACAGTTTCAACGATTTTATAGAGATAAAGGTTGAAGACTCTGTAGGAGTGTGAATCCTTTCCATAGCCAAGCATGAAGCCTTCGTGAGCCTTAGGTGCAAATTTTGATTTATGATGGGGATCCTTTATCCAGCATCTTGCTTCAAATACTCTGAAGTAACTGATGTTTGGCTTTTTGCCAGTAAGTAGCTCATATGATGTTTTGTTTAGAAGCTTATGAATGTACACACGGTTGATGATATGACATGTAGTATCAATAGCTTCAGGCCAGAACTTTCTTGGTGTCTTGTACTCATCTAGCATTGTTCGAGCCATCTCAATGAGGGTTCTGTTTTTGCGCTCAACAATGCCGTTTTGCTGAGGTGTGTATGGAGCAGAGAACTCATGAGTGATTCCCATTGTATCTAGATACAGATCAAGTCAAGTGTTCTTGAATTCAGTGCCATTGTCACTTCTGATGTGCTTGATCTTCACACCAGAATTGTTCATTGCTCGATTTGTGAAGCGCCTGAAGACATCTTGCACTTCAGTCTTGTAAAGAATTATATGAACCCATGTGTATCTTGAGTAGTCATCAACAATGACGAAGCCATAGAGACAGACAGTTGTTGTGAGGGTGGAGTAGTGAGTAGGTCCGAACAAGTCCATGTGTAATAGCTCGAAGGATTGAGATGTTGTCATGATTGTCTTTGAGGGGTGCTTTGCCCTTGTCATCTTTCCGGCTTCACAGGCACCACATAGACGATCCTTCTTGAACTTGACATCTTCGATAATTACATACCTCCCTCTGGAGACGAGGCAAGGCTCGACGACGACGAATTCGTCGTGCTTGAGGATCCCGTCGAACAAGAGCGTTTCAAATGCAGGCTAATGGCCACAGCAAATAGCCTAAAGAAAAAGCAGCAGCAACTTCAAGCTGATCAAGACCTGCTGGCCGACAGATGGACCGAGGTCCTCGCGGCCGAAGAGTATGAACTCGAACGCCCCTCCAAGAGCTACCCAAAACGCAAGTTGCTCCCCCGATTAGAGGAGGAAGCATACATACCATCATCACCAGCGCACAATACGGCCTATCGACCACCCCGTGGTCGCGATAGAGAGGCATCCAGGCCCTCCATCAAGACCATCCCCCGGCATCGCTCTAAAAGTACGAAGCCACGGGGGAACGCACCGGACTTGCGGGATATATTGGAAGACAAGGCAAGACAATCCAGATCTATCTATGGATCACGTGGGCGCCCCACGAACCACGACGAATATCGTCGCGCCGGATACAACAACTCCGGCCGGGGCGAACACAGCAGACAACGCTCCCTTGAGCTACGTCGTGATATTGCTGAATACAGAGGCGCCGCACACCCACTATGCTTCACAGACGAAGTAATGGATCATCAAATCCCTGAAGGGTTTAAACCCGTCAACATCGAATCCTACGATGGCACAACAGACCCCGCGGTTTGGATCGAGGATTATCTCCTTCATATCCGTATGGCCCGCGATGACGATCTCCATGCTATCAAATATCTCCCGCTCAAGCTTAAAGGACCAGCTCGGCATTGGCTTAACAGCCTGCCCGCAGAGTCAATTGGGTGTTGGGAAGACCTGAAAGCCGCATTCCTCGACAACTTCCAGGGCACATATGTGCGACCACCAGACACCGATGACCTAAGCCACATAATTCAGCAGCCAGACGAATCGGCCAGACAATTCTGGACACGGTTCTTAACAAAGAAAAATCAAATCATTGACTGTCCGGATGCAGAGGCTCTCGCAGCCTTCAAACATAACATCCGCGACGAGTGGCTCGCCCGGCACCTAGGACAGGAAAAGCTGAAATCCATGGCAGCCCTCACATCATTAATGTCCCGCTTCTGTGCGGGAGAGGATAGCTGGCTAGCTCGCAGCAACAACCTCAGTAAAAATGATGGAAGTCGGGATACTAAGGACCACAATGGCAGGTCGCGTCGAAGCAAAAACAAACGCCACGTTAACAGCGACAACAATGAGGATACAGCAGTCAACGCCGGATTACGAGGCTCTAAACCCGGTCAGCGGAAGAAGCCATTTAAAAGAACCACTCCGGGTCCGTCCAATTTGGACCGAATACTCGACCGCTCTTGCCAGATACATGGCACCCCCGAAAAACCAGCTAACCACACCAACAGAGATTGTTGGGTATTCAAGCAGGCAGGCAAGTTAATTGCCGAAAGCAATGACAAGGGGCTGCACAACGATGACGAGGAACAGACCCGGCCGCCGAACAGTAGAGGACAGAAGGGTTTCCCCCCACAAGTGCGGACGGTAAACATGATATACGCAACCCATATACCCAAGAGGGAGTGGAAGCGTGCACTAAGGGACGTATATGCGATGGAGCCAGTCGCCCCGAAGTTCAATCCATGGTCCTCTTGACCGATCACTTTTGATCGACGAGACCATCCGACCAGTATCCGCCATGGCGGATTCACCGCATGGGTTTTAGACCCAATCATCGATGGATTTCACCTCACGAGAGTCCTGATGGACGGCGGCAGTAGCCTGAACCTGCTTTATCAGGATACAGTGCGCAAGATGGGCATAGACCCCTCAAGGATTAAACCTACAAAGACGACCTTCAAAGGCGTCATACCAGGTGTTGAGGCCAATTGTATAGGCTCAGTCACACTGGAAGTGGTCTTCGGATCCCCGGATAACTTCCGGAGTGAGGAGTTAATTGTTGACATAGTCCTGTTCCGCAGCGGCTATCACGCTCTGCTCGGACGAACCGCGTTCGCAAAGTTCAACGCGGTGCCGCATTACGCATACCTCAAGCTCAAGACGCCAGGACCTCGTGGAGTCATCACGGTCAACGGAAATATCGAATGCTCCCTCCGAACGGAGGAACGTACAGCGGCTCTCGCGGCAGAAGTACAGAGCAGCCTTCTAAGGCAAATTTCGAGTCCGGCCGTTAAACGACCGGACACGGCCAAATGTGCCCGGAGCAACATCAATCAAGACCACCTGGCATGTTCCGAGAACGCGTAGCAATGCGGCCCCAACCCCAGCCCTCGCATGATTGCAAGACCAGCCCTCCGCGTACATCATTACACTCTGGAGATACCATGGGCATAGGGGGAGGGGCACGACCACAACAGACCCAGAGTGTGGTTCGACCACACCAGGGGCTCCCAAGTGTGTCTCTCTTTTTATTTTTATTTTCCTTCTTTTTTATACACAGGACTCCGTTCACCAGAGGCCCTGTCCGGCGGCGAACCCGCAGAACTCACGATGCAACAGCCAGGGAGGGAAAAAGGCTGCGACGAACACTCAGGTGGTCTCCATTACGAGCATTAAATTTGATTATATACACCAGTCCGCAGCCCACCCCTGGAGGGGGACATGTTTAATTAGTCCAATCCCTTGCTTACCGCACTATTTGTATCATTCCGCACTCATAGCAGAATTCCTTGCATAAATAATGCAGCACTTTTTGCCTATAATTGCATTACTTTACATATATGTTCATTAATGACATCTTGCACCCGTAAATTTTGGTACGGCCGAATACACCAGGGGCTCATGTTCCCCGCATTATGGTGTGATAAGTCCGAACACTTTCACAAGTGCGGCACCCCGAACTTATAGCATTATATGAATCGGCTCCGAATCATGTCTTGGGTCAATAGTTGGGTTTGCCCGGCTCCCATGTTTTGGTACCTTACGTTCCGTTCTGTCGGCTAAGGTAGCACTGGGAGAACCACTGCGATTGCGCCCCGGTTGAGCTGGGCGAGCGCCTCAGTGGAGAAAGCTAAAACTGAATGGCATGATAAGGCGAGAGACTGATCACTGTTCAAGAGGTCTTTTTGAGTCCCTAAAGACTTATGCCGCTTCGAGCGAAGAACCGGATAATGTCCGGCGAAGGCGTGGATAGCGCCCCGAACTCGGTCTTCCGAATACTAGGGGCTTCGCCGAAATTTAAAATTATAGAATTCTATGGCTAAGTGAGAGTGTTCAAGCATTATAAGTCCGGTTGCCTTGTAATTTGTGTTGAGTGCCTCCCTAGGTGGACCCAAAAATGGGAACAAGAGTGCTCAAGTTTATCCCGAACACCCCATCACTCGTGGCATGGGGGCTGAAGCCGACGACTTGCCATCTCTCAGATTTTATAAACGGGCGCACAGAAGGTAATATTTTAAATCAATAAGCGTTGCTTAGCGCATATGAACAAAGTTTTCAGCGCACATGATAGCACATTGCGAGTTTACTCAATAATTACATCTCTAGGGCACTCATCCGCAATCTTGCGGGCACCCTTCAGGACAGTCTTATAGTACATCTCGGGCGTACGATACTCCTTGCCCGCTGGCGGCGCGTCAGTGATAAGCCTCTCCGCATCCAGCCTGCCCCAGTGCACCTTTGCGCGGGCAAGGGCCCGACGAGCACCTTCAATACAGGCGGAGCGCTTGATGACCTCCACCCAGGGGCACACATCCATCAGCCGCCGCACGAGGCCGAAGTAGCTCCCAGGCATGGCCTCTCCAGGCCACAGCCGGACTATGAGGCCCTTCATGGCCTGGTCGGCTACCTTGTGGAGCTCGACCAGCTGCTTCAGCTGGTCGCTAGGGGGCAACGGATGGCCGGCCTCAGCGTACTGAGACCAGAAGACCTTCTCCGTTGAGCTCCCCTCCTCGGCTCGGTAGAATGCGGCGGCATCAGACGCGCTGCGAGGCAGATCTGCAAACACCCCTGGAGAGCTCTGAATTCGGGTAAGTATCAGGAAGTTTACATTAACATGCTTGCTTTGCATGAAAAATGCCTTACCCGCCGCTATTTTCTTCACATCCTCAACCTCCTGAAAGGCCTTATGGGCCTCGGCCTTGGCGGCTTTGGCACTTTCGAGAGCCGAGGTAAGCTCGGACTCTCGAGTCTTTGAGTCGCGCTCCAAACTCTCATGCTTTTCCATGAGAGCCTGGAGCTCTTGCCGCACCTCCGCCACCCGCGCCTCTTGCTTCTCTCGCTCTGCCCGTTCCGCGGCCGCATTGCGTTCGGTCGCGGACACAGCCTCCTTCAGGGTTGCCACCTCGTTCGTGGCCCTGCAGTACCCACGTTATCCTTGTTATTTTTATTGCAACCTAAATCCTTTTCTGTAAGGTAACTATTCAAAGTGGTGTTATTCACCTTCTTTGTCCTCGAGCTGCTTCTTGGCACGGCCGAGCTCTTGCTCGGACCGCTCGAGGTCCTGCTTCAAAGCACCGACCTCCGCAGTCAGTGAGGCAGAGGTCAGCAGCGCAGCCTGCAAACCCATATTGACATATTTTTTAGCAACCCTGCGTATATCTTTTTAGATCCTCAGTCCGGCTTTTCTTTCCGAACACCAAACCGAGCATCAGGGGCTACTATCTATGCGGTACTACATTGCATATTTTTAACTTCTTACCTCAAAGCCTGTTAGAAGGCTACTGCAGGCTTCGGTCAGCCAGCTCTTGGCGAGCTGAACCTTCTGAATCACCGCACTCATGATAGTGCGGCGTTCTTCCTCGATGGAAGCGCCTTTGAGCGCCTCCAACAAGTTGCCCGGCGCCTCCGGTTGGACGGGGGCTGTCGGCGTCACGGTCTTGCCCTTCTTGCGAGGGGGCCGCCTGCCGGACTCCGGAACCACTGCGGGTTCCGGCGTGGAGTCCGACGCAAAGTCCGGGAGGCTGCCTTGCGGCGCCTCCGGAGCCTCCTCCTGACGGGTCCCTTCCGGGGATCCCACCTCGGCGTCCTCAGCATCGTGAGGGGTGGAGGCAGTCGGGATGGAATCCACATCCGACGGAGCCAACGACCCGCTCGATGAAGCGGGGAGATCATCATCGGCCGGACTGCAGGCAGTGTGCGGCATTAGAAGGACACTATGTGACACAAAAGAAATTATAAATCATTCAGGAATCCGGATACTTACGATCTTGCCGGAGGCCTGGCCCCTGAGGGCCACTCTTCGTCGCCAACGTTGGCATTGGCGGAGCTATCGGGGGAATAGTCATTCCCCTCTTGGACCCTTCGGCCTCCCCTATCGGGAAAGCCTTCCTCTTCCTCTGTCCTTCCTCTGGGAGAGAGTCTTCTTCCTCCTCCTCACCTTCGAGGGAGGAGTCCGCCCCGGAGTCGTCGGACACCTGAAAACGGGAACTCTTTCGAGTACCCGTGGCCTCCTTCTTGGCCTTCTTCTCCGGCACCACATGCGGTGCCGGAACCAGCAGCCCCGCTAGATGATCTGCTCGGCCTTCTTCATCCAGTCCTGTCAAAGGAAAAAGGAGATTGAAACCCGCGTAAGGTCAATCTATTAAAAACAAGTGTCCCGTAAAGGGGTAGAATCACTTACCTAGTCAGCTGGACGCTGCGAGCGAAATCCGCGATCTTCAGTGGCGGATGCAGGAGCTTCGGCGCCCTTGAACAGCACCCGCCAGGCGCCTTCGTACGTCGTGTCAAAGAGCCCGCTCAATGCCTGGTGCTGTGCCGGATTGAACTCCCACAATTCAAATGCCCGTTGTTGGCAAGGGAGAATCCGGCGGATGAGCATGACTTGGACCACATTGACAAGCCTAAGCTTCTTGTTCGCCAGCTTCTGGATACAGGCTTGGAGTCCTGTCAGCTCCTCCAAACTACCCCATAGCAAGCCCTTCTCTTTCCAGGAGGTGAGCTGCATAGGGATACCAGATCTGAACTCGGGGGCCGCCGCCCACTTAGGGTCGCGCGGCTCGGTGATGTAGAACCACTCCGATTGCCACCCCTTGACGGACTCCACAAAGGCCCCTTTGAACCAGATGATGTTGGGCATCTTGCCCAACATGGCGCCTCCGCACTCCGCTTGAGTGCCCTTCACTACCTTCGGCTTGACATTGAAGGTCTTGAGCCACAAGCCGAAGTGGGGCTGGATGCAGAGGAAGGCCTCGCAAACAACGATAAACGCCGAGATGTTGAGGATGAAGTTCGGCGCCAGATCGTGGAAATCCAGGCCGTAGTAGAACATGAGCCCCCGGACAAAGGGGTGAACTGGAAAGCCCAGTCCACGGAGGAAGTGGGGAAGGAACACGACCCTCTCATGGGGCCTGGGGGTGGGTATGAGCTGCCCCTTGTCGGGCAACCGGTACGCAATGTCGCCGGAAAGTTATCCGGCGCTGCGCAGTTTTGCGATGTGCTCCTCCGTAATGGAGGAGGCCAGCCATTTGCCTCCCGCTCCGGACATGGTCGGAGAAGGTCGAGGCGAGATGCACGGACTTGGGCGCTGGAGCTCGAGAGTGCGCGTAGATGGATAAGCAAAGGAGGAAGAAGGTGTAGGTAAAAAGGGCGGATCTGTATCCCCTTATATATGGGCGAACGAAACTATGCGTCCCCACCGGCCTGGTAAAACTCGCTTATCTCCCAAGCGCCACCATCAATGGCATGGTTGGGTTACCCACGTCCGTATTGATGAGAATCCCGGGATAAGGGGAACACGATCTCTGCTTCGACAAGACGTGCCAAGGAAACCGCTTCGCTAAACGCGCTGAGGTGGTATAATAAAAAACGATTCAAGTATAGGCTTGGTAGTGGCATGACGTCACGCTACAAGATACGTCAGCAGATTGAACCTGTGTACATAATATTCTCTCTACGAGGAAATGTGGAAATTATTTTGCAGAGCCGGACACTATCCTGGTGTTCGCAATCTTCTATGAATTATTCGGAGGAGGAACCCGCCTTGCAATGCCGAACAATATGCGCGCCGGACTCATCGTCATTGAAGCCTGGTTCAGGGGCTACTGAGGGTGTCCTGGACTAGGGGGTGTCCGGATAGCCGGACTATCATCGTCAGCCGGACTCCAAGACTATGAAGATACAAGATTGAAGACTTCGTCCCGTGTCCGGATGGGACTTTCCTTGGCGTGGAAGGCAAGCTTGGCGATACGGATATGTAGATCTCCTACCATTGTAACCGACTCTGTGTAACCCTAGCCCTCCCCGGTGTCTATATAAACCGAAGGGTTTTAGTCTGTAGGACGAACAACCATTACAACAATCATACCATAGGCTAGCTTCTAGGGTTTAGCCTCCTTGATCTCGTGGTAGATCCACTCTTGTACTACCCATATCATCAATATCAATCAAGCAGGAGTAGGGTTTTACCTCCATCGAGAGGGCCCGAACCTGGGTAAAAACATCGTGTCCCTTGTCTCCTGTTACCATCCGCCTAGACGCACAGTTTGGGACCCCCTACCCGAGATCCACCGGTTTTGACACCGACAATCACGATGGAAGATAGTATGAAGCCAATCAACAATAGTAGTCAAGCAATGAAGTCAAACAGATAAACATATAGGCAATGACTTCATGAAGACAAACTTAAGTAAGGTTGGAAGGGATAGAACTAGTTGCTTGTTGAAGACACAGGATTTGTTGGACCAGTTCCAGTTTCTGTGACAACTGTACGTCTGGTTAGGGAGGCTGAGATTTAACTCAGAAGACCGTGTCTTACCTTATTCCCCTTGAGCTAAGGACACCCAGTCCTCGCCCAATCACTCTGGTAAGTCTTCAAGGGAGACTTCCAAACCTTCACAGACTTCGTTCACCGGCAATCCACAATGACTCTTGGATGCTCAGAACGCGACGCCTAACCGGCTGGAGGATTCACAGTCCTCAAGTGTAATAAGTCTTCAGGTCACACAGACAGAAAGACTTCAGTGATGCCTAACACTCTTTGGCTCTGGGTGTTTGGGCTTTCTCCTCGCAAGGATTTCTCTCTCTCTCAAATGCTTCGAGGTGGGTTGCTCTCAAACAACAAAAGCCGTGCACAAACTCTGAGCAGCCACCAATTTCTGGTGTAGGGGGTGGGCTATTTATAGCCACTAGGCAACCCGACCTGATTTGTCCAAAATGACCCTAGGTCACTAAGGAACTGACACGTGTTCCAACGGTCAGATTTCAAAAACACGCGGCAACTTTACTTGGGCTACAAGCAAAGCTGACTCATCCAGCTCTAGATAAGATTTGCTCTCATTGTCTTCGCTCGAAGACATAGGATTTGGGTTGAGCATCACTTCAGTCACTCTGACTTAGTTCACTTGGACCCCACTTAACAGTACGGTGGTTCCTATGACTCAACAAAGAAGAAAAGGAAACAACCAAACCACACAGTCTTCGCGCTCCAAAGTCTTCACGCAATGTCTTCTCATGTCATAGTCTTCAATATGAATATCTTCTCATACCACCATTGTCTTCAATGTCTTCATACATTTTTAGGGGTCATCTCCAGTAGGTAAACCGAATCAATGAGGGACACTACCTGCGTTATCCTGCAATTCTCACAAACGCATTAGTCCCTCAACCAACTTTGTCAGTAATACTCCAAAACCAACTAGGGGTGGCACTAGATGCACTTACAGCCACGAGGCGATGCAGTGCTGGTTACAGGAGGCAAGAAGAAGAGATGCATCCATCGACGACGTCCACCTCCTCGACTCAGGGCACCGGCCCACCAAATGACGCCTAAGTAGCAGTGGCTTTCGGGTCCAGGTCGACGTGCTTCTGAACAATGGCGTCCAAAGATTCCAGCCGCTGGAAGAAGGCCAATGTCTTTCTGTCCTCGCTTGACTTGTAGTGGCCTATGTAGATGATTTCCTCGTAGACGTGGATGTGCAGGTCGACTGTTTCTTGCATGGCGAGGCGCTGCGCGTGCGAGCGCGGCCTCGAGGTGCACATTATTCGTCGCGACCTCCGGCACCTGCAGGGCCACTAGGGCTTGAAAGCGTTCGTCACCATGGAGGCCGATGAGAGTGGCTGGCAATGAGGAGCCTGGGCGCGCGGGCTGGAGTAGTACGGCAAGGTCGTTCGCGCGCTTCTTGAGGGCGGTGAACTTACGGATGGAGTTGACCATCATGTCGTCCATGCGAGAGGCGAAGCCGGCATCGGCGAGGGCTACGATGTCGGCGGTCGCCAGCACCATCTGGAAACGCTGCGCGGTGCGGGGCCGCAGGCCAGCGCCTTGGATGAATTGGCACAGCCGACTGCCGCTTGCGTCCATCGCCTCCATAGGTGCTTGTGGCTTCTGGTCACTTGGTCTTGGATTGGAGTGAGCAGTGCTGCGCAGAGACTTGGGAGTAGATGGATTGGAGTGGTGGGGCGCCTTCATTATATGAGAGTCCAAACTCTGTTGCATTCACATCATGCTGGCTCTATTCTGCTTCTCCAATTAATTCCCTCTGCATGTAATTGAGGATGCATCATTGACCGTTCAACGTCTCGGGAACCTCTACCCTCTCCCTCCTTGGCATTCAAGTACCTATGGACCTGTCGACGACGAGGTGCCTATGGCGACTTCATAAATTTCAAGATGACAGTGCCGTGCGTGTGTCCGTTCATAGCGGTGAGTGTATGCGCGTGTATATGAGTGCTTGCGTCTATACTGTGTCAAAAAAACGTAAATGCATGTCAAAAAGAGACTAGTCAGTATATTCAATATTGTGCACCTCGGAGAAGAAAACGATAGAACTAGTATGTATTTGTTGATGGTGCAGATTCACTCTTTTTGCTCCATATGTACTCCGTCTCGGTGTAGTCTAGTCACTTGTTGAAATCTCTAGAAGGGCAAATACTCCTTTCTGGTTTACAGGGCTATACTAGCAAGTAGTTGTACGTACTAGTACAATAGTGGGATCACATAGCAATTTTGTCTCATGCAAGAGCCTGTCTGTATGCGTTCTCCAATGTTCACAACTGCAACGTTCGGTTTGAGCTTGGCTCTTTGCCTCTTCGAGAAGACGAACAATGATGTTACTACTACTGCTTCTATAGTGTCGAATCCACTGCTCCATGTCCGTCCACCGCGAGTGGGACAGATAGCTTGTTGTAGAAGTACTACTAAGCAAAATCATGTCCTCGTTTGCGAGCAACCGCGTGCATGGGCGAGGGAGAACGCGTGTAGTAGTAAAATCAAGCTTCTCCTTGTTGTACGAGTTGACGCGACACATCATAGCACTGGCCCCACATGCTTGCCTCTAAACTTGGCAGAAAGACCTGTAGTGTACAATATATTTGCTGCAACCTCTAACATTTACCCACCACAAATTAAAATATATGTGGCCGTATGCATCGTTCTGATGCAGAGGCCGGGGAGTCCCCCCTTTAAAAAAACAAATTAAAATATATATTCCTGTCTTGACCAGATGAGCGTGCAAACTACAATCACCAGGGTGACAGGTAGGGCCAGAAGACTATTTTAATTTTTTACAAAAACTTCGAGACGACCACATAGCATGGAGCTGACCCCAACGATTTTAAGCTTACAGACACGGTACAGGCTATCCTAGACTACTCTACACATGAAACTGCCACACGAGCGTCCGGGCTGTGCTTGGCTCTTCACCTCTTCGGGAAGTCGAACAATGATGGAGTACTACAGTACGCTTCTGACCATCTGACACCGATTGAACTGCTGCATGTCCATCGCATGCGGGAGGGAGAGCGTGTAGCGAAAGCTTCTCCTAGTCTTGCCAGCCACCACGCTCATGGGCGAGGGAGGGACGCTCCTGCCTTTGCGTGTATGACAGGTGGGCCCGACAGGTGTGTGGCCAACCTGTCATACAGGCAAAGGCAGGTGCAGTTAAGTCCGCGAGGGAGAGGATAATCAAAGTTCTCGTTGATGTACGAATTGACGCGACACATCAAAGCACTGCACTCGATATATTTCAATAATGTGCGTTTACAGATGCATTAATTACAACGCATACATGCATGCCGTGACTCTCCTTTTGATACTTGCATGTGTTTATTTAATGCACCTTGAAGTAGTATAAAATATGTGACGGTAAAGCTTTGTAATGCCCCGGCCCAAGTCGAGAGATGGTTGTGCACGAGGAGGGCGAGATCATGCAGACCAAACAGGACCCGACGATGGAGCTCTCTAAGGTCTTGATGGACCTCACCATGCTCCACTGCCCCTTGTGCCTCCGCCCCTTGACGCCTCCAGTGTATGAGGTTCGAATACACCTCATCCGTTCAGCTGATTGAGCAAGGTGCAGGTTTCTTGATTGATGTGTTGTTTGATTGATTTCTGCAGAGCAAAGGAGGGCACCTGGCCTGCACGGACTGCCGCGTGGAGCGCCCCGGGAACCAGCGGCAGTGCTAGAAGTGCGAGCGAGGCGGTGGCTTCGACGTGCGGAACACGGCGGTGGACTCCATCCTTTCATCGGTGACGGTGGAGTTGAAGGAAATATGCCGTAGAGGCAATAATAAAGTTATTATTTATTTCCTCATATAATGATAAATGTTTATTATTCATGCTAGAATTGTATTACCCGGAAACATAATACATGTGTGAGTACATAGACAAACATAGTGTCACTAGTATGCCTCTACTTGACTAGCTCGTGAATCAAAGATGGTTAAGTTTCCTAACCATAGACATGAGTTGTCATTTCATTAATAGGATCACATCATTAGGAGAATGATGTGATTGACTTGACCCATTCCGTTAGCTTAGCACTTGATCGTTTAGTAGTTGCTATTGCTTTCTTCATGACTTACACATGTTCCTATGACTATGAGATTATGTAACTCCTGCTTACCGGAGGAACACTTTGTGTGCTACCAAACGTCCCAACGTAACTGGGTGATTATAAAGGTGCTCTATAGGTGTCTCCAAAGGTACTTGTTGAGTTGACGTATTTCGAGATTAGGATTTGTCACTCCGATCGTCGGAGAGGTATCTCTGGGCCCTCTCGGTAATGCACATCACTATAAGCCTTGCAAGCAATGTAGCTATTTAGTTAGTTACGGGATGATGCATTACGTAACGAGTAAAGAGACTTGCCGGTAACGAGATTGAACTAGGTATTGAGATACCGATGATCGAATCTCGGGCAAGTAACATACCGATGACAAAGGGAACAACGTATGTTGTTATGCTGTTTGACCGATAAAGATCTTCGTAGAATATGTAGGAGCCAATATGAGCATCTAGGTTCCGCTATTGGTTATTGACCGGAGACGTGTCTCGGTCATGTCTACATAGTTCTCGAACCTGTAGGGTCCGCACGCTTAAAGTTAGATGATAGTTATATTATGAGTTTATCTGTTTTGATGTATCGAAGGTTGTTCGAAGTCCCGGATGTGATCACGGACATGACGAGGAGTCTCTAAATGGTTGAGACATCAAGATCAATATATTGGACGACTATATTTGGACACCGAAAAGGTTCCGAGTGAGATTGGGATAATACCAGAGCTCCGGGAGGTTATCGGAACCCCTCGGGAGGTATATGGGCCTTAATGGGCCTTAGTGGAAAGGAGGGGAAAGGAGTGAGGGAGTCCTGGATAAGGGGGTATCCGGACAGCTGGACTATATACTTTGGCCGAACTGTTGGACCGTGAAGATACATGACTCAAGACTTCGTCACGTGTCCGGATGGGACTCTCGTTTGCGTGGAAGACAAGATTGGCGATCCGGATGTTAGATCTCCTTATTTGTAACCGACTCTGTGTAACCCTAGCCCCCTCCGGTGTCTATATAAACTGGAGGGTTTAGTCCGTAGGACAACAACAATCAGAATCATAGCCTAGCTCCTAGTGTTTAGCCTCTACGATCTCGTGGTAGATCAACTCTTGTAATACTCACATCATCAAGATCAATCAAGCAGGAAGTAGGGTTTTACCTCCATCGAGAGGGCCTGAACCTGGGTAAAACATCGTGTCCCCTGCCTCCTGTTACCATTAGCCTTAGACGCACAGTTTGGGACCCCCTACCCGAGATCCGCCGGTTTTGACACCGACATTGGTGCTTTCATTGAGAGTTCCTCTGTGTCGTCGCTGCAAGGCTCGATGGCTCCTTTAATCATCAACAACAACGCGGTCCAGGGTGAGACTTTTCTCCCCGGACAAATCTTCATGTTCGGCGGGTTCGCACTACAGGCCAATTCACTTGGCCATCTGGAGCAGATCGACAGCTACGCCCCTAGCTATCAGGTCAGGTTCCGAAACTTGAACTACACGGTAGATATCCGCGGAGACTTGATCTTCAACAGATTCGGGCCTACGCCAGGAGTGCCGAACAGTCACGACAAGCACATCTTAGACCTGCTCTCGGACAATACTCGGGATGTCACACCTGCAAGAGCTCCGGACCTAAATCTGGGGCAGATCGCGTCGTCCGAGGACGGGTGGATGGACCCCGCCCCGGAGGCCGCATACTCATCGGTGGTAGAGCCGAACACGGACTCCATCCCCAAGGAAGTCTGTTTCACTGGACCCCCGGACTTGTATCCGGCTGTAGGTTCCAGACCGCACATCCCCAAGCCCGCCTGCGGATATCTTCCAGCACTCACCTTTTGGCGACATGCTAAATTCATTAAAGTCTCTCTCTTTGTCAGCAGACCCTTGGCCGAACTATGTCCGGCTCGAGTGGGAAGCAGGCGACGAAGAAATTAGTTGCCCACCCACCACCCACTTCATAGCCACTGTCGATGACGTAACAGACATGCTTGACTTTGACTCCGACGACACCGACGGTATGGACGTCGGCGCAGGCGACGATTTGGAACCACCGCCCATGGGGCACTAGACAGCCACCTCATCATATGATATATATACATGGTGTGGACACGCCTAAGGAGGACAGTGGCGACAAAAAAGGACACAACGGAAGATAAAACCCCTGGACAAAAGCCAAAACGACGGCGCTGACGCCGCTCTAAGTCGAGCCACAGCAAAAACAGCGATAACATCACTAGAAAAATCGACACCCCAGTCAACTCCAAACGCAACAACAACCATATGGACCCAGCGATGGAGCAGGAAGATCCAGGTCACGCCGAACACAGTCCGGAGCAGACGCCCGATCACAGCGATCCCGAGGGCCGAACTCATCAACCTGCCTCAGGAGAAGAGCACAGTCCGGACGATGATGCATTCATCATCCCGAAAAAACGTTTGGAATGAGATAACCTCCACTGTAGGCTTATGGCCACTGCGAGAAGCCTAAAGAAGCAGGAGCAAAGGCTTAAGGCCGTGCAGGTAACGCTCAATCGCAGATGGAATAAAGTGCTATTCACTAAAGAAAAATGGCGATGATCGCCACACGAAGAGCTACCCAAAGCGCAAGCTGCTGCCAGAATTCGACGATGAGGCCATTCCACCAAAGAACAATACGGCCAGTAGGCCGGACCAACCACTCCATGACCACAATAGAGCAGCTATTGATGTCGCACACGATTTACGTGAGCTCCTGGACAAAAAGGTCGGCGCGACCAGGTCCATCTATGGATCTAGAGGACATGCTCCGGCGCAGGATTATGGTCACCAAAACGATCGTACTGATCGAATACCAGTTCAGAATCAACACCGGACACAACAACAGTCGATAGCATGCCACAACATGTCCAGATACAGAGGGGCTGTGCACCCTCTGTGCTTCACCGAAGAGGTACTGGATCACGAATTTCCACAGGGATTCAAACTCGTGAACATAGAGGCATACGATGGAACGACAGACACCGGGGTCTGGATTGAGGATTTTATACTTCATATCCACATGGCTCGTGGGGATGACCTCCACGCCATCAAGTACCTTCCCCTCAAGTTGAAGGGACCAGCTCGGCACTGGTTGAAATGCCTCCCCGAAAATTCGATCGAAAGTTGGGAGGAACTTGAGGACGCTTTCAGGGCCAACTTTCAAGGGACCTATGTCCGACCACCGGACGCTGACGATTTAAGTCACATAATACCACAGCCCGGAGAGTCCGCCCGCAAGCTTTAGAATAGATTCCTCACTAAGAAGAATCAAATTGTCGATTGTCCGGATGCCGAAGCCCTAGCGGCCTTCAAGCACAGTATCCGAGACGAGTGGCTCGCCAGACACCTCAGCCAAGAATAGCCGAGGACAATGGCAGCCTTAACAAGCCTTATGACCCGCTTCTGCGTGGGTGAAGATAGCTGGTTGGCCCGCAGAGGCACCAGCGACCCGGGCACATCCAAAATCAGGGATGGAAACGGGAAGCCACGGTGCAATAAAAACAAGCGTCGAAACAAGGAAGAAAGTACGGACAACAAGGCGGCCAACGCTGGATTCAGGGGCTCTCGACCCGGTCAACAAAAGAAGCCATTTAAAGGCAGCAAAGAGGGACCGTCCGGCCTGAACAAAGTCCTGGACAGTCTGTGCCATATTCACGGCACCCCCGAAAAACCTGCGAACCACACTCACAGAGAATGCTAGGTCTTTAAGCAGGCCGGCAAGTTAAATGCTGAACACTAGCGAAGGGAAACAACAAGTGAAGACGAGGACGAGCCTCGCCAGCCGAACACTGGGGGACAGAAGAAATTCCCACCATAGGTAAAAACAGTAAACATGATCTATGCGACTCACATACCAAAGAGAAGGCACAAACGCACGCTCAGAGATGCATACGCTGTAGAGCCCGTCTCCCCCAAACTCAACCCCTCGTCGGCCTGCTCGATCACCTTTGATCACAAGGACCACCCGACTAGTATGCGGCACGGAGGATCGGCTTCCTTGGTGCTCGACCCAATAATCGACGGATACCATCTCACCCGTGTCCTCATGGATGGCGGAAGTAGTCTCAATCTAATATATCAGGACACTGTCCGCGGGATGGGGATAGACCCATCCAGAATCAGCCAAAGTAACACCACCATTAAAGGGGTGATACCAGGCGTTGAGGCTCGCTGCAGGGGCTCCCTCATATTAGAGGTGACATTTGGTTCTCCAGACAACTTCAGAAGCGAAGAATTACTCTTCGCCATCGCTCCCATCCGAAGTGGCTATCATGCATTGCTCGGAAGAACAGCCCTCGCTCGCTTCAGTGCAGTACCGCACTACGCCTACCTTAAACTCAAGATGCCCGGCCCACATGGCGTCATCACCATCAGCGAAAATACAGAGCGGTCCTTACATGCGGAAGAGTATGCGGCGGCTCTAGCAGTCGGGCACTAAGCAGCCTCTCCTATAAGAATGCATGATCGGTCGTTAAGACCACGGACATGGTTAGACGAGTCCGGCACACCACCCTGGGTAACAGCCCAGATAAACCTGAGCTGGGTGCTATACATATAACCCCATAGAGGGCATCAGGGGCTGCAAACATGCAATAAAGCCCACCTATTTGCTTGAACTTATTAACAAGCCAATGTCTTACACCCCTACTATCCATTGATAATAATCAGCTCTTCGCACGATTACGCCATACTCTTTTACATGAGTTTTCCTCTTTACAGACACCATTCGTGCGACACCCTACCAGGACACGCCACAACGGAGACAAAGGCGCAGACGTGCAGTAGGGCCCCGCTCAAAGGTTTCTCTTTAGATTAAGCCCCTGTGTAAACCTTCTTTATTGTCTCTTGTTGCTTGACGTCCCATGGGTATTCTATACACCCACAGGGGATACTGGCGTGATTGGCATTTCTCCACGACAGACTACCGCACGTACCTGGAAATACATGGTTCATAATAAAGGGCACTACTCAGCCCAGTATATGTTATAAAGTTCGAATACCTTCGGGAGTGTTCGGCGTCGCGAGTTAGGCCTTATATGCATCAGCTCTGAATCATGTCTTTTGTCAAATGTTGGGTTTGCCCGGCTCCTGGGTTTGCCGCCTTACGTTCCGCTTTTATCGGCTAAGGCGGCCAAAGGAGAACTACTGTGATTGTGCCCTGGTTATTCCGGATGAGCACCTCAGTAGAGAAAGCCGAAAACTAACTGTCATGATATAGCGAGAGACTGGTCAACCACTCGAGGACCCATTGGAATCGTTAGGATTCCTCCGCATTAACGAAGGACCGTTTCGTGGTCATGTACACACGCGCCCGTATCCTGATGCACGCGAAGGTACCAGGGGCTACATAGTAGCCCCACCGTCCAACTCCTATGGCTAAGTGAAAGTGTTAAAGCTATATAGTCCGCTTGCCTAGTTCGACGTGCGATCACCTCCTTAATTTACCAAGATGTTGGATCAAGTGTGATTACGCACATTTTTGCGAACACCCCCGCATTGTATGCGTGGGGGCTGAAGCCAACGACTGCTAACTTTCAGGTTATATATACATCAAACGGCTCCACAGGAGGCACAATAACACTTTCGGGCGAAAGTATAAACATAGCCTCTATAACTAAAATACAATTGTTTTTACAATGAAATGATTTGTCACTCGAACACGACATTCTTCGAGCACTGATCCTCTATTAAAAGAGCACCTTCTGTTACCTGCTCCAAGTAGTGCTCGGCCGGATCCTGGCTCCCCGCCGGATTCTGGGTTGCAATGACAGTGGCCTCCATATCTGCCCAATATGTTTTAACACGGGCAAGAGCCATCCGTGCACCCTCTATGCACGCCGACCTCTTCATGGCATCGATTCGTGATACGGCACCAAGGAATTGTTGCACTAAACCAAAATAACTGTCCGGCTTCGGCCCCTTCGGACATAGATGGTCTATTACAGACCTCGTTGCAAGACTGGACAACCTATGGAGCTCGGCCACAGCGGCCATCCTTTCACTCAATGGCAACGGGCGCGTTGGAGCATTGAATTGCGACCAAAACAGCCTTTCCACTTCACTATCTATCTGATCCTCGAAACACTTGGCCGCATCAGCCGTACTCTTTGCCAGATCCGCATACGCATCTGCAGGGCTCCATCGCCGATCCAGAGGAGCGTACTTCGGATCTAAGAACTTCATCCGCAACAAATAGGGGCTTCTAGCTGCGATTTCCCTGGCCTCTCGAAGCTCCTCCCACACATCCCTAATTTCGGAACGCGTCTCCTTGGCCGCATCAAGGTCCTTCTTCAGGGTAGCCGACTTTGCCTTGTTCTCCTTCTCAAGGAGCTCATACCGGCCGACGGCGTTTTTCAGCTCCACTGCCATCTCGCCTATTTTATCTTCCCTTCGGTGATGAGTAGCCCGTTCGGCTCTCAACTCTTCGGCCGCCTTCAGGGCAGCCGCATTGCTAGCCCGGGTTTGCTCCTTGGCTAGGACAAGCTCCGCCCTTAGGGCCTCCACGGTAGCAGCTCTGCCTGCAGTCGAAGCATATCACATTAACATTATGCTCCTCTTAATATTTCCTATAAAAACAAGGAAAGCAGAACACATACTTTGTGACTCATTAAGCCGCTCGTTCACAACCGTGATGTCGGCATCCACAATGTCAATCTGTTGCCTCAGTTTGGCGACTTCAGCAATCCGGTCTGCCGCCGGACCCTTAGCCACCTGCGCATGAATACAGTGTGATCATTACTTAAGACTGTGATCCTCCATTTGCCGCCTAGGACTGGCAACCAGAGTCTCATGGGCTACCATCTATAGGAGCACACCTACCGTGTGCAGTACAACCAAAAAATTACATATTTCATTATGTACCTCAAAGCCTTTGAGCACGCTTGTAAAAGCTTCATTCAACTCGCTCGTGGCAGATGAAATCTTCCCAAGCATCATGCTCATTAATGAACAGTGATCCTCCGAGAGAGAAGCTTGCTCTAGAAGGCCCGTCAGTGTGTCCGGCCGGTTGTCGAACTGTGTTGGACCCTTCTTATCGCCCCCCGTGGGAGCCGAATACTCCAGGCTCAGTGCGGTCGAAGTATTAGCTTCTGGCCTCGGCAAATCTGGACTCCTCTGTGACGACACCTCAGGGTCGCCAGCCCCATGAGGCGGAGGGGCAGGTGGGGTTTCACTCTCCATCATCTCCGGAAGAAGATCCCCCGAAGACGAACTCTGTCGAGAAGAGCTGCTGGCCGGACTACAAAGAATGGATCCTAGTTATTGTTCTAGGAGGAGGAAGCAGTAGATTTTTATTTACGATTAACTTATAGCTCGGCTGAGGGCTGGCCCGTTTGCAGGCATTGCGTGGTGAGGACGCCCTCCGGGGCAGGGCCCCCTGGTGAAGTTTTATTCCCTTGTCTAGGCACCTCCATCTCCAAGTCTTTAGAGGCGGCCCTCTTCTTCCCGCGGCGGGAGGAGATCGTAGATTCCCCTCCCCGACTATCCTCCTCCGTGGAGATAGTAATTCCCCTGGTTTGGATGTGCAATGTGTGAAGCTCTGCTTCTCTGTTCTTCCCTCTGCCTTTCCCCGAGGGCACTTTACTTAGCACATGACTAAGCATCCTGGCTATGGCAGGACTAGGCGAGCCTTCGGGAAGCGGTGCCGGACACCTGATTCTCTCCGCCTTGCTGAGCAATCCTGGCCGTGGATGGTTTTCAGAATAATGTTATGATAAATATAAATGAAGTATTCGGTTTTTGGGTTACTTACTTGGGTATCTGGGCGGTTGCAGCTCAGGCCCGCATCCTCGGTGGTGTCCAGACACTTTACTTGTGGTCCAAAGAATAACTTGCACATCCTTTCGAGCGTCATGCCGAAGAAGTGGTGAATAGTTTGCGGACCTTCTGGGTTGAATTCCCCCATCCGGAGAGGCCGACGTTTGCACGGCAAGATCCGTCGGACTAGCATTACCTGAATTACGCTGACAAGACTAATGTCCCTCTCAAGAAGCTCCCGAATGCGGCTCTGCAATGTTGGTACGTCATTAGCAGGCCCCCAATCCAGTCCCACATTGGCCCATGACGCCAGTTGAGGTGGAGGGCCCGAGCGGAAGTCGGGGGCATCCACCCACTTTGTGCCTCTGGGAGTCGTGACGTAAAACCACCTCCGCTGCAATAGATCGGACACCTCCGGGAAGAAGCCCTCTGGCCATGGGGCGTTAGCGTTTCTGCTTATTATAGCGCCTCCGCACTCTGCGTGTCGCCCCTCAATCACCTTCGGCTTTACATTGAAGGAATTGAGCCATAAGCTAAAGTGCGGGGTGATGTGGAGGAAGGCTTTGCACACGACGATGAACGCCGGGATGTGAAGGATGGAGTCCGGAGCTAGATCATAAAAATCTAAACCGTAATAAAACATGAGTCCTCTCACTAAGGGATCAAGGGTGAAGCCTGAGCCACGAAGGAAGTGAGAAACAAATACGACGCTCTCGTTGGGCACGGGAGTAGGGATGACCTGCGCTGGAGCAGAAGCCTGTGCTTGATGTCGGCGGTCCGATATCTGACCTCCCTAAGCTTCGCAATGTCCTCCTCCGTGACAGAGGAGGCCATCCACCGGCCTTGAAGGTTGGATCCGGACATGATTAAAGATCCGAGGTGCCTAAGCTTGGGCTTCGGGTGTTGGAACTCGAGATGCGGAGAGGTGCAAGCGTGGTAGGAAAGAGGGATAGGCCTCGGTCCCTCTAGAAAGGGGGTGAATATCAAGCGTCCCCAGCGTGACTGTCTGGGACTTGCCTAAAAACACGGAGTCATACCAACAGGCGTAGTGGGGTTGCCCGCGCCCGTATTGATGGGAATCCCGCAATAAGGGGAACACGATTTCTACTTCGACGAGGCGTGCCAATAGAACCGCCTTGCAATGCGTGTTGTGGCATGCCAAGAAAAACCGGTTCGTATTAAGCCAGGCCACAGCGTAAGGGCACACCGTGAAAAATTGTCAGCAGATTAGATTTGAAAAGTGTTATGATCTCTACAGTGGTGTGCGGAAATTATTTCACAGCGCCGGACACGATCTTTGATCTACTTTGAGCTATTCGGAGATGGAACCCGCCTTGCAATGCCGAAGACAATCTGCACGCCGGACTCATCGTCATTGAAGCCTGGTTCGGGAGCTACTGAGGGAGTCCTGGATAAGGGGGTATCCGAATAGACGGACTGCATACTTTGGCCGGACTGTTGGACCGTGAAGATACAAGACTCAAAACTTCATCTCGTGTCCGGATGGGACTCTCCTTTGCGTGGAAGCCAAGCTTGGCGATCCAGATGTTAGATCTCCTTATTTGTAACCGACTCTGTGTAACCCTAGCCCCCTCCGGTGTCTACATAAACCGGAGGGTTTAGTCCGTAGGATAACAACAATCAGAATCATAGGCTAGCTCCTAGGGTTTAGCCTCTGCGATCTCGTGGTAGATCAACTCTTGTAATACTCATATCATCAAGATCAATCAAGCAGGAAGTAGGGTCTTACCTCCATCGAGAGGGCCCGAACTTAGGTAAAACATCGTGTCCCCTACCTCCTGTTACCATTAGCCTTAGATGCACAGTTCGGGACCCCCTACCCGAGATCCGCCGGTTTTGACACCGACAAGGAGCAAGGGAGGGGGCGCCCCCCAAGCCCAATCCGAATTGGGAGGGGGGCCGGCCCCCTTTTCCTTCTACCTCCTTCCTATTCATTCCCTCTCCCTCTCCAAATAGGAAAGGGAGGAGTCCTACTCCCAGTCAGAGTAGGATTCCCCCCCTTGGGCGCGCCTCTCCCCTTGGCCGGCCCCTCCTCTACTCCTTTATATATGGGGAGGGGGCACCCCATAGACACAACAATTGATCATTGATCTCTTAGCCGTGTGCGGTGCCCCCCTCCACCATAGTCCTCCTCGATAATATCGTAGCGGTGCTTAGGCGAAGCCCTGTGACAGTAGAACATCATCATAATCACCATGCTGTCGTGCTGATGGAACTCTCCCTCGACACTCGGCTGGATCGGAGTACGAGGGACGTCATCGATCTGAACGTGTGCAAGAACTCGGAGGTGCCCTGCTTTCGATGCTTGATCGGTCGGGTCGTGAAGACGTACAACTACATCAACCGCGTTGTGCTAACGCTTCCGCTTACGGTCTATGAGGGTACGTAGACAACACTCTCCCCTCTTGTTGCTATGCATCACCATGATCTTGCATGTGCGTAGGAAATTTTTGAAATTACTACGTTCCCCAACAGTGGCATCCGAGCCTAGGTTTTATGCGTTGATGTTATATGCACGAGTAGAACACAAGTGAGTTGTGGGCGATACAAGTCATACTGCTTACCAGCATGTCATACTTTGGTTCGGCGGTATTGTTGGATGAAGCGGTCCGGACCGACATTACGCATATGCTTATGCGAGACTGGTTCTACCGACGTGCATTGCACATAGGTGGCTGGCGGATGTCAGTTTCTCCAACTTTAGTTGAACCGAGTGTGGCTACGCCCAGTCCTTGAGAAGGTTAAAACAGCACTAACTTGACGAACTATCCTTGTGGTTTTGATGCGTAGGTAAGAACGGTTCTTGCTCAGCCCGTAGCAGCCACGTAAAACATGCAACAACAAAGTAGAGGACGTCTAACTTGTTTTTGCAGGGCATGTTGTGATGTGATATAGTCAAGACGTGATGCTATATTTTATTGTATGAGATGATCATGTTTTGTAACCATGTTATCGGAAACTGGCAGGAGCCATATGGTTGTCGCTTTATTGTATGCAATGCAATCTCCCTGTAATTGCTTTACTTTATCACTAAGCGGTAGCGATAGTCGTAGAAGCAATAGTTGGCGAGATGACAACGATGCTACGATCGAGATCAAGGTGTCACGCCGGTGACGATGGTGATCATGACGGTGCTTCGGAGATGGAGATCACAAGCACAAGATGATGATGGCCATATCATATCACTTATTTTGATTGCATGTGATGTTTATCTTTCATGCATCTTATCTTGCTTTGATTGATGGTAGCATTATAAGATGATCTCTCACTAAATTTCAAGATAAAAGTGTTCTCCCTAAGTATGCACCGTTGCCAAAGTTTGTCGTGCCCAGACACCACGTGATGATCGGGTGTGATAAGCTCTACGTCCATCTACAACGGGTGCAAGCCAGTTTTGCACATGCAGAATACTCAGGTTAAACTTGACGAGCCTAGCATATGCAGATATGGCCTCGGAACACTGAGACCGAAAGGTCGAGCGTGAACCATATAGTAGATATGATCAACATAGTGATGTTCACCATTGAAAACTACTCCATTTCACGTGATGATCAGTTATGGTTTAGTTGATTTGGATCACGTGATCACTTAGATGATAAGAGGGATGTCTATCTAAGTGGGAGTTCTTAAGTAACATGATTAATTGAACTTAAATTTATCATGAACTTAGTACATGATAGTATTTTTCTTGTCTATGTTTGTTGTAGATAGATGGCTCGTGTTGTTATTCCGTTGAATTTTAATGCGTTCCTTGAGAAAGAAAAGTTGAAAGATGATGGTAGCAATTACACGGACTGGGTCCTTAACTTGAGCATATACTCAGAATGTCTGGGTATAACAATCACTTGATTCAAGTGGGAGTTAATCTTCCGGATGATAGCGTCATTGACAGAATTCTTCAATCACTGCCACCAAGCTACAAGAGCTTCATGATGAACTATAATATGCAAGGGATGGATAAGACAATTCCCGAGCTCTTCGCGATGCTAAAGGCTGCGGAGGTAGAAATCAAGAAGGAGCATCAAGTGTTGATGGTCAATAAGACCACCAGTTTCAAGAAAAAGGGAAAAGGGAAAAAGAAGGGGAACTTCAATAAGAACAGCAAACAAGTTGCTGCTCAAGAGAAGAAACCCAAGTCTGGACCTAATCCTGAGATTGAGTGCCTCTACTGCAAGCAGACTGGTCACTGGAAGCGGAACTGCCCCAAGTATTTGGCGGATAAGAAGGATGGCAGGGTGAACAAAGGTATATGTGATATACATGTTATTGAATTGTACCTTACCAGAGCTCGCAGTAGCACCTGGGTATTTGATACTGGTTCTGTTGCTAATATTTGCAACTCAAAACAAGGACTATGGATTAAGCGGACACTGGCTAAGGATGAGGTGACGATGCGCGTGGGAAATGGTTCCAAAGTCGATGTGATCGCCGTCGGCACTCTACCTCTACATCTACCTTCGGGATTAGTTTTAGACCTAAATAATTGTTATTTGGTGCCAGCATTGAGCATGAACATTATATCTGGATCTTGTTTGATGCGAGACGGTTATTCATTTAAATCTGAGAATAATGGTTGTTCTATTTATATGAGTAATATCTTTTATGGTCATGCACCCTTAAAGAGTGGTCTATTTTTGATGAATCTCGATAGTAGTGATACACACATTCATAATGTTGATGCCAAAAGATGCAGAGTTGATAACGATAGTGCAACTTATTTGTGGCACTGCCGTTTAGGTCATATTGGTGTAAAGTGCATGAAGAAACTCCATAGTGATGGACTTTTGGAATCACTTGATTATGAATCAATTGGTACTTGCGAACCATGCCTCATGGGCAAGATGACTAAAACGCCGTTCTCCGGAACTATGGAGCGAGCAACTGATTTGTTGGAAATCATACATCCTGATGTATGTGGTCCAATGAATATTGAGGCTCGCAATGGGTATCGTTATTTTCTCACCTTCACTGATGATTTGAGCAGATATGGGTATATCTACTTAATGAAACATTTGAAAAGTTCAAAGAATTTCAGAGTGAAGTTGAAAATCATCGTAACAAGAAAATGTCTATGATTTGATCGTGGAGGAGAATATTTGAGTTACGAGTTTGGTTTACATTTGAAACAATGCGGAATAGTTTCGCAACTCATGCCACCTGGAACACCACAGCGTAATGGTGTGTTCGAACGTCGTAATCGCACTTTACTGGATATGGTGTGATCTATGATGTCTCTTACTGATTTACCGCTATCATTTCGGGGTTATGCTTCAGAGATGGCTGCATTCATGTTAAATAGGGCACCATCAAAATCCGTTGAGACGACGCCTTATGAACTGTGGTTTGGCAAGAAACCAAAGTTGTCATTTCTTAAAGTTTGGGGCTGCGATGCTTATGTGAAAAAGCTTCAACCCGATAAGCTCGAACCCAAATCGCAGAAATGTGTCTTCATAGGATATCCAAAGGAAACTGTTGGGTACACCTTCCATCACAGATCCGAAGGCAAGACATTTGTTGCCAAGAATGGATCCTTTCTAGATAAGGAGTTTCTCTCGAAAGAAGTGAGTGGGAGGAAAGTACAACTTGATGAGGTAATTGTATGCTCCTTTATTGGAAAATAGTTCATCACAGAAACCGGTTCCTATGACGACTACACCAATAAGTGAGGAAGCTAATGATGTTGATCATGAAACTTCAGATCAAGTTACTACAGAACCTCGTAGGTCAACCAGAGTAAGATCCGCACCAGAGTGGTACTGTAATCCTATTCTGGAGGTCATGTTACTTCACCATGGCAAACCTATGAACTATGAGGAAGCGATGATGAGCCCAGATTCCACAAAATAGCTTGAGGCCATAAAATCTGAGATGGGATCCATGTATGAGAACAAAGTGTGGACTTTGGTTGACTTGCCCGATGATCAGCAAGCCATCGAGAATAAATGGATCTTCAAGAAGAATACTAAGGCTGATGGTAATATTACTGTCTACAAAGCTTGACTTATTGCAAAAGGTCTTCGACAAGTTCAAGGGGTTGACTACGATGAGACTTTCTCACCCGTAGCGATGCTTAAGTCTGTCTGAATCATGTTAGCAATTGCCACATTTTATGATTATGAAATTTGGCAAATGGATGTAAAAACTGCATTCCTGAATGGATTTCTGTAAGAAGAGTTGTATATGATGCAACCAGAAGGTTTTGTTGATCCAAAGGATGCTAACAAATTGTGCAAGCTCCAGGGATCCATTTATGGACTGGTGCAAGCCTCTTGGAGTTGGAATAAACGCTTTGATAGTGTGATCAAAGCATATGGTTTAATACATACTTTTGGAGAAGCCTATATTTACAAGAAAGTGAGTGGGAGCTTTGTAGCATTTCTAGTATTATATGTGGACAACATATTATTGATTGGAAATGATATAGAATTTTTGGATAGCATAAAAGGAAACTTGAATAAAAGTTTTTCAATGAAAGACCTCGGTGAAGCTGCTTACATATTGGGCATCAAGATCTATAGAGATAGATCAAGACGCTTAATTGGACTTTCACAAAGTACATATCTTGATAAAGTTTTGAAAAGGTTAAAAATGGATCAAGCAAAGAAAGGGTTCTTGCCTGTAATACAAGGTGTGAAATTGAGTCAGACTCAATGCCCGACCACTGCAGAAGCTAGAGAGAAAATGAAAGAGGTTCCCTATGCTTCAGCCATAGGCTCTATCATGTATGCAATGCTGTGTACCAGACCTGATGTGTGCCTTGCTATTAGTTTAGCAGGGAGGTACCAAAGTAATCTAGGAGTGGATCACTGGATAGCGGTCAAGAACATCCTGAAATACCTGAAAAGGACTAAGTATATGTTTCTCGTTTATGGAGGTGACAAAGAGCTAGTCGTAAATGGTTAGGTCGATGCAAGCTTTGACACTGATCCGGACGATTCTAAATCGCAAACCGGATACGTGTTTATATTGAATGGTGGAGCTGTCAGTTGGTGCAGTTCTAAACAAAGCATCGTAGCGGGATCTACATGTGAAGCGGAGTACATAGCTGCTTCAGAAGCAGCAAATTAACGAGTCTGGATGAAGGAGTTCATATCCGATCTAGGTGTCATACCTAGTGCATCGGGTCCAATGAAAATCTTTTGTGACAATACTGGTGCAATTGCCTTGGCAAAGGAATCCAGATTCCACAAGAGAACCAAGCACATCAAGAGACGCTTCAATTCCATCTGGGACCAAGTCCAGGTGGGAGACATAGAGATTTGCAAGATACATATGGATCTGAATGTTGCAGAACCATTAACTAAGCCTCTTCCATGAGCAAAACATGATCATCACCAAGGCTCCATGGGTGTTAGCATCATTACTATGTAATCTAGATTATTGACTCTAGTGCAAGTGGGAGACTGAAGGAAATATGCCCTAGAGGCAATGATAATGTTATTATTTATTTCCTCATATCATGATAAATGTTTATTATTCATGCTAGAATTATATTACCCGGAAACATAATACATGTGTGAATACATAGACAAACATAGTGTCACTAGTATGCCTCTACTTGACTAGCTCGTGAATCAAAGATGGTTAAGTTTCCTAACCATAGACATGAGTTGTCATTTGATTAACGGGATCACATCATTAGGAAAATGATGTGATTGACTTGACCCATTCCGTTAGCTTAGCACTTGATCGTTTAGTATGTTGCTATTGCTTTCTTCATGACTTATACATGTTCCTATGACTATGAGATTATGTAACTCTCGCTTACCGGAGGAACACTTTGTGTGCTACCAAACGTCACAACATAACTGGGTGATTATAAAGGTGCTCTACAGATGTCTCCAAAGGTACTTTTTGAGTTGACGTATTTCGAGATTAGGATTTGTCACTCCGATTGTCGGAGAGGTATCTCTGGGCCCTCTCGGTAATGCACATCACTATAAGCCTTGCAAGCAATGTAGCTAATGAGTTAGTTACGGGATGATGCATTACGTAACAAGTAAAGAGACTTGTCGGTAAAGAGATTCAACTAGGTATTGAGATACCGAGGATCGAATCTCAGACAAGTAACATACCGATGACAAAGGGAACAACGTATGTTGTTATGAGGTTTGACCGATAAAGATCTTCGTAGAATATGTAGGAGCCAATATGAGCATCCAGGTTCCGCTATTGGTTATTGACCGGAGATGTGTCTCGGTCATGTCTACATAGTTCTTGAACCCATAGGGCCCGCACGCTTAAAGTTAGATGACAGTTATATTATGAGTTTATGTGTTTTGATGTACTGAAGGTTGTTCGGAGTCCCGGATGTGATCACGGACATGAAGAGGAGTCTCGAAATGGTCGAGACATGAAGATCGATATATTGGACGACTATATTTGGACACCGGAAGGTTCCGAGTGAGATTGGGACAATACCGGAGGTCCGGGAGGTTATCGGAACCCCCCGGGAGGTATATGGGCCTTAGTGGAAAGGAGGGGAAAGGAGCAAGGGAGGGGGCGCCCCCCACCCCCAAGCCCAATCCGAATTGGGAGGGGGCCGGCCCCGCTTTCCTTCCTCCCTCCTTCCTCTTCCTTCCCTCTCCCTCTCCAAATAGGGAAGGGAGGAGTCCTACTCCCGATGGGAGTAGGACTCCCCCCTTGAGCGCGCCTCTCCCCTTGGCCGGCCCCCTCCTCCACTCCTTTATATATGGGGAGGGGGGCACCCCATAGACACAACAATTTATCATTGATCTCTTAGCCATGTGCGGTGCCCCCCTCCACCATAGTCCTCCTCGGTAATATCGTAGCGGTGCTTAGGCGAAGCCCTGCGACGGTAGAACATCATCATCATCACCACGCCGTCATGCTGACGGAACTCTCCCACGACACTCGGCTGGATCGGAGTTCGAGGGACGTCATCGAGCTGAACATGTGCAAGAACTCGGAGGTGTCGTGCTTTCGGTGCTTGATCGGTCGGGCTGTGAAGACGTACGACTACATCAACTGTGTTGTGCTAACGCTTCCGCTTACGGTCTACGAGGGTACGTAGACAACACTCTCCCCTCTCGTTGCTATGCATCACCATGATCTTGCGTGTGCGTAGGAAAATTTTGAAACTACTATGTTCCCCAACAAGAGTGTCCGCACGAAGGCCGTGGGCTCTACGTCACTTAGCACAAGCTCGCCGATCACCAGAGCGTGTGTCCGCTCGCGCCCTGCAAATGCCCCGTGCCCGTTTGCGGCTACAAAGGCCCGCCGCCGGCGCTCTACCACCACATCAGCACCGCGCATCCCATGCCCATGCACAGGATCTAGTACGGCAAGGTGCTCCAGCTGCAAGTGCCACTGTCGGATCCATGGCTCTTGCTGTTCGCGGAGGAGGACGGCCGCGCGTTTTTCTTGCTCGGCGGCGTGCTCGACATCGGCGTGCCTATCGCTGTGTCGGTCGTCTGCATCAGAGCGGGGCGTGCCCACTGCCGCACTACGTGGCCAAGCTGTGGGCGAACGGCCTGCCGGGGGAGCCGAAAGGCACGACCGATGTCGTCAAGGTGGAAATGGAGGTGACAAGCAGCAAGGATCCCGGCGACGTTGACGTGCAGGAGTTGACCTTCTTCACAGTTCCGCCCAAGCTGCTGGCCGGGGCTAAGCTGGTGTCCCTCCACATTCAGATTCACAAGCTCACGTCCTAAATGTTTCTACAGTGCCTTCTGTTTATCTTAGTAATATGCTAATATAGGGATTACCTCGGTCTACTTTAGCTTAAGAAATGGTGGGTTTTGGTGGCGATGCAGCAATTACTTCGACATCAAATCAGTAATTTTCCAACAGTCGAACGGATATTTTGTGTCTGTTGGATATAAAGTTCCTTTCGGTAAGAAGTACTACTTGTCATCAAAATGAATAAAAGGAGATGTATGTAGACGTATTTTAGTTGTAGATATGTCCCTTTTTGTCCATTTTGATGACAAGCACTCCCTCCGTTCCACAATACATGCCTTCCATTTGTCAAAATATAGATGTATCTAGACATGTTTTAGTATATAGGTACATCCATGATAGAGCCAATCGGATGGTTGAGAACACTACAATTCGTAGCTATATATGCGTGTGTGACTCCTAGATGCAGAGGCTGGGGGTCATTGTCCTCCTTTTCGAGAAAAAACAGACGCGTCTGTGAGAGGACGAGTGCGTGCGTGCACCTCTTCTCTTCCTGTATAACATACTAAACTTAGAGTACACGTTTTTGTGGGTGGCACGATGGTGCGTGCGAGAAGTCCCGAGAGATAGGTTTAATGCGTCTGAAAAAAAGACTAGCCTAGAGCTTGCCACGTGGCTATTCCTGTCGAACACCCCATTAACCATAAGATATGTATACGACGGTGCCAGTTATTGCATGTACACAGCAGTACTGCCTCCTTTCTGGTTTATAGGGCTTAATTCAAAAATCTCACCAACCAAGATGTTGAGTGGTGGAATATTTTTTGTAGTTTGCAAAAGCACCTAATTAATGCTCTTGTTTTCTCAAAAAATTATGTTTATCAATGCATTAATTGCAATGCATGCATGCATAAAGTACATGCATTGGTCAATTTTCTCTTAATACTTGCATGCAATGATTTAATGCACCTTAGAATCCGAACATGTGATGGGGAACAACCAAATTGAGCCTTATAAAACGGAAAAACTAAAATTTTGAGATAAGCCATATAAACCAGAAAGGAGGGAGTAGAAAAAGAACTACTCCATCCGAGAATAGTGCCGCACTTCGAAACTAGAACCGTCTGTCGGTGTACAAAAGTAGGGGCTCTCCTTTTGACCCCTTTACTTGTGCGCGGGTAGTCGGAGCCACGCGCCATGGCCGCACGTAGCAGGGCAAAGGAGGGAAGCCGGAGGCTCGAGACAAACGAGGCAACACCAAAGACCAAGGCCATAGAGATCGGATGGACAAACCAGGTTTCCCCGGCAAGCCCCTTGCCGAGGCAGCTTGCCCACACTTGCGGAGCGAGCCACCCTCGAGCCCACGATCTCCAACGCCAACACCCACGTTGGGCCAGGGCTCGGGAGGCACCTCCATGGTGGCATACAGATCTTTGTGAAGACAAAGAATACTCAAGATTAGATGGGGATTGAGAGGCAGCAATCCTCACCAAGGTTCTCGCCAAAGAAACCCACAAGACCCCCAGCAAGATTCTTGCCGGGGACGCCAGCGCGGCACGGCAAGACCCTTTTCGGGCCACCCGATAAGACCCTTGCCGGGCCACCCGACAAGACCCTTGCCAGAGGCGAATGGAGGGCCGTTGCCAGGCCCGCACCCACCAAATCCCCGCCGCCGTTCACATGCAGCTCCCAGCCCGACCTGTTGGGCAGGCACCTGTGTGGCAGCATGCGGCTCCCAGGCCAACTCGGCACGCACCCGTGTGGCGGTATGCAGATCTTCGTGGAGGCTCCACCATAGTGCCACCTCAGCTACTTGCCTGCCTACATGGCACCGCATGCATCGCTGGCCAGGGCGCATGTCGAAGCAAGGAAGAGCGGCGACGGACAGGACGGGCCACGCCCCCGTCCCTGATAAAGTGAAGGGACACCTAAGCCACGCATTTAATGCGTCTTTTCCTATAATAACGAGCGATAAGCTCGCATCACTATACGCTTTCCACCTCCTATGTGCCACTGTGGCAGCCCCTTTCACCTATAAAAGGAGACCCATGGCGTACGGGAAAAGGATTCGGCTCTTTCGAACCATGCAGCACCTGTAGCTAGTTCAATAGCTCAAGAACACTCAATACATAAACCAAGCAGGACTAGGGTTTTACGCATCCTCGTGGTCGGAACCTGGGTAAACGATCCTTGTGCCAATTACTAATCCTGCTCTTCTCACAACCCCGTGCCCCGCAACCGTAGTAGGGATTCTTGTGACCCCATAGGTGTCATTTCCCACCGACATCTTTGGCGCGCCAGGTAGGGGGCGCAGTTGTGAGGATCTGGTCTAGTAGTTGGCCTAGCAGTTCTTCATCACCACAGCTCCCGCGGAGAAGGCGGCCAAGAGAGTGGCGCCGCCTGCGAGCACGGAGGGTGCCAGGGCGGCGACGAAAAAGCTAAGTCATGCCAACCTTCAAACTCTTCTCCTTAATATAAGGCTATCATCCTCAAAGATTCTGCCTATGTATGGAAAACCTGTACGTAGAGGGGCCCTCCCACGATTGGCAACGCCCTTGTTCTGTTTCGAGTCCACTCAAGAGTCCAAGCGGCCGCGTCAAGAGCGGCAGGGCAGCCTTCCGCCGTCAGCAACACTCTCAGCTCTGACTCGAGTCAAGCTCGACAGATCGAGTGGCCGCCTTGAGGGCGGTAAGGTGGTTTGCCCGGGAGCAAGCGCACCCGGCAAGCCTACCCAGCTAACGTGGGGTGGACATACGAAGGAAAATCGAACAGGAAAATAACATGCATAATGTCAAGGCTACTGCAGAGTTATATTACATAAATTGTCGCCGCGGTTCTAACTAAAGGTAGGAATTGTCTTGGTCCTGAACCTACAGCGGCGATAAGGAACGGGGGTGCCTATTCCTGGTGTTGGCCCTCCATCCTCTTGATTTTCTCGATGCGGCTGAGGATGGGCTTGATACGCTCATTGAGCGCCATGATGTCAGCATCCTCCGGCAAGCTCTTCAGTGCAGCTTCGAAGTCGAGGTCAGGATGCTAGTGCGCTATCTTGGCAAGCACCTTGGTTATGACACCCCGGCAGGGCATCCGAGACTCCTCGGCTAGGGAGGCTGCCCGGTTGGAGTGGAGCCGCTCCAGGGCGCCGACGACCCTTTCAAAGTATAGGTTCAGGTTGTCATTGGGGCTTAGGCTCATCTCTGGGGCGTACCTCATGTCCGGCATCCCCATGGTGCCCAGCTGCGTGGCGGCCGAGTTCGCAACGGCGGCAAGGCGTTCGAGCCAACGTTTCTCGCCCGCCACGTGGTCGTTGCGGTTGGCGTTATCGTTCATCCGCAGCTGCTTCTCGGTCTCCAGGTCCTTGGTCAGGATCGCCTCTCGGGCTTTGGCCTCCAACAGCACCTTCTCGAGATCCCCCAGCTTCATCTTGAGGTCTCTGACGACCGCGCTCTGCGCCTCTGCTAGGGCGCCGTTGAGCGTGACCTTCTCCTTGGACAACTTCGAAGCTTGCTCCTCTAGCTCCTTCACCTTGCCGGCGTGAGCCAGAGCCTGGGCATCGAGTGCCCCCGTGATGCCTCTGCTCCAGCTCTTGGGTCCGCTGTACAACGAGCTTGTCCACCTCTTCATCCTTTCCGCAGAGCGTGGCGGCAAACTTCTCCTCGCGTCCGGCAAGATCCTCCTCCTGGGAGTTCAGTGCGGCCTCACGCTGGGTCCGGACGGCTTCGGCTTCGGCGGCCTAGTTCTTCGCCGTCTCTTGGGCCTTCTCGACGTCAGCCAGATTCATGGTTAGCTCCACGTCACGCTTGGCTAGCTCGCCCTGGGCAGCCTTCAGCTCGTCTTTAGCCTGGCGGAACTAGTCGTGCGCCTCGGCGACGCGCCCCTCGAAGTCTGCCTCCGCTTTCTCCACCACCACCGTCCTGGACTTGGCCTTGTCCAAACGAGCGCGGTGGAGCGCCTGGAGCTTCCAGAAGCTAGCGCCCATGGCCCGGAGCAGCCGCTCCTCCTGGGAGCTGTCGCCACCAACGCCCGGCTCATCGACGACCTCAAGCCCGGCAGCGGAAAGCACCTCCTCGTTGAACACCTCTCCCTCAAGGGGAGCCCTGGTGCTCGACGCGCCTAGGAGGTGGACGAAGAGGTCGTTGATCACCCTCAAGTACCTGCCGGAGCCAGAGGCAGCGGAGGAGGAGGGCAGGTCGTCAAACACCACCTCCTTGGCAGCGGCTTTGCTGGCTTCCCCGGCAGGCCCCTTGCCGGGTTCCTCGGCAGGCTCCTTGGCAGCGTCCTTGGCAGCGCTCTCCTCGACAGCAATCTTCTCGGCTTGCGCTGCGGCATCCTCGGCGACGTCTTTGATGATGGTGTTGACGTCCTCTAGTCCATCGAGGAGAAGTCTGAAATACCAAGAAAGGGGAAGGGTGGACCCAAGGTCTGTCGGTGTTCTGGGAACGGGGGTCCCCAGAGTTGCCTGCCTACGGCCTGCGGCGTGGCTCAAAGGGGGCTCAGCACATCCCATCTCCATCAACACAATCTCAAGACCCTTGCAAGGGGCCAAGCCTCGCGGGGCGGACGACAAGGAGCTTCTTCAGACACAGCCTCATCAGGCTGGCTCACGAGGAGGCAGAGAGTTCAAGGCAGGGTACCTCGCGAGGTGCCCATGACGCAAGCCATGACGACCAAGGGCGCCAGTCGGGCGCCAGCCTGCGCAGTGTCCTTCTTTCCTCTTTGGTGCAAAGGGAGCAAGCGCAGGCGAGAGCATCAAGCAAAGGCACCCATTTCGGTGCAACGAGACCAAGACCAGGCAAACGGCAAGGAGGAAGTCATTGTGGAGCCCTAGCAGGCGTCACCACCAGAGCCTTTGACAGGCGAGGACCAACTTTAGTCAAGATAGGTGTACCCGCTGTTCCCCTTCAAAATGGCCAATTGTTGGCGCCCTTCCCGCTCAATATTTGGGGAGAGGCCCAGGGCCTTTGCCTATAAATAGGACTAGCCACCCCCAGGGTCGAGGCATCTGGATCCTCACCAAGAAACCACTAGATAGAGCGACTGAACTCCTCCTAGCAGTTCATCGCACCAGCCAAGAACAGACCCTCGCGAGGCTGTTCTTCCTTGTATTGTTCATCATCAGCCGAAGAGGCAATCCACCACACCACACACTGGAGTAGGGTATTACACCACAATGGTGGCCTGAACCCCGTGTCTCTTGTGTTGATTCTTTCGTAGTTTAGATCCTAGTGATTTGGCGAGGAGCAGGTAGATAGATGGCGAAACCTCCAGGCGCACCCTAGTGTTCGAACCTCAAGGGTCTGCCGGAACCCGAAATCCGACATTTGGCAAATATTAGGGAATTCAAAAGCAAATATTACAGTCCATACTGTTATCACAGCACCAAATGCAAGTTTTAACGCCTCTCCGAGGTAGGGGTGCGCCAGGTAGGGGTGCACCAGGTAGGGGTGCGCCGGAATTCGCCTCCCGTCGCGTTGTTCTTCTCCCACCATCGCATCCATGTCTGACGCTCGTCGGGCCCGCGCCGATCGCCGAGCCGCCCTCGCTTCCCGCGTCGCCCAGACGGCTCCCGTCGGCGGGCGCCCCCGTCGTTCCCCGTCACCTGCCGTCAACGCCGCCACCGGCCCGGCGGGGAACGAGCAGCGAGCATCATCCCAACACCCATCCATGAGGTGAGACGGCCGCACTGCTACACCCTCGCTCACCCCTGCTGGTTCTTCGTCTTGCGTGCCCCGCGCGGCCATGGAGGCTCGAGCTGCGCTCATCACGGCAAACGAGCTCCTGCGCTACCGCCCAATCGACGACGTCTACGAAGAGTGGCTCAACCGAGTCGCCGAGCTCGTCCGCACCGCTGGGGGCTCCCCCGCGCCGTCCTTCTCGCTGCACCACGCCCCGCCCTGCCGCGGCAATGAAGCTCCTGGGGCGCCTCAGCCGCCTCCCCCTCGAGAAGGCGCCCTGGCCCCAAGGCGCGTGGCCCTTGAGCGGAACCCGCTCCGTCAGGCACCAGCGCGGCAGGAGCAGAGCTGCCAAGATGTCCCTCGCCCTCGAGAAGCTGCTCGAGCGCTCTCTGCTCCAGCACGTCAAGACCCCATGCTGCTCCCAGCTGCAGCGCATGGGGACCCTCAGGACCAAGCTCTTCGTCGCCCAAGGCCTCCTGTGGCCAAAGCGGGCTGCCGCGCCTTCACCCCCGAGCTACGCAGCGTTGCATGGTCCGGCAAGTTCAAGCCAGACCTGCCTCCCTGCAACGACGGCACGGCTGACCCTGCAGAGTTCCTCCAGCTCTACGAGCTGGGCATCGAGGCTGCAAACAGAGACGAGAAGGTCATGGCGAACTAGTTTCCCATGGCGCTCAAGGATGGGGCCCGCACCTGGCTCCTGAATCTGGCTCCAGGCACGATCTTCATCGCCAACTTCCAGGGTTCTCGCGACCGGCCACCCATCGTGAGCGACATGCGCCATATCAAGCAGCAAGCAGGGGAAACCCTGCAGAAGTACATCCAGCGCTTCAACAACGCGCGCCTCAAGATCCCCAAGGTGACCGAGGAGGCCATCATGTCAGCCTTCTCCGACGGTGTGCGCGACGTCAAGATCAAGGAGGTGTTGGGGAACGTAGTAATTTCAAAAAAATTCCTACGCACACGCAAGATCATGGTGATGGTATAGCAACGAGAGGGGAGACTGTTGTCCATGTACCCTCGTAGACCGTAAGCAGATGCGTTATGACAATGCGGTTGATGTAGTCGTACGTCTTCATGATCCGACCGATCCAAGTACCGAACGTACGGCACCTCCGAGTTCAGCACACGTTCAGCTCGATGACGATCTCTGGGCTCCGATCCAGCAAAGCTCCGAAGATGATTTCCGTCAGCACGACGGCGTGGTGACGATGATGATGTTCTACTGGCGCAGGGCTTCACCTAAACTCCGCGATGATATGACCGAGGTGGAATATGGTGGAGGGGGGCACCGCACACGGCTAAGGAACGATCCGTAGATCAACTTGTGTGTCTATGGGGTGCCCCCCGCCCCCGTATATAAAGGAGCCAGGGGGAGGAGGCGGCCGTCCAAGGAGGGCGCGCCAAGGGGGGAGTCCAACTCCCACCGGGAGTAGGACTCCCTTCTTTCCTAGTTGGAATAGGAGAAGGGGGAAAGAGGAGGAAGAGGGGAAAGAAAGGGGGGGCGCCGCCCCCCTTCCCTTGTCCTATTCGGACTAGGAAGGGGAGGGGCGTGCGGCCCCCTCCTGCCTCCTTCCATCTTCTCCCTCAACGCCCATGTAGGCCCAATAACCCCCCGGGGGGTTCCGGTAACCTCCCGGTACTCCGGTAAAATGCCGATTTCACCCGGAACGATTCCGATGTCCAAATATAGGATTCCAATATATCGATCTTTATTTCTCGACCATTTCGAGACTCCTCGTCGCTTCCGTGATCACATCCGGGACTCCGAACAAACTTCAGTACATCAAAACTTATAAACTCATAATAAAACTGTCATCATAACGTTAAGCGTGCGGACCCTACGGGTTCGAGAACTATGTATACATGACCTAGAACTATTCTCGGTCAATAACCAATAGCGGAACCTCGATGCCCATATTGGTTCCTACATATTCTACGAAGATCTTTATCGGTCAAACCGCATTACAACATACGTTGTTCCCCTTGTCATCGGTATGTTACTTGCCCGAGATTCGATCGTCGGTATCCAATACCTAGTTCAATCTCGTTACCGGCAAGTCTCTTTACTCATTACGTAATGCATCATTATGTAACTAACTCATTAGCTACATTGCTTGCAAGGCTTATAGTGATGTGCATTACCGAGAGGGCCCAGAGATACCTCTCCGACAATCGGAGTGACAAAACCTAATCTCGAAATACGCCAACCCAACATGTACCTTTGGAGACACCTGTAGTACTCCTTTATAATCACCCAGTTACGTTGTGACGTTTGGTAGCACCCAAAGTGTTCCTCCGGTAAACGGGAGTTGCATAATCTCATAGTTACAGGAACATGTATAAGTCATGAAGAAAGCAATAGCAATATACTAAGATCAAGTGCTAGGCTAACGGAATGGGTCATGTCAATCACATTATTCTCCTAATGATGTGATCCCATTAATCAAATGACAACACATGTCTATGGTTAGGAAACATAACCCTTTGATTAATAAGCTAGTCAAGTAGAGGCATACTAGTGACGTTGTGTTTTTCTATGTATTCACACATGTATTATGTTTTCGGTTAATACAATTCTAGCATGAATAATAAACATTTATCAAGATATGAGGAAATAAATAATAACTTTATTATTGCCTCTAGGGCATATTTCCTTCAGTCTCCCACTTGCACTAGAGTCAATAATCTAGTTCACAATGCCATGTGATTTAACACCAATATTCATATCTGTATATGATTAACACCCATAGTTCACATCGTCATGTGACCAACACCCAAAGGGTTTACTAGAGTTAATAATCTAGTTCACATCGCTATGTGATTAACACCCAAAGAGTACTAAGGTGTGATCATGTTTTTCTCGTGAGAGAAACTTAGTCAACGGGTCTGTTACATTCAGAGCCGTGTGTATTTTGCAAATATTCTATGTCTACAATGCTCTGCACGGGGCTACTCTAGTTAATTGCTCCCACTTTCAATATGTATCCAAATTGAGACTTAGAGTCATCTGGATCGTTGTAAAAGCTTGCACCGATGTAACTCTTTACGACGGGCTCTTTTATCACCTCCATAATCGAGAAATATTTCCTTAGTCCTCACTAAGGATATTCTTGACCAATGTCCAGTGATCTATTCCTAGATCACTATTCTACTCCATTGCCCAATTTAGTGCAAGGTATACAATAGGTCTGGTACATAGCATAGCATACTTTATAGAACCTATGACTGAGGCATAGGGAATGACTTTCATTCTCTTTTCCATTTTCTGCCGTGGTCGGGATTTGAGTCTTACTCAATTTCACACCTTTGCAACACAGGCAAGAACTCTTTCTTTGACTGTTCCATTTTGTACTACTTCAAAATCTTGTCAAGGTATGTACTCATTGAAAATCTTATCAAGCGTCTTGATCTATCTCAATAGATCTTGATGCTCAATATGTAAGTAGCTTTACTGAAGTCTTTCTTTTGAAAGAACTTTTTTCAAACACTCCTTTATGCTTTGCAGAATAATTCTACATTATTTCCGATAAACAATATGTTATTCACATATACTTATCAGAAATGCTGTAGTGCTCCGACTCACTTTCTTGTAAATACAGGCTTCACCGCAAGTCTGTATAAAACAATATGCTTTGATCAACTTATCAAAGCGTATATTCCAACTCCAAGATGCTTGCACCAGTCTATAGATGTATTGCTGGAGCTTGCACATTTTGTTAGCACCTTTAGGATTGACAAAACCTTCTGGTTGCATCATATACAACTCTTCTTTAAGAAAACCATTAAGGAATGCAGTTTTGACATCCATTTGCCAGATTTCATAAAATGTGGCAATTGCTAACATGATTCGGACAGACTTAAGCATCGCTACAGTTGAGAAAATCTCATTGTAGTCAACACCTTGAACTTGTCAAAAACCTTTTTGCGACAAGTCGAGCTTTGTAGACAGTAACACTACTATCAGCATCTGTCTTCCTCTTGAAGATCCATTTATACAATATGGCTTGCCGATCATCGGGCAACTCCACCAAAGTCCACACTTTGTTCTCATACATGGATCCCATCTCAGATTTCATGGCCTCTAGCCATTTTGCGGAATCTGGGCTCATCATCGCTTCCTCATAGTTCGTAGGTTCATCATGGTCAAGTAACATGACTTCCAGAATAGGATTACCGTACCACTCTGGTGTGGATCTTACTCTGGTAGATCTACAAAGTTCGGTAGTAACTTGATCTGAAGCTTCATAATCATTATCATTAGCTTCCTCACTAATTGGTGTAGGAATCACTGGAAACGGTTCTTGTGATGAACTACTTTCCAATAAGGGAGTAGATACAGTTATCTCATCAAGTTCTACTTTCCTCCCACTCACTTCTTTCGAGAGAAACTCGTTCTCTAGAAAGGATCCATATTAAGCAACATAGATATTGCCTTCGGATCTGTGATAGAAGGTGTACTAAAAAGTCTCTTTTGGGTATTCTATGAAGACGCACTTCTCCGATTTGGGTTTGAGCTTATCATGCTGAAACTTTTTCACATAAGCATTGCAACCCCAAACTTTAAGAAACGACAGCTTAGGTTCATTGCTAAACCATAGTTCATACGGTGTCGTCTCAACGGATTTAGATGGTGCCCTGTTTAACGTGAATGTAGCTGTCTCTAATGCATAACTCCAAAACGATAGTGGTAAACCGATAAGAGACATCATAGATCGCACCATATCTAGTAAAGTACGATTACGATGTTCGGACACACCATAACGTTGTGGTGTTCCAGGTGGCATGAGCTGTGAAACTATTCCACATTGTTTTAATTGAAGACCAAACTCGTAACTCAAATATTCGTCTCCGCGATCAGATCGCAGAAACTTTATTTTACGATGATTTTTCCACTTCACTCTGAAATTCTTTGAACCTTTCAACTATTTCAGACTTATGTTTCATCAAGTAGATATACCCATATCTGCTCAAATCATCTTGTTAAGGTCAGAAAATAACGATACTTGCCACGAGCATCAACACTTATTGGATCGCATACGTCGGTATGTATTATTTCCTATAAGTCAGTTGCTTGTTCCATTGTTCCGGAGAACGGAGTTTTAGTCCTCTTGCCCAAAAGGCACGGTTCGCAAGCATCAAATGATTCATAACCAAGTGATTCCAAAAATCCATGTTTATGAAGTTTCTTCATGCGCTTTACACCGATATGACCCAAACGGCAGTGCCACAAACAAGTTGCACTATCATTATTAACTTTGCATCTTTTGGCATCAATATTATGAATATGTGTATCACTACGACCGATCCAACAAACTATTTTCATTGGGTGTATGACCATCGAAGGTTTTATTCATCTAAATAGAACAACAATTATTCTCTGACTTTAAATGAATAACTGTTTTGCAATAAACATGATCAAATCATATTCATGCTCAACGCAAACGCCAAATAACATTTATTTAGGTTCAACACTTATCTCGAAAGTATAGGGAGTGTGCGATGATGATCATATCAATCTTGGAACCACTTCCAACACACATTGTCACTTCACCCTCAACTAGTGTCTGTTTATTCTGTAACTCCTGTTTCGAGTTACTAATCTTTAGCAACCGAACAAGTATCAAATACTCAGGGGCTACTATAAACACTAGTAAAGCACACATCAATAACATGTATATCATATATACCCTTGTTCACTTTGCCATCCTTCTTATCCACCAAATATTTAGGCATTTCTGCTTCCAGTGACCATTTCCTTTGCAGTGTAAGCACCCAGTTTCAGGCTTTGGTCCAGCTTTGGTCTTCTTCATGGGAGTGACAACTTGTTCGCCATTCTACTTGAAGTTTCCCTTTCTTTCCCTTTGCCCTTTTTCTTGAAACTAGTGGTCTTGTCAATCATCAACACTTGATGCTCTTTCTTGATTTCTACCTTCGTCGATTTCAACATCACGAAGAGCTCGGGAATTGTTTTCGTCATCCCTTGCATACTATAGTTCATCACGAAGTTCTAGTAACTTAGTGATGGTGACTAGAGAATTCTGTCAATCACTATCTTATCTGAAAGATTAACTCCCACTTGATTCAAGCGATTGAAGTACCCAGACAATCTGAGCACATGCTCACTAGTTGAGCGATTCTCCTCCATCTTTTAGCTATAGAACTTGTTGGAGACTTCATAACTCTCAACTCGGGTATTTGCTTGAAATATTAACTTCAATTCCTGGAACATCTCATATGGTCCATGACGTTCAAAACATCTTTGAAGTCCCGATTCTAAGCCGTTAAGCATGGTGCACTAAACTATCAAGTAGTCATCATATTGAGCTAGCCAAATGTTCATAACGTCTGCATTTGCTCCTGCAATAGGTCTGTCACCTAGTGGTGCATCAAGGACATAATTCTTCTGTGCAGCAATGAGGATAAACCTCATATCACGGATCCAATCCGCATCATTGCTACTAACATCTTTCAACACAATTTTCTCTAGGAACATATCAAAATAAACATATGAAAGCAACAACGTAAGCTATTGATCTACAACATAATTTGCAAAATACTACCAGGACTAAGTTCATGATAAATTTAAGTTCAATTAATCATATTACTTAAGAACTCCCACTTAGACAGACATCTCTCTAGTCATCTAAGTGATCACGTGATCCAAATCAACTAAACCATGTCCGATCATCACATGAGATGGAGTAGTTTCAATGGTGAACATCACTATGTTGATCATATCTACTATATGATTCACGTTCGACCTTTCTGTCTCCGTGTTCCGAGGCCATATATGTATATGCTAGGCTCGTCAAGTATGACCTAAGTATTCTGCGTGTGCAACTGTTTTGCACCCGTTGTATTTGAACTTAGAGCCTATCACACCCGATCATCACGTGGTGTCTCAGCACGAAGAACTTTCACAACGGTGCATACTCAGGGAGAACACTTCTTGATTATTAGTGAGAGATCATCTTAAAATGCTATCGTCAATCAAAGCAAGATCAGATGCATAAAAGGATAAACATCACATGCAATCAATATAAGTGATATGATATGGCCATCATCATCTTGTGCTTATGATCTCCATCTTCGATCGTGATCACCATCGTCACCGGCGCGACACCTTGATCTCCATCGTAGCATCGTTGTTGTTTACGCCATCTATTGCTTCTACGACTATCGCTACCGCTTAGTGATAAAGTAAAGCAATTACAGGGCGTTTGCATTTCATACAATAAAGCGACAACCATATGGCTCCTGCCAGTTGCAGATAACTTTGGTTACAAAACATGATCATCTCATACAATAAAATATAGCATCACGTCTTGACCATATCACATCACAACATGCCCTACAAAAACAAGTTAGACGTCCTCTATTTTGTTGTTGCAAATTTTACGTGGCTGCTACGGGCTTAGCAAGAACCGTTCTTACCTACGCATCAAAACCACAATGATAGTTCGTCAAGTTAGTGCTGTTTTAACCTTCGCAAGGACCGGGCGTAGCCACACTCGATTCAGCTAAAGTGAGAGAGACAGACACCCGCCAGCCACCTTTAAGCACAAGTGCTTGTAACGGTGAAACCAGTCTCGTGTAAGCGTACGCGTAATGTCGGTCCGGGCCGCTTCATCTCACAATACCGCCGAACCAAAGTATGACATGATGGTAAGCAGTATGACTTGTATCGCCCACAACTCACTTGTGTTGTACTCGTGCATATAACATCAACGCATAAAACCTAGCTCTGATACCACTATTGGGGAACGTAGTAATTTCAAAAAAATTCCTACGCACACGCAAGATCATGGTGATGGTATAGCAACGAGAGGGGAGAGTGTTGTCCACGTACCCTCATAGATCGTAAGCGGAAGCGTTATGACAACGCGGTTGATGTAGTCGTACGTCTTCACGATCCGACCGATCCAAGTATCGAACGTACGGCACCTCCGAGTTCAGCACACGTTCAGCTCGATGACGATCTCCGGGCTCCAATCCAGCAAAGCTCCGGAGATGAGTTCCGTCAGAACGACGGCGTGGTGACGATGATGATGTTCTACCGGCACAGGGCTTCGCCTAAACTCCGCGACGATATGACCGAGGTGGAATGTGGTGGAGGGGGGCACCGCACACGGCTAAGGAACAATCCGTAGATCAACTTGTGTGTCTATGGGGTGCCCCCCGCCCCCGTATATAAAGGATCCAGGGGGAGGAGGCGGCCGGCCAAGGAGGGCGCGCCAAGGGGGGAGTCCTACTCGCACCAAGAGTAGGACTCCCTTCTTTCCTAGTTGGAATAGGAGAAGGGGGGAAAGAGGAGGAAGAGGGGAAGGAAAGGGGGGGCGCCGCCCCCCTTCCCTTGTCCTATTCGGACTAGGAAGGGGAGGGGCGCGCGGCCCCCTCCTGCCTCCTTCCCTCTTCTCCCTCGACGCCCATGTAGGCCCAATAACCCCCCGGGGGGTTCCGATAACCTCCCGGTACTCCGGTAAAATGCCGATTTCACCCGGAACGATTCTGATGTCCAAATATAGGCTTCCAATATATCGATCTTTATGTCTCGACCATTTCGAGACTCCTCGTCACGTCAGTAATGACATCCGGGACTCCGAACAAACTTCGGTACATCAAAACTTATAAACTCATAATAAAACTATCATCGTAACGTTAAGCGTGCGGACCCTACGGGTTTGAGAACTATGTAGACATGACCTAGAACTATTCTCGGTCAATAACCAATAGCGGAATCTGGATGCCCATATTGGTTCCTACATATTCTACGAAGATCTTTATCGGTCAAACCGCATAACAACATACGTTGTTCCCTTTGTCATCGGTATCTTACTTGCCCGAGATTCGATCGTCGGTATCCAATACCTAGTTCAATCTTCTTACCGTCAAGTCTCTTTACTCGTTACGTAATGCATCATTCCGTAACTAACTCATTAGCTACATTGCTTGAAAGGCTTATAGTGATGTGCATTACCGAGAGGGCCCAGAGATACCTCTCCGACAATCGGAGTGACAAAACCTAATCTCGAAATACGCCAACCCAACATGTACCTTTGGAGACACCTGTAGTACTCCTTTATAATCACCCAGTTACGTTGTGACGTTTGGTAGCACCCAAAGTGTTCCTCCGGTAAATGGGAGTTGCATAATCTCATAGTTACAGGAACATGTATAAGTCATGAAGAAAGCAATAACAATATACTAAACTATCAAGTGCTAGGCTAACGGAATGGGTCATGTCAATCACATTATTCTCCTAATGATGTGATCCCATTAATCAAATGACAACACATGTCTATGGTTAGGAAACATAACCATCTTTGATTAATAAGCTAGTCAAGTAGAGGCATACTAGTGACGTTGTGTTTGTCTATGTATTCACACATGTATTATGTTTCCGATTAATACAATTCTAGCATGAATAATAAACATTTATCATGATATCAGGAAATAAATAATAACTTTATTATTGCCTCTAGGGCATATTTCCTTCAGGAGGAGCTGGCGATGCATGAAGACCTGTGCACCTCCTTGGAGCTATTCAACTTGGCGACCAAGTGCGCCAGGGCTGAGGAGGGGCGCCTCGAGCTGCCTGCCGCAGACCCAGAAGAGAAGAAGCCCAAGGCCAAGGACATGAAGCGCAAGGGGGCTGCCGTGCTCGCGGCAGAGCCAGACACCAAGCAGGGCAGAGATCAGCCCGAACCCTTCAAAGGCAGTCGGTATTGCGCGTACCACGACCTCCACACCCACAACACCAATGAATGCCAAGAGCTCCGGGCCGTGCGCGAAGGAAGGGTCGGCCGACGTCCCAACCGCAGCGACCGGGGCTTCGACCGGGGAGGAGGAAGGAACACAGGACACTGGGAAGACCGCGGCCCACGCCAGGGGTGGCACGACCAACCTCGCGAGGAACGCTGGCAGGACCCGCCTCGCGAGGGAGGCTGGATGGATCAGCCTCGCGAGGATCGCCCGCAAGGTAACGAAGGCCTCCCTCCGCTGCCACCGCAGCCAAGAAGAAATGAAGACCGTCATCAGGATGAGGGGGCTGGGGGCTTCCAGGGACCACGCGCGATCGCCTGCATCCTAGGCGGAGCCCAAGCCCCAGCCTCTCAGCGCATCTTCAAGCAGTTCGCCCGCGAAGTAAATGCAGCCCTCCCCAAGCTCGAGGCCACGCGCCCTCTCAGGTGGTCGGCGTGTGCCATCACATTCAGCTCAGCAGATCAGCTCAAGTGCGCGGCCACGGCCGGGGTCCTCCCGATGCTTTGCTCCCCAATCATCAGCAATGTGCTGGTCACTAGGACCCTCATCGATGGCGGGGCAGGGCTCAATGTCCTGTCCGTGGAAACGTTCAACAATCTCCAAGTGCCCTACAATCAACATCAGCCAACAAAACCTTTCTCTGGAGTCACCCACGGCTCCACGGTCTTGATCGGGCAGGTTCACCTCCCTGTCACCTTCGGGGCACGCGACAACTACCGCACCGAGCTCATCGACTTCGACGTCGCCCACATTCGCCTGCCGTACAACGCCATCCTCGGGTACCCGGCGCTAGCCAAGTTCATGGTCGTAACCCACCACGGCTACAACGTCCTCAAGATGCCAGGAAGTGGCGGAGTCATCACGGTGCCCTGCGAAGAGAGAGACGCAGTGTGCTCCCTGGAGCGAGCCTTTCAGGCCGCATCACTAAAAGACCCGGATCGCAAAAGCAGGAGGCTTCCCGAGGCCGCCCCCAAGAAGAAGAAGACATCGTCCGGCCCGGCCCCTCAGGAGGCAGGCCCCTCAGGGCCCGTGCTTGCTCAGGGGGAACCTCCTTCCATCACATAGGGAAGCGCGCCCAGCGCCCTCCTCAGGCAGGGCTCGGGGGCTCTCCCCTGGAGGGCCGCCGACCTCACCAAGGCCACGAGGGAGGCGCTTGGGCACCATGTGGAGGCGTGTTTCGAAGCACGTTTCCCTCAAGTAGGAGCAAGGCAAGGAGGGCCAAACCCTCAGGAGTTCGTCAGCAAGGCCATTCAGGAGCTACAGGAGTCAAGAGTCATGAGAGGCAGCCGCCGCCTACCCGCTGTGGCCCCCTGTCGGTGTCAAAACCGGCGGATCTCGGGTAGGGGGTCCCGAACTGTGCGTCTAGGCGGATGGTAACAGGGGACGAGGGACACGATGTTTTACCCAGGTTTGGGCCCTCTTGATGGAGGTAAAACCCTACGTCCTTCTTGATTAATATTGATCATATGGGTAGTACAAGAGTGGATCTACCACGAGATCAAGGAGGCTAAACCCTAAAGCTAGCCTATGGTATGATTGTTGTAATGTATGTTGTCCTACGGACTAAAGCCCTCCGGTTTATATAGACACCGGAGGAGGCTAGGGTTACACAGAGTCGGTTACAATGGTAGGAGATCTACATATCTGTATTGCCAAGCTTGCCTTCCACGCCAAGGAAAGTCCCATCCGGACACGGGACGGAGTCTTCAATCTTGTATCTTCGTAGTCTTGGAGTCCGGCGGACGATGATAGTCCGGCTGTCCGGACACCCCCTAGTCCAGGACTCCATCAGTAGCCCCTGAACCAGGCTTCAATGACGATAAGTCCGGCACGCATAATGTTCGGCATTACAAGGCGGGTTCCTCCCTTGAATAATCCAGAGAAGATCATGAACACCAGGATAGTGTCTGGCTCTGCAAAACAAATTCCACATTCCACCGTAGAGAGAATAAAATGTACACCAGTCCAATCTGCTGACATATTATGCGGCATGACATCACACCGCTACCAAGCTTTTGTTTGAATTGTTTTTTACCATACCACCTCAGCACGTTTAGCGAAGCGGTTTCCTTGACACGTCTTGTCGAAGCAGAGATCGTGTTCCCCTTATTCTGGGATTCGCATCAATACGGACATGGGTAACCCAACCGCGCCATTGATGGTGGTGCTTGGGAGATAAGCGAGTTTTATCAGGCCGGTGGAGACGCATAGTTTTTGTCCGCCTATATATAAGGGATAAGGATTTACCTTCTCACCTACGCCTTCTTCCTCCTTTGCTTATCCATCTCTGCGTACTCAAGCTCCAACGCCCAAGCTCGCGCATCTCGCCCCGACCTTCTCCGAATATGTCCGGAGCGGGAGGCAAATGGTTGGCCTCCACCATTAAGGAGGAGCACATCACCAAACTGCGCAGCGCCGGATACCTTTCCGGCGATATCGCGCATCGGCTGCCCGACGAGGGGCAGCTCATCCCTACCCCTAGGCCCCATGAGAGGGTCGTCTTCCTTCCCCACTTCCTCCGCGGACTGGGCTTTCCACTGCACCCATTCGTCCGGGGGATCATGTTTTACTACGGCCTGGATTTCCACGATCCGGCGCCGAACTTCATCCTCAACATCTCGGTGTTTATCGTCGTGTGCGAGGCCTTCCTCTGCATCCGGCCCCACTTCGGCCTGTGGCTCAAGACCTTCAACGTCAAGCCAAAGGTTGTGAAGGGCACGCAAGCGGAATGCGGAGGCGCCATGTTGGGTAAGTTTCCCACCGCCCTTTGGCTCGAAGGGGCCTTCGTGGACTCCGTCAAGGGGTGGCAATCGGGGTGGTTCTATATCACCGAGTCGCGCAAGCCCACATGGGCTGTGGCCCCCGAGTTTAGATCTGGCGTCCCCACGCAGCTCACCTCCTGGAAAGAGAAGGGCTTGCTGTGGGGCAATCCAAAGGAGGTGACAGGACTCCGAGCCTGCATCCAGAAGCTGGTGAGCAATAAGCTCAGGCTCGTCGACGTGGTCCAAGTCATGCTCATCCGCCGGATTCTCCCATGCCAAGAACGGGCATTCAATCTGTGGGAGTTCAATCCGGAACAGCACCAGGCGCTGAGCGGGCTCTTCGATACGACATACGAAGGCGCCTGGAGGGTGCTGTTTAAGGGCGCCGAAGCCCCCGCATCCGCGACGGAAGATCGCGGATTTCGCTCGCAGCATCCAGCTAACGAGGTAAGTGATTCAACCCCGTTACGGGACACTTGTGGTAATTAAACCGATTCTAAGAGGGTTTCAATCTCTCTTTTCCTTTGACAGGAATGGATGGAGAAGGCCAAGCAGCTCATCAGCCTGGTTCCCATGCCAGAAGACCCAGAGAACGCCCGTTTAGCAGGGCTGCTGGTTCTGGCACCGCACGTGGTGCCGGAGAAGAAGGCCAAGAAGGTGGCCGCGGGGACTCGAAAGAGTTCCTGCAATCAGGCGTCCCACGACGAGGCGGACTCCTCCCCCGAAGACGAGGAGGAGGAGGACTCTCTCCCGGAGGAGGGAGAGAAGAAGAGGAAGGCTTCCCCAATAGGGGAGGCCGAAGGGTCCAAGAGGGGGAGGACTATCCCCCCGGACAGTTTCACCAACACCACCGTTGGCGAGTATGAGTGGCCTCCAAGGGCCAGGCGTCCGGCAAGATCGTAAGTATCCGGATCCTTGATGTGCAATTTCTTTCGTGTCGCGTAGTATCCTTCTAATGCCGCGTTCTGTCTATAGCCCGGCCGATGATGATCTCCCCGCTTCATCGAGCGGGTCGTTGGCCCCGTCGGATGTGGATTCACTTCCGACCGCCTCTACCCCCCGCGCCAACGAGGACGCCGAGGTGGGATCCCAGAGAAGGACCCATCAGGAGGAGGCTCCGGAGGCGCCGTCAGGCCGCCTCCCGGACTTTGTGCCGGACTCTACATCGGAACCCGTGGTGGTTCCAGAGTCCGGCGGGCGGCCCCTTCGAAAGAAGGGCAAGACCATGACACCGGAGACCTCCGTCCAACCGGAGGCACCGGATAACTTGGTGGAGGCGCTTAAAGGCGCTTCCATCGAGGAAGAACACCGCACTATCATGAGTGCGGTGATTCAAAAGGTTCAGCTCACCAAAAGCGGGCTGACAGAAGCCTGCAGCAGCCTTCTAACAGGCTTTGAGGTAATAAGTTAAAATTATGTAATGTAATACCGCATAGACAGTAGCCCCTGATGCTCAGTTCGGTGTTCGGAAAGAAAAGCCGGACTGAGGATCTAACAAGATATACGCAGGGTTGCTTAAAATATGTCAATATGGGTTTGCAGGCTGCACTGCTGACCTCTGCCGCGCTATCGGCGGATGTCGATGTGTTGAAGAAGGATCTCGAGCGGTCCGAGCAAGAGCTCGGCCATGCCAAGAAGCAGCTCGAGGACGAAGAAGGTGAGTCACACCACTTTGAATAGTTACCTTACAGAAAAGGATTTTGGTTGCATGAAAATTAACAAGGATAATATGGGTATTGCAGGGGCCACAAACGAGGTGGCAGCCCTGAAGGAGGCTGTGTCCGCGGCCGAACGCAGTGCGGCCGCGGAGCGGGAAGAGCGAGAGAAGCAGGAGGCACGGGTGGCGGAAGTACGGCAAGAGCTCCAGGCTCTCATGGAGAAGCATGAGAGTTTGGAGCGTGACTCCAAGACTCGAGAGTCCGAGCTTGCCTCGGCTCTCGAAAGTGCCAAGTCCGCCAAGGCCGAGGCCCGTAAGGCCCTTCAGGAGGTTGAAGATGTGAAGAAGATAGCGGCGGGTAAGGCATTTTTCATGCAAAGCAAGCATGTTAATGTAAAATACCTGACACTTACCCGCATTCGGAGCTCTCCAGGGGCGTTTGCAGATCTGCCGCGTGGTGCGTCCGATGCCGCCGCATTCTATCGTGGCGAGGAGGGGAGCTCGACGGAGAAAGTCTTTTGGTCTCAGTATGCTGAGGCCGTACACCCGGTGCCCCCAAGCGACCAGCTGAAGCAGCTGGTCGAACTCCACAAGGTAGCTGAGGAGGCCATGAAGGGCCTTATAGTCCGGCTGTGGCCTGGACAGGCCATACCTGGGAGCTACTTTGGCCTCGTGCGGCGGCTGGTGGATGCATGCCCCTGGGTGCAGGTCGTCAAGCGCTCCGCCTGTATTGAAGGTGCTCGTCGGGCCCTTGCCCGCACAAAGGTGCATTGGGGTAAGTTGGATGCGGAGAAGCTTCTCACGGACCCACCGCCACCGGGCAAGGAGTATCGCACGCCTGAAATGTAGTATAAAACTGTCCTGAAGGGAGCCCGCGATATTGCGGATGAGTGTCCCAGAAATGTAATCTTTGAGTAAACTCGCTGTGTATTATCCTGTGAGCTGAAAACTGCGTTCATATGCGCCTTGAGCAACGCTTTTTTTAATTTAAAATATTACCTTCCGTTCGACCGTTTACAAAATCTGAGAGATGGAAAGTCGTTGGCTTCAGCCCCCGAGCCGCGAGTGCTGGGGTGTTCGGGATAACCTTGAGCACTCTTGTTCCCATTTTTGGGTCCATCTAGGGAGGTGCTCAACACAATGAAAAGGGCGACCGGACTTATAATGCTTGAATACTCTCACTTAGCCATAGAATTCTATAATTTTAAATTTCGGCGAAGCCCCTGGTATTCGGAAGGCCGAATCCGGGGCGCTATCCACGCCTTCATCGGACATGGTCCAGAACTTCGCTCGAAGCGGCGTGAGTCTTTAAGGACCCGAAGAAACCTCTCGAACAGCGACCAGTCTCTCGCCTTATCATGCCGGTCAGTTTTAGCTTTCTCCACTGAGGCGCTCGCCCGGCTCAACCGGGGCGCAATCGCAGTGGTTCTCCCAGTGCCACCTTAGCCGACAGAACGAAACGTAAGGCACCAAAACGTGGGAGCCGGGCAAACCCAACTATTGACCCAAGACATGATTCGGAGCTGATTCATATAATGCTATAAGTTTGGGGTGCCGCACTTATGAAAGTGTTCGGACTTATCACACCACAATGTGGGGAACATAAGCCCCTGGTGTATTAGGCCGTACCAAAATATACGGGTGCAAGATGTCATGTAATGAACATATATATATATAAGGTAATATAATTGCAGTCGAAAAGTGCTGCATTATTTATTAAAGGAAGTCTGCTATGAGTGCGGACTGATACAAATAGTGCGGTAAGCAAGGGATTTGGACTAATTAAACATGTCCCCCTCCAGGGGTGAGCTTCGGACTTGTTGTATATAATCGAATTTAATGCTCGTAATTGAGACCACCTGAGTGTTCATCGCAGCCTTCTTTCGTCCCTGACTGTTGCATCACGAGTTCGGCAGGTTCGCCGCCGGACAGGGCCTCTGGTTACCGGAGTCCTGTGTACACAAAGAAGGAAAATAATAAATAAAAAAAGGGGGCACACTTGCGAGCCCCTGGTGTGGTCGAACCGCACTCTGGGTCAATTGCGATCGTGCCCCTTCCCCTGCGCCCATGGTATCTCCAAAGCGTAATGATGTACGCGGAGTGTTATTCTTGCGATCAAGCGCGGGCGGGGGTTGGGGCCGCATTGCTACGTGTGCTCTGATCGCGCCAGGTGGTCTTGGATGGTATTGCTTCGGGCGCGTTTTGCTGTATCCGGCCGTTTAACTGCCGGACTCGAGAATTGCCTTAAGAGGCTGCTCTATACTTCTGCCGCGAGAGCCGCTATATGTTCCTCCATTCGGAGGGAGCGTTCTGTATTCCCGTTGACCGTGATGACTCCACGAGGGCCTGGCATCTTGAGCTTGAGGTATGCATAATTCGGCACCGCGTTGAATTTTGCAAACGCGGTTCGTCCGAGCAGAGCGTGATAGCCGCTGCGAAACGGGACTATGTCGAAGATTAACTCCTCGCTCCGGAAATTGTCCGGGGATCCAAAGACCACTTCCAGTGTTACTGAGCCTGTACAGTTGGCTTCCACACCTGGTATGACACCTTTAAAGGTTGTCCTTGTAGGTTTAATCCTTGAGGGGTCTATGCCCATTTTGCACACTGTATCCTGATAAAGCAAGTTCAGGCTACTACCGCCGTCCATCAGGACTCTCGTGAGGTGAAATCCATCGACGATTGGGTCTAAAACCAATGCGGCGAATCCGCCATAGCGTATGTTGGTCGGATGGTCTCTTCAATCGAAAGTGATCGGACAAGAGGACCATGGATTGAACTTCGGGGCGACTGGCTCCATCGCATAGACGTCCCTTAGTGTGCGCTTCCTCTCCCTCTTGGGTATATGGGTCGCGGAAATCATGTTCACCGTCCGCACTTGTGGGGGAAAACCCTTCTGTCCTCTATTGTTCGGCGGTCGGGTCTCCTCCTCGTCGTTGCTGTTTAGCCCCTTGTCGTTGTTTTCGGCAATTAACTTGCCTGCCTGCTTGAACACCCAACAATCTCTATTAGTATGATTGGCTGGTTTTTCAGGGGTGCGATGTATCTGTCATAAGCGGTCGAGTATTCGGTCCAAATTGGACGGACCCGTAGTGGTTCTTTTGAATGGCTTCTTCCGTTGACCGGGTTTAGAGCCTCGGAATCCGGCGTTGACTGCCGTATCCTCCTTGTCGTCGCCGTTAATGCGGCGTTTGTTTTTTTTTTCGACGTGACTTGCCGTTGTTGTCCTTAGTATCCGGACTGCCAGAATTTTTACGGAGATTGTTGCTGCGAGCTAGCCAGCTATCCTCTCCCGCGCAGAAGCGGGTCATTAATGATGTGAGGTCTGCCATAGATTTTGGCTTTTCCTGTCCCAGGTGCCGTGCTAGCCATTCGTCGCGGATGTTATGCTTGAAGGCTGCGAGGGCCTCTGCATCCGGACAGTCAACGATTTGATTTTTCTTCGTCAAGAACCGTGTCCAGAATTGTCTGGCCGATTCGTCTGGCTGCTGAATGATGTGGCTTAAGTCATCAGCGTCTGGTGGTCGCACATACGTGCCCTGGAAGTTATCAAGGAATGCGGCTTCCAGGTCTTCCCAACACCCAATTGACTCTGCGGGCAAGCTGTTAAGCCAATGCCGAGCTTGTCCTTTAAGCTTGAGTGGGAGATACTTGATGGCGTGGAGATTGTCGCCGCGGGCCATATGGATGTGGAGAAGATAATCTTCGATCCAAACCGCGGGGTCTGTTGTGCCATCGTAGGATTCAATGTTTACGGGTTTAAACCCTTCAGGGATTTGATGATCCATTACTTCGTCAGCGAAGCATAGCGGGTGTGCGGCGCCTCTGTATTGAGCAATATCACGACGCAGCTCGAGAGAGCGCTGTCTGCCGTGTTCGGCCCGGCCGGGGTTATTATATCTGGTGCGACGGTATTCGTCATGGGTCGTGGGGCGCCCACGTGATCCGTAGATGGATCTGGATTGCCTTGCTTTGTCCTCCAATATATCTCGCAAGTCCGGCGCGTTCCCTCTTGGCTTCGTACTTTTGGAGCGATGCCGGGGTACGGTCTTGGTTGGGGGCCTGGATGCCTCTCTGTCATGACCGCGGGGTGGTCGGTCAGCCGTATCGTGCGCTGGTGATGGAGGTATGTACGCTTCCTCCTCTAATCGGGGGAGCAGCTTGCGTCTTGGATAGCTTTTGGAGGGGCGTTCGAGTTTATACTCTTCGGCCGCGAGGACCTCGGTCCATCGATCGGCCAGCAGGTCCTGATCAGCTTGAAGCTGCTACTGCTTTTTCTTTAGGCTGTTTGCCGTGGCGATAAGCCTGCGTTTAAAATGCTCTTGTTCGACGGGATCCTCGGGCACGACGAATTCGTCATCGTTGAGGCTTGCCTCGTCTTCGGAGGGAGGCATATAGTTGTAATCCTCAACCTCTTCGTCTGCCGCCCTCTCGTGAGGGCTTGCTTCTGCATCCTCCTGCGCTGAGTCTTGCTGGAGGGGGTTGTCTTCGGCACTTTCTAGGGTATTATTATCTCCTGTGCCGGAATCTCCATTCTTGTTGTGGCGAGATTTACAGCGGCGCCGCTGACGCCGACGCTTGGGCTGTTTCTTTAAAGAATCTGCCTCCGCTGTTTCTTTGCCGTCCCCGTCTTTTGGGGTATCCACCATGTATATGTCATATGACGAGGTGGTCTTCCAGTGCCCTGTAGGCGCTGGTTCCTGTTCATCTCCGGCATCGTCGTCCATAGTGTCGATGTCTTCGGAGTCGTAGTCTAGCATGTCGGTTGGATCGTCGACAGTGGCTACAAAGTGGGTGGTGGGTGGGCTCTGAATTTCTTCATCGTCCGTATCCCAACCATCCTGGCCATAGTCCGGCCAGGGCTCTCCTGATAACGAGAGATGCTTTAGTGAATTCAGGATGTCGCCAAAAGGCGAGTATTGGAAGATGTCCGCGGTGGTGAATTCCATAACCGGCGTCCAATCCGATTTGTTTGGTAGGGGCGTGGGAGGTTCGGAGTCCGGCAAGGAGTCCGGCACCTCGAAATCACGAGTTTTGCGAGGGACAAGATTAGTGTTCGGCTCCATCGCCGTGGAAGTTGGAGCCCCCGAGGCGGTGTCCATCCACCGATCCTCTATCTGGGCAATCGGCTCCGGACTAATGGCCGAAGCGGATTCGCGTGCGGCCACCAAGGCACTGTTCGGCGACAGAGCTAGATCATGCCCATCGTCATAGTGCGGCGCGCTTGGCTGTGGTTCGAGTCCGTCGAAGATCAAGTCTCCGCGGACATCGGCCGTGAAGTTTAGGCTTCCGAATCTGACCTGACGGTCAGGGGCGTAGCTTTCGATCTGCTCTAGATGACCAAGAGAATTAGCCCGCAGTGCAACGCCTCCGAATACGAAGATCTGTCCAGGGAGAAAAGTCTCACCCTGGACAGCGACGTTGGTTGCAGATGCCATCAAGCCTATCGGTGATGACACAGAGGAACTCTCAATGAAAGCACCAATTTCGGTGTCAAAACCGGCGGATCTCGGGTAGGGGGTCCCGAACTGTGCGTCTAGGCGGATGGTAACAGGGGACGAGGGACACGATGTTTTACCCACGTTCGGGCCCTCTCAATGGAGATAAAACCCTACGTCCTGCTTGATTAATATTGATCATATGGGTAGTACAAGAGTGGATCTACCACGAGATCAAGGAGGCTAAACCCTAAAGCTAGCCTATGGTATGATTGTTGTAATGTATGTTGTCCTACGGACTAAAGCCCTCCGGTTTATATAGACACCGGACGAGGCTAGGGTTACACAGAGTCAGTTACAATGGTAGGAGATCTACATATCAGTATTGCCAAGCTTGCCTTCCACGCCAAGGAAAGTCCCATCCGGACACGGGACGGAGTCTTCAATCTTGTATCTTCGTAGTCTTGGAGTCCGGCGGACGATGATAGTCCGGCTGTCCGGACACCCCCTAGTCCAGGACTCCCTCACCCCCCATCCAGGCGAGGATGGTGCGTTGCGCGTCTGCATCGACATACCAGGGCTCAACCAAGCCGCGTCTCTGGAGCGCCTCTGGCCCTCGCAAGTGGGCCGCTGCGAGGGTCCGCCCCACAGCTACGTTCGCATGACTTATGGCTTGCCGAACGCGGCTGCCGCGTACCAGCGCCTCATGAGGGCCATCCTGTAGGCTCAAGAGGTCAGGCGTGCCGCAGCCCTGGCGGAGATGGAGATGGTCCGCGAGGAGCCACCAGCTCCTCCTAGGCCTCCCGAGGCCCCTAGGCCTGGGGGCTCGTGAGGATCGGCCCCCGCAGCCCACCGAGTCTGCTACACCAACACCCCTTCGTCCCCAACCTCATCAGGTGATGTCTTTCCAGCTAGGAGCGCCCTCAGGGCCGCATTATTCCCAGGCCGCGTGGGTCCGCCCCTTTGGTGTGTATCCTTTTTTATCTCATGTTCTTAGCTTACTTTATTGGGGGCGCCCCTCGGGCTGCATCATCCCCAAGCCGCTCGGGTCAGACCCAGCGGCGTGTACCCCTCTTGCGTTTATCTTAGGGCCATGCTTTCGACCCATCATGCTTGTTATTTGGTGCATGTCCGTCGCACCTTTTCTTCTTGGATGTCGCAAGCTTGCGCGTTAAAGGGGGGGTGCCTGAGCATCGCGACTCAGGGCTCCTACCGGCTCTCCAGCCCTCACCCTCTGGTCCTGTCCATGGCATCGCGACCTGGCATGCCAGCGACGGCTGAGACCAGCTCGAGGGCCGAGACCCGAGGACGTAGAGTTTCGACATCTAACCTAGCTTACGCGTTCAAGGGGGGTGCCTGAGCATCGCGACTCAGGGCTCCTACCGGCTCTCCAGCCCTCACCCTCTGGTCTTGTCCATGGCATCGCGACCTGGCATGCCAGCGACGGCTGGGACCAGCTCGAGAGCTGGCACCCGAGGACGTAGAGCACCAGCATCTAGCCAAATTTGCAGGAACACACTCCAAGATAATGCCCAGAGCCAGGCGCAACCCGCCTTGAGGTAGGGCCCCGTGAGTCACGCGCTGGCTCACGGGTGCCCAGATACACCTCGTCAAGCCCTACCGTGCCAGCCACGTGTCAGGGCGGGGCTGTATACGCCCCGGGGGCTCCTCCCAGAGGGGAGCCCCCTCCCACGCACCAGTGGAAGCACCATGCTCCGCGCTGGCTGACGACACTGCCGAGGAGCGGCTATGCCCGTACACATACGGAAGCGCTATGCTCTGGGCTGGTGATAAACAACTGAGGGTGGCCCCCGGGCCGCATCAACCTCAGGGAGCCCAGAGCTCAGTGTCTAGCCTCATCGCAATGCCTCCCCTCAGGAGTGCCGCACGAGGGGGCTGGGCACGGGGGCTATGCCTGGGTTACGCCCAGACGCACGCCACCCAGCCAGGCCCCCCGGGCCTGGTTCGTCGCGTGTCCCTCCCCGAGCGGAGCCAAGGTACGAAGGTCGTTTGAGCGTCAAGGGGGACTCCTGAGCATCGCGACTCAGGAGCCTAACTGGTCATGTAGCCCCTCAGTCCTTAGTTCGGAAAGGCTAACGGCGGTTGAGGTATGCGCGGGGCCGGGCTCTGCAGACGTAGAACGGTAGATCCACGCGCATCTCACCTCCCTAAGGAGTCACCCCCACATCTCACCTCCCTACTTGTTGTTCGAGCGCCAAGGGGGACACCTGAGCATCGCGACTCAGGAGCCTAACTTGTCACGTAGCCCCTCACCCCTTGGCCCCATCCTGGTTTCCGGTTGAGGCTAACGGCGGCTGAGGTATGCGCGGGGCCAGGCACTGCCGGCGTAGAACATAAGCAAGTAGGAAGAAATAGCGCAAATTTTAGGGAATTCAAAAGCAAATATTACAGTCCATACTGTTATCACAGCACCAAATGCAAGTTTTAACGCCTCTCCGAGGCATGGTACATGTGCAGGAATTAAAAGCAGGGCGGGAGCCACGACGAAGTCACTTGCCGGCGGTGGAGCTGCGCGGAGCGGGTTCGCCTTGTGGAGCAGCAGGGCCAGCAGCGCTCCGCTTCGGCTTGGTGCTGAAGGCCCGGAACTTCCCCAGCAGAGCCTCCGCACGACCCTTCACGGCCTCAGTAGCGGCAGCGCCAAGCTCGCCGCTCGCTGGCTCCAGCAGGCTGTCGAGGTCGATGTTGGGGTCGCAAAGATAGATGTGGGTGAAGACCCGCGTCAGCGCTGCAGAAGACAAGACGCGTGCCTCGCACTACTAGGAAAAGGCCTACTACTGGCGCACTGGTTTTGCCTACTAACGGCGCATTACCAGTGCGACATTAGTAGCACGCCACTAGTATTTTTACTAATGGCGCACCACTGGTGCGCCATTAGTATCTGGTATACTAATGGCGCACCAAGCAGTGCGCCATTAGTATGTAACACCATGCGCCATTAGTGTGCCTCCCGGGGGGCCATACCTAAGCATGTGCTTTGTCATACTAATGGCGCATGCTGTGTTGATGCGCCATTAGTATCCTTTGGCATACTAATGGCGCACCTGGTGGTGATGCGCCATTAGTATGAATATTTGTTTTTTTTTACTTTTCTGATTTTTGCACAGGTTACAAAATATATTATTGGACAGAATATAGACAGAAGCACCCTGCAACATCAGATTCATCGAATACAATAGAAGATTAGTCTCCGAATACAATTCATCATATTAGTCTCCGAATTCAAAAGACCGAACAAAGATAAAACATTACAAGTCTCAAGACCGCGAGTATCGAGTTTGTCTTCACATTACAAGTCGATATCGATCATCTGAACTACCATCACATAGAAGAGAGTTGTGGTCATCACGATGAGCATCATCGCGATCAACTGGTCTTCATCCGGTTCCTCCAACGCTCCCTCCTCTCTCCCGCTAGATAGCGGGCGTATCTAGATTCGGCCTCCGCCCTAGTGGTGTACCCTTTGTAACTATTACCGCTGAAACGGTGAACCTGTCTCCGACACTCCTCCCAGTCGTCGTCGACTCCGGGAACCTTACCCTTGTACACGACATACGACAGCATCTCTATGCACAAGCCAAACAATAGACAATACATAAGCAATATGTAAGTATGCAACAAAAGGATCGGAAGAGAAAAGCAAGACATTAATAGCACGATTCATGGTCCTACTAATAAATAGCATCGATTACATCTAAGTTGAACGACAGTCCAAACCAAAGAGACATACGAATTCATTAAAGTTTAATTACAACATGAGCCAATCAATGTTTCAGAACTACACATCACTACTTTCGACTCAACTCATTGGATGGGAGCGTGGATGAAGCCGTCGTCTGTCGTGATGGTCATGAAATCGCGGTCGTTGTCACCCTACATTTGTAGCATTCCATCTATCTCATTGTTGGACAGTTGATATCTGAGGAAGAACTGCCCCGAGGTATGAAGGACATCTTGATGGATGATGTCCGCAAAGTCCGATTGGATGCGAAAGAATTCTTGTCTGAGGTCTGCATCCTGGATTGCCGACAAGTTCGCGGCCCAATCTTTGAGATTATCTGGTAGCAGAAGTTGATGATGGTCCCTTACGATCGCCCGCATGTGATGGAGGGCGTAGTAGGCATCCTTCTGACCGCCAAGCGGCTGCTTGACGCAGCAGAACTTCGTATTGTGTGAGAACATGTGCTTGCCGTACTTACGAACAGTCCTGGTGAAGGTGCCTCCAGATTTGGCGTAGCCGGGGAGAACATCATCAAGCACTTTCTTGACATTTGTGTAGTCTATCTTTGAGTTACGGTTCGGGTCGAAATACGTGGCCATGGAATATTTTGGGCTTAAGAGGATGAGTGTGCAATGTGTGTCACTGCACAGAACACGGAATGTTAGAAAAAAAAGAACGATCAAAATCTAAGAAATCATATGTTACGGGGCGGTTAAGGGATGACTTACTCGGGAAAGTAAGCCACAAGGAAGTTATCCTTATCTGGGTTTGCCAGAATGACGCCTTTGAGGTGTGAACTTGCAACTTGGCGGTCCCCAGCGCTGCTCAAGTGCTTGGCATGCATGTAGAAGGGGTCGACTATCACGATGTCCGGGGTCTTGTCTCTAATGATCCGCATCTCCATACTCAGCGAAAACAGCCGAACGAAGGTGTAGTGTAGCGGATGAAGGTTAAACATAGCAAAGATGTCATCAAACCACAAGACGATCGTACCCCCGATGTCGCCATCCACAAAGCCCTTGCCCTCTGGCACCTTGGCCACGAAAACCGGGTATGCCACATCCTTCTCTCTGAGACGCCGCTTCTCCAAAGAAAGAACACTGTCGTGCAGACTCTGTATAGCACCGGTTGCAGCATTCAGCATATTTGGCGGTAGCATCGCCCTACCCGCCACATGCACCCTCCTCGAGATATCCTTAGGTGAAGGTGGACCGTCCTGAGCACGGATCAAACTCGGTGCCGGCTGGCTCGCACCGATGCCCTTGTTAGTCTTTCGTTTCCGTCCCTTCTTCTTGATCTCCTCTAATGGGACCGAGTTCTGCTCACAGACCGCCTTCTTGAGCGTGTTGGGGCTGATAATATTTCGCACCTCAGCTATCTGAGGCTCGGTGAAGGCGGGAGATGGAGGTGTCTCCTGAGAACTGAACGCCAGACGACGCCTGTTGCAATTGGATTTCTCTGTCGTACCAGCTAGATTGTGGTCGTCTTGGTTGGGTTCTTGAGAAAGAGGCCCGCAGAACTCGTCAGCGTACCCATGTTCGGCAAAGTACTTATCGACTTTGGTAAATGTACAGTCATCGTTGCCGTCGTCGTCCGGATCCTGTGCCATAGGGCTGTCCGGATCCTGTGCCATAGGGATGTCCGACATAGGGATGTCCGGCAGGTCCGGTAGCGTTGCGGCGTTCTTGCCATGGCTTGGCGCCGGTACGACTAGCGGTCTTGTCTGTGGGGTGGTGTCCCCCGCCCCCAAACAAATCTGGCTCTTCGGCCAAAGCAGGGGCCAGTTTACGCAGGCGCTGAGGGTCATCTCATCTTCTTCGTCGGCCCCAGCGGGTCGAATCGGAGGTAACAGCTTGTCATAGCCTGGCAGCACCCGAACCACTTCAACCCTATATAGTGTGGGTGCCATCGGATTACCGTGGAACATGGGGTTGCCCGGCTGAACGATTCTTCCCTTGGCGACATCGACCAACTCGGTGCCCACGAAGTGTAGAAGAGTGCAAGAAACATCGGCGGTGCCCTGCGAAAACATGTACAGGGCGTCAGGGATGCCCAGTCAAAGGCAAGGAGATGAAGTCATCGGCCAAGAGGCTTAGTTACCGTGATGCCGTCGAGCTCGGCTAATGTCGAGGCACCGCCAATGGAGGGCATGCAACTGACGGAGGGGGCGCTTGCTGGCGAGGTGTCGGCCGGCGTACACCCGGGTGCATTAAGCTCCAATGCCCGTGCCGGCACCGGAGACACGAATACCGCCTTCGCCGGAGACACCAATGGCGCCGCCGCTGGAGACACCAATGGCGCTGCCGGAGACACCAATGGCGCCGCCCGCGCGCTGTGCGAGTTGCTGGCCGTGAAGCTGGGAACCGGGGGAGGCCCCTGTTGGCCGCACGCAATCCATGTCGTCAGCCCATGAATCAACGTAGGCACCATGGCGTTGGGCTTCGTTCCCAGTTGTTGTTCCACTTGTTCTTGGACAAGCTCCGGAATCCGCGCAAGTTGTGCCTTGAGTGCTTCAACCTCGCGCGTCTGGCTTTCCGAGCTGGCCTTTTTCTCCTTCCGCACACCAGCGGTATAGTATGACCCCCATTTTGTAGACAAACCTTTGCCGGCCACACGACCAGCTGACGCCGGCTTAGTGAGCTTATCCTTGCTTTTCATTATGTTCAACGCCCTATTTAAAGGGGTGTCGAAAGGGGAGCTCTGCGACAACCCCGCGCTACTGCTTTTAGTGTCCTACGAAAGGAACGTGAATCATTTAGAAATATTGGGGATTAATTAGAGTGCAACCATATGGAGCTAATTACGCGGGGGTGTATTCCTTACCAGAACAAGCTCAAGCGCCCTGGTCTTCGGATCCATGATAAGCTCCTTTGTTATCGTGTCCTCCTTGTACCAGGCCCTAACATAGTTCCTGGTCTGCTTGTCACCGCTGTATTTCTCGAAGCGGGGCGGTAGGCCTTGCTCGGCACGCTCCACGTCCTCCTTGTACCATATAGGCTCCGCCACTCTGTAACCGTCGGGACCGAGTTTGTGTTCCCCTAAGTTTAACTCCCGCATTTCTTTCCCCCACTGACTTGATTCGGAGGTTGCGCTACTCTCGCACTTGATCTTGAACTCCTTGTACTCATCTTCGCTCATCAAAGGATATTTCGCCTTGATCTTCTCATAACTATCACCTTTATCAATCATTCTCTTCACCGCGCTTCTCCAAGTAGACAGGGTTGTGCTCATCTTTGTGAGGGCGGCACTGTTCACTTTATTCCCTGAGAGGCGTGTGTTTTCAAATTTGGCAGGGAACTTGTATCGTTCGTGCAGCTTCGTGAAGAGGAGGTTGCGCAAATTCCCGTGGTCCTTATTCCTAAGGTTATCGGTGTTGATCGAGACGGTGCTCCCGAGAATGCACCCGAGCAGAAGCGAGTACCCCTTGACTATATGTTTGGGCTTCGTTGGATTCCCGTCGCAGTCCACTTGAGTGAATTCCTCCTTGAGGGTGCGGAGTGCATTCGGGCGCCGGTCCTTCCTTTACTTCTTCGGTTGGCTGCCATCTGTGTGTGCGCCGCCATCATCAGTGGTGGCATCCTTGGCGGCACCATCAGTGGTGGCATCCCCGACGCCACTAGGGGTTGTGTAGTCAGGATCGGTGTCTTCCGTGGTGTCCTCATAGTGGTGAGGTTGTTCCTCCATCTCCTGGGACAGCTCCTAGAATTGCTTGCCGCCCGAACCACCGGCCACATCGTTGTGGGCCATGTTTCGCTCTAAATAGGAAAAAAGTTTGGTCAAAAAGTTGGTTATTGTCAAGGAACAAGATCATGGTCTCATCATTTAGGGTTTGTCGACGCTGAGGCACCCTAAAAGCCTAAGCTTTCATCATTTAGGGTTTGTCGACGCCAAGGCACCCTAAAAGACTAAGCGTACATCATTTAGGTTCTCATCGACACCGAGGCATCCGGGGCAGCCAAGTTAAGTTTTCATCATTTAGGGTTTATCGATGCCGAGGCACCCTAGGTTGGGCCTAATCACTTGGCACTAATCACTTGGCTCTATTTCCACCTATGTTGGGTTAATCATCTAGGGTTTATTGATGCTAAGGATAATTCTAAGTTGGGCCTAATCACTTGGCTCTATTGCCACCTATGGTTTAATGCAGCAAGAATAAAGGGGCAGTTGATCCTACTTAATTAAGTACTGAGATACCCCGGCCCATGCATTAGTCGCAAGTACCCCATATGTCCTATTTTTAGCAAAGTCATGCTAAAATTCACGGAAAATTTCAGCATGACATTTGCTGAAAATAGGACATATGGAGTACCCGAATTTGCCGGAACAGAAGTTAATCAACATTCCGGCAAACTCAAGGGCCTCTCGGGGTACCTGCAAATTCATCACGACATGATGGTCCGAGACAAAACCCAGCAAACTAGCACCACAATGTGCCTCTACTTTCATATGGATGAAAAGGCCACAGACCATATGGTCCTCTGCTTTCATATGGACAAAAATCAGCTCAACTTATGTGAGCTTCCATTCCAGATCTAATAGCAGCAAGTTGTTCACTTGTAGCTCAACTTATGTGAGCTGCCTTCAAGAAAAGAAATCTGCAGTGGCACATCTGCTCTCTGAATACATTGGCAAGAAACAAAACAACACCTAGTACCATCCATCTGCTATGGCCGTATCATGCAGTTTAACTAAGCACTAACAGGTAATTATATAACAGAAAACTTGGCGCGTACGTGTCACTTAGCTTGGGCAAGCAACATACCTCGTCCTCTTGGTTAGTCCAAACAAGCTGTATGCTGAGCCTCAACTCACCACCTGCACATTTTACAGCACCCATAAAATGAAAAACTAAACATAATTGTCAACCAACAAAACCAAAACACAAACAGGACTTCAAATTTTCACGATCAGGCAGAAAAACAGGGTTTTCAACTACTATATTCAGTTTCATGGCATCAGTTGAACAGTTGAAAAAGAACAAGCTTCATTTAAATATCTTTCTGCTAACAAACATAACTAATGTCAGTACTCAAAAAATAGAGTGACCACACAGGGAGTATTGTCTTGGAAGGAGTATTGTGTGCACAAATCTACTCCAACTAGTTGCTTTCACTTAGAGATTGTAAGCACAAACCAAACAAGTAAGCAACAATTGACCTACATGATTGTTTACCACTACTAAGACATGGATCTAATAGCTATCTCCCCCCTTGTTCCTCATGCCTTAGTTGAATTCAGAGAAGAGAGAGCTCAGATCCTAGAACAGGGATCTAATCATCATCATTGCCCACCATATTCATGATATGGGCATCTCACCACCACTACCACAAGAGAACACTAGGATTATCGCATTCGGTTTTCATCATTTTAGCTAATGCGGGGGGATATCATGTGTCGAACGGAGGAGAGCGTCGTACTGTCATGGAAGGGATTTATTAGGAGTGGCTATTTAGTTGGTGCTTGACACTTGTGAGTGCAATTGCAAAGCTTTTCCCTGTCCATCAATATTATGTGGTGCTTTTTCTTTCCGAATTTAAAGAGTGCCAACTTCAGCACTGACCATGAAACCTACAATTGCCACTGCTAACATGTTTAAACCAAAACATTTGCTCATGAAAAATATTCAACCTACAATTTGTAAACCTTTGCCTTAGAGGCATTAACACAAACACCTATCAAGCACAATCCTTTCACATGTAAACTTGAGCATGCTTTGGAAAAATCACGCAGCAAGCAAGAGGAAGGAGGGAGGGGGGATGAGCGAAGAGGGAGGAAGGACGAAGGAGTGGTGGCTACCTGCATACGGACTGGTCGCCGGCGTAGCTCCGGGCGGCAGCGTTGCTGGGCAGGAGCGCCTGCTCCAGGGAGGGGGACGCCGCTGGTGGGAGCGGCTGCTTGATGGGGGGAGGCGCTGCTGGGGTCCTGTACCGAAGGCGGGGCAGCGGAGGGTTCGGCTGACTGGGCGCGCCGCGGCGGCGGGCCGACAGCGATGGCGGCGGCTAGGAACCCTAGCTGTCGCGCTCGTGAGGGAGGTTGACGTAGGCGGGGCCGCGGGGTGAGGGGGACGGCGAGGGCGCGGGCGCGGGCGGAGGGGGGACGGTGAGGGAGGTGGTCGGCGGCGGAGGGTGGTCGGGTGCACGGCCGGGGACGGCGAGCACGGGGGAAGTGGTGGTCGGCGGGTGAGATGAGGCAGGGGAGGGATTAGAGAGAAATGTGAGAGATTGGGGATTTTAGTTTGGGGGGAGGCTTAGCAATGGCGCACCACCCAGGGATGCGCCATAAGTACATCCATAGCAATGGCGCACCACCGAGGGGTGTGCCATAAGTAATTTAATCTAGCCCGACTTGTCAGGTTATATACCACCTAACCCTATCTAGAACAGAACCCGCCCACTAGCCCGACTGGTCAGTATGTAGCACACACACCAGGAGGTCTTGGGTTCGATTCCTAGGCTCCCCAATATTATTTTTATGCATTTTAAATCCTGTTTGATATTTATTTGTGTCTAAATATGTTCAAACTTGTTTAAATCATAACAGTAATATTTTTTTATAAAAACAGTAATAATTTTTAAAAAATATGTTCAAATTTGTTACTTGAAAATATCATCTGTGGCGGCGGTGGAGCGGGGGAGGGTGCGGGGGGCGGGTGCTTGTCGGCGGCGGTGGAGCGGAGGAGGGTTACGGTGGGTCGTCGGCGGCGGTGGAGCTAGCGGGGGAGGGTGCGGGTGGGATCGAGATCGAGATGGCGGGGGAATCAAGATCGAGATGGAGGGGGATCGAGATCAAGTGTCCTCATGAATTCAAAAATTGTCCATGAAATTTAAAAATATTCATGATATCAAAAAGTGCCCATGAAATACAATCGAGAAATGAAGACTACGATTTAAATACAATCGATCTTAGCTAGCTATCTGTTCACAATCTTCTTGCCCTTCTTTTTCGCAAATGGAGTTCTTCTGTGGAATGGACGTCCTTTAGGTAGGGTGGTCCTGCTTCTTCTTGTGGTGTGTGCTGCTACTTCATCATCGTCGTCATGTTCGATCTTCGGGTCGCCGTACTTGTCCAAGTCTTGCTCATTGGCTACTCCATCCATTCCGATGATCTTCCTTTTGCCTCTCCTCACGACAACACGACTGGGTTTTGACAGGTCGGTAATGAAGAAGCATTGGTCCACTTGGGAAGCCAGTACCCATGGCTCATTTTTCGCGGTGACGTTTGCGCCCGCGGTCTTGGATTTGGCTTCGGGTATAACCATGATGGTGAAATACCGGTCTTCTTTTAGGACGCTCTTGGACCATCTGACACGGAACATCGGGACCTTCTCTCCAGCGTAGCTCAGCTCCCAGATCTCCTCGATCCTTCCGTAGTATCTATCCTTGTCGTTGCCGGTGTAGGATTCCATCTTTACCCCGGAGTTCGGATAACCATCGCTCTTCATGTCCTTGTTCTCGGTGTAGAATGTGTAGCCGTTGATATCGTATGCCTCATAGGTCATCTGGTTGTGCTCGGCGCCCTGTGACAAGGCGAATATGAGTTGTTCTTCCGCGGAAGAATCCTCATGTAAAGGGTACGACAGAAGCTTCTGCTTGAACCAACGCATGAAACATGAGTTGTGCTCTTTGATTATATCTCCGTCCATCCTCTATTGGCCTCGGTCATTGTACGTCTTCTCAATAAAGTTTTGTGCTCTACCACCCAAGGATCGACCACGTCTATGTGTTGTAGCACGACTAGGTTTGCTCTTTCAAAGTCGGTGAGTCGACCCTCCAAGTCGACATGCATTTTGCAGCGACCCTCACGGTGACCCCATCCAGCGAGCCTGCCGAGGTGCCTGTTGACGGGGAGACCAACGGGGTTCTTGATGCCTAGATAATTCGTGCAGTAGGGGATGCACTCTTCAGTCAGAAAGCCCCTGGCTATACTTCCCTCTGGACGTGACATGTTGCGAACGTATCCTTTGATGACACCATTCATCCTTTCAAACGACATCATGCTGTGCCAGAATGTTGGCCCGAGTTGGATGATATCCTCCATGATATGGACCAGCAGATGCACCATAACATCGAAGAATGCGGGAGGGAAGTACATCTCAAGCTCGCATAGTATCACCACGATCTCTTCCTGTAGCCTTCTGAGTTGCCTCACGCCAATCGACTTCCGAGAGATGACGTCAAAAAAGTTGCATAGGCCAAATAGCGTTTCACGGACGTGCGCGTCCATGATCCCACGGATTGCAACTTGAAGTATCTGCGTCATCAGCACGTGACAGTCGTGAGACTTTCTCCCGCTGAACTTCTGCTTCGCTGGGTCTAGGTATCTGCTTATCTTCCCCGCGTAACCGTAAGGAAGTTTTACTCCTAGGAGGCAGGTGAAAAACTGCTCGATCTCCTCCTGACTTAGAGTGAAGCACGCGGGAGGGTAGTCATTTCCGGTCTTCTTGACCTTTTTGCCTTTGCGATGACTTTCTGTGTCCTGCTTCGCCTCATCATCATCATCATCATCATCATCATTAGCGTGAAGCTCCTGCCTGATGCCCATTGATTTCAAGTCTGCCCTTGCTTTCGGCCCATCTTTGGTCCTCTCTGGCATGTTGAGCAGGGTACTAAGCAGACTCTCGCACACGTTCTTCGTGATATGCATGACATCAAGGCTGTGAGGCACACGGTAGATCTTCCAGTATGGCAAGTCCCAGAAAACAGACCTCGTTTTCCATACCTTCAGCAGCGGCCCTGGCACCTTTCGCTTCTTTCCCGGCTCTGGCGCCTTTTCCTTCTTTCCCGGCAGTGGGCAGTCTTTCCAATTTTTCAACAGCTCGTCTATTTCCTCGCCGCTCCTCGTACACGGGCGTTTTCGGGGTTCGGTTTCACCATCGAACAGATCCTTGTGTTTCCTCCACGGGTCATCATCGCGAAGCCACCTTCGATGTCCCATGAACATGGTTTTCGAAGACCCGGGATCTCTATCTAGCTGGCGACACGTTGTGTCATCCATGCACCTTACGCATCCAGAAAATCCGTGGACTACCTGCCCCGCGAGATATCCATAACCGAGATAGTCGTGCACCGTCGTGAGCAGTGCGGCTCTCATAGGGAAATATTATTTCTTTGCGGCGTCCCACATATTGGTTGGCATTTTCCACAGCGTGTCTAGCTCCTCCTTCAGCAGCCCCAGATACAGATTGATGTCGTTCCCTGGTTGTTTCGGCCCTTCAATTAGCATACTCATGTGAATGTACTTCCTCTTCATGCACAACCAGGGGGGAAGGTTGTACATCCACACAAACACAGGCCAGGTGCTATGTGTGCTTCTCTGGCTGCCAAACGGATTGACTCCATCGGTGCTCACGCCCAGCACGATGTTCCTTGGGTCCTTCCCAAATTCTGGGTATTCGAAGTTCAACGATTGCCACTGGCTCACATCCTTAGGGTGACTCAGCATCTTGTCTTTTTTATTTATCTCCGGATCATTTCCGTCACCTTCCTGCTTCTTCTCCTCCCTATCCGCGTGCCAACGCAGGAGCTTTGCTACCTTAGGATCCGCGAAATACCGCTGCAGACGAGGAGTGATCGGAAAGTACCACACCGATTTTCGAGGAGCTTTCTTCCTCTTCCCGTATCGAGTGACGCCGCACACCGGACATATGGTAGACTCCGCGTGCTCGTCCCGATAAATGATGCAATTGTTCATGCACACATGGTATTTCACATGCGGTAAATCCAGAGGACACACGATTTTCTTCGCCTCCTCAAAACTGGTTGGGCACTTGTTCCCCTTGGGAAGACGTTCGTGCCAAAATGACATGTTCTCGTCGAAGCATGCGTCGGTCATTTTGTGTTTTACCTTCATCTCCAGAGCCATGAGCGTTACTTTTAGGAGGGTATCCTCGGGCCTGCATCCTTCATACAATGGAGTAACCGCGTCTATCTCTAGTTGATCCAGCTTGGCTTTCTCTCGGGCGGCAGGTCTTGCGTTATCCATCTGCTTGAGAAGTAGCTCTTCAATATGAGTGTCCTACACCCAGCCTCCATCGTCGTCTGCTCCGGCATCTTCATCTTCATGATCATGCCCTTCGTCTTGATCTTCCTCGTCATCATGTACGACATCTTCTACATGATGACAGTGTACAGCATCACCGCCGTGATCATGTCCTGGAGATTCTTCGTCTTCTCGCCCGCCCTTGCCTCGGTGGTACTTGTCTTGTTGCCCTTCCTCATTTCTTGCCCGGCCCCCATGGACGACTTCGTAGTCATCTTCATCACCTTGCCTTCGATAGCTATCCATGAAACCACGCAAGAGCAGGTGGTCCCGCACCTGCCCGGAATCCGGGTCCGCAATAAGGCTCTTCAGCTTGCATCTTCGACATGGACATCTTATCTCCGTCTCGTTCTTTTGAAGCATCTCGGCCTTTGCGGAGCTCAAAAACCTATTCACGATGCCTTTGGTCATCGTGTGGACCATGGTCGCCTACGGGGTAGAGCAAAACGATATTTTAGAACCAAGAAAAAATTTGGCATGACCTTCCCTAAAAATAGAACAAAAAAGAATGCATAGTGCCAAAATTCTCGCCGAAACGGAAATGAATCAACATTCCGGCAAAATATTGGCAACTATCACATTTCAAATACCGGTACCTCCAAACACAAACTTATATGCAACACCACAAACACAAGCAACACCACAAACATACATAGATCTAGCTAGGCCAAAAAAGTGCATGTGCATGTTGTTGGAGCGAGCTAGGGAGAAAAAAAGTAGATCTACATCATGAAGATAGCTTTCCCCTTACTTACATATCAAAAAAGGTAATTTCACCACTTAATTTTGATGAATCTATGGTGGAAATGAGGTGAGGAGGAGGAGGTAGCCGAAAGCTTGGAGAAGGAGGTGGAGGGAATGAAGTAGGGAAAGTGAGTGGGTAGGTGTGCGGCTGTCCAAAATATCTTGTTGGGGTCCCAGGTTACTAATGGCGCACCAACAGCAAATGCGCCATTAGTAACCCTGGTTACTAATGGCGCACATGCAGGTGGTGCGCCATTAGTAGTTTTGCAGAAAAGTAAAAAAAATGTATATATACTAATGGTGCACCTGGTCATAGTGCGCCATTAGTAGTTTAAACTAGTAATGGCGCACCTGGTCAGAGTGCGCCATTAGTAGTTTTGCAAAAAAAAGAATAAAAAAAACAGTAATGGCACACGGTCTGCCTGGTGCGCAATTACTAGTTAGAACTAGTAATGGTGCACTTCGACCTGATGCGCCATTAGTATGTATGGAAAAATGAAAAAAAAATACTAGTGGCGCACCATGTTTCTGGTGCGCCATTAGTGTCTTCCACACTAATGGCGCATCACCAACTGGTGCGCCATTAGTATATAGTAGTGGCGCACTGCTTCCTCGGTGCGCCATTAGTATCAATCCTATCTATAGCCCTTTTCCTAGTAGTGTCGGCCTCAACCGTAGGGCCAAGGCCAAGGGTGACATCTTCAAGAGCACAAACCAGGAAGGGAAGTAGCTTGGCGGGGCCGTCCTCCTCACCGGCCAGTGGGCTCTCCAGGCCGCTATCGTAAAGCGTCTTCAGTGAAGCGCGAGCCTTCTCCTCCATCTCCGCAAAGGCCACGCGATCCTCGGCAAGAACCCGTGCCTTGCCGTCCAGCTCAACCTTCCTCGCCTCCAGCTCTTGCTCCAGCGCTCCTAGGCGGTCATGGCGCTTCTTGAGCTTGGCGTCCCGGTCCTTGACGACTGCCTCACGAGCCTTCATGCTTTCCTCCTACTCTTGGTGAAGGCGGGTCTCCTCAGTGAGCTGGTCTTGCAGGCCCTTTAGCTTGCTTTCCAGTGCCTCAAAGCGACCTCGGACGTTAGCCAGCTCCCCCAAGGCAGCGTCGCGGGAAACCTTCGCCCCAAGGACGGCCTACTTCTCCTCGTCGCAGGCCGTCGAGGCCTGGACCAGCGCCGCCCGAATTGAAGCATCGGAGCGAATCCAGCCAGAAGCTAGCTCCAAGCGCCCGGCCACTAGATGAGGGTCAGCGCCCAGAAGATCCTGCCGCAGACGGTCCAGTTCGGCAACAGCACGATCCAGAACAGTGGTCCGGGAAGCAGCAGTCGGAGGTGTAGGAGGAGAAGACGGCAGCGTGATCACGGTATCGTGAGGTGGAACCTGCTGCGCCACGACGGCTGTGGTGGCGGCATCAGGCAAGGGCACCTCGGGAGTCGCTTGGGCCATGGGGGCTGAGCTCGCCCCAGCCGGCTCAGCCAGGCCTCGCGAGGATGCACGGGCAGGAGAGGCCCGTGTGTCACGGTCACCTTCTTTCACGGGCAGAGGCGCTGCCACGGATGGAACCTCAGGAGCTCCCTTCGACTTCTTTGCCGCGGGCGCCAGCCTAGCCGGGAGATACGAGCGTCAAGCCTCAGCAACAAAACAATAAACAAGACAGGAACCAAGCACTTACAGGTCATCGCTTGCAGGCTCGAGCAGCCTCCGGCCGTACTTGAAGCCCGAAAGCCGGCTACAAGGGTCAGCCTAAAGGAGCTCGGGAGTAGGAGGCGTGCCTGCGGATCGCTTCGGGGCTGGGGCAGACCCGGGGGATCAGCCATGTCCGGTCCTTCTTCGGGATCGGGGACAGGCTCCCGCCGCCCTGCTCGCCATCATCCTCGTCGTCATCACTCAGAGAGAGGTGGAGAGCGCGGGACCTGCGCTGGAGGGGGAGCCCTTGACTCTGCCTCGGAGTCAGCCCCCTCTTCCCGCTCCCCTCCTTCCTTCTCTTTGCTGGAGTCGCCGGAGGACACGTCCACCAGGTCATCGGGAGCCTCCGCGGGCACGGGCCCGTCCCCATTGAAGGCGGGCATGGACCCCACTACCTGCTCCCAGTCCTCGCGGAGGAACAGGGGCGTAGGAGCACCCTCCAACCTCGCCATGTCGCCCCCAACCAAAGACTGGAGAACCGCAGCCAGATCCTCATCGGCCAAGACTGCGGGGTCGGGTGGGGCCTCCACATCTGAAGTGAGTACTAATGAAGCGGAGCGAGCTGGTGCTCCAGGAACTCCCTCAGCAGTGATGCACCAGTCAACTTTGCCGCCTCCATGCTGGCCAGCCTTAGATCCGCGTCCATCTTCTCCAACACCGGCTTCGCGCGGGGATCCACAAGCTCCACTCGGGACCAGTCGTCGGAGCTCACGGGGTGCCCCGTGGGCAGGATCAGCCAAGGGTGGATGCGCCCAGCATCCACCAAGACCCACTTTCTCCTGAAGCCCTCGATCCTTTTCCCAGGGTTCGAAATGGCGATGGAGCTGCCGTACGCGACGAAGCTCGCACACGCAGAGACGGAACCACGAGAGGTCTGGAGGGAGAAGTAGTGGCGCAGCAAGGCCACTGAGGGCTTCACCCCTACGTGAGCCTCACAATAATAGGAGAAGATTGCCAAAAGAAGGACAGAGTTGGGATGGAGGTGCAGAGCTTGAAGGTTATAGTGGCGGCGGACAAAGAAGAAGAACTCAGAAAAGGGAGGCACCAGACCGGCGACAATGGCGCTCACGAAGAGCGGATAGAAGGTGCTCCCTTGGCCTTCAGGGAGGGCAGAGTCGGCCTTGAACACCTTCGCCCCGTCGATGCCCTGCGCCGCCGCCATCTGTCGCACCCGGGCAAGGCCCGCCTCCGACATGTTCGACGAGTCCAAGGCGGATGAATACCAAGCTCCGGCCGGGGCTTGGCGAGGAGCCATTTCTGGATAGGGCGCGTGGACGGAGTAGATTTGAAGATTTCGGAGGCGGGGAGGAGAGGCGCGAGAAAGGGGATCTGAGCAGCAACTAGAGAAAGCAAAGAAGGCAAGGGACATATGCTGCTCCTTTATCAACTCACGCGGTTGCAGAGGCACCCACGTCCAATCAACCGCCACGCGGCGCCCAAGGCCGCAGGCTGTTAGGGCCCGCGACGCTTCGCACTTGCCCCTTCGCCTCTCTGCTTGGCCAAGTCCGGGCGCGCCGTGGGCCCGGGGGCTACTGTCGGCGTTCTAGGAACGGGGGTCCCCAGACTTGCCTACCTGCGGCCTGCGGCGTGGCTCAAAGGGGGCCCAGCACAGCTCATCTCCATCAACACAAGCTCAAGACCCTCGCGAGGGGCCAAGCCTCACGGGGAGGACGACAAGGAGCTTCTTCAGACATAGCCTCATCAGGCTGGCTCACGAGGAGGCGGAGAGTTCAAGGCAGGGTACCTCGCGAGGTGCCCATGACGCAAGCCATGACGACCAAGGGCGCCAGTCGGGCGCCAGCCTGCGTAGTGTCCTCCTTTCCTCTTTGGGGCAAAGGGAGCAAGCGCAGGCGATAGCATCAAGCAAAGGCACCCATTTCGGTGCAACGAGACCAAGACCAGGCCAACGGCAGGGAGGAAGTCATTGTGGAGCCCAAGCAGGCGTCACCACCAGAGCCTTTGACAGGCGAGGACCAACTTTAGTCAGGATAGGTGTACCCGCTGTTCCCCTTCAAAATGGCGAATTGTTGGCGCCCTTCCCGCTCAATATTTGGGGAGAGGCCCAGGGCCTTTGCCTATAAATAGGACTAGCCACCCCCAGGGTAGAGGCATCTGGATCCTCACCAAGAAACCGGTAGATAGAGCGACTGAACTCCTCCTAGCAGTTCGTCGCACCAGCCAAGAACATACCCTCGTGAGGCTGTTCTTCCTTGTATTGTTCATCATCAGCCCAAGAGGCAATCCACCACACCACACACTGGAGTAGGGTATTACACCACAATGGTGGCCTGAACCAGTATAAACCTCGTGTCTCTTGTGTTGATTCTTTTGTAGTTTAGATCCTAGCGATTCGGCAAGGAGCAGGTAGATAGAGGGCGAAACATCCGCGCGCAACCCAGTGTTCGAACCTCAAGGATCTGCTGGAACCCGAAATCCGGCAAGGTCAAATGCATGTAAAAGGAAGAAAGAAAGAATGCAAGCGGAACTGGGGGCAAGTGGCTTACCCGTGCCGGCTGAGAGGCGGAAGTCCCCTCTCCGCCAAGGTTTGGCGTCAAGGCGAAGCCACCGGCCCCCATGTCCTCCTCGTCCTCCTCCGTGTGCATGGCCTTGGCACTTGGTTCCCTTGCCGGGGACGACCCTCAGGGCGGGTGTGGTCGACGGGGGTGGCATGATGGGAGAAGCCCTCTGCGGATCCGCCTGTTGCTGCTCCCCTCCTACATCCACGGTAGGGTTGCTACATCTTGAGCTTGCGTTGGTTTTCCATGAAGAAGAAATGGTGATGTAGCAATAGTGGCATAAGTATTTCCCTCAGTTTTTGAGAACCAAGGTATCGATCCAGTAGAAGGCTCCTCGAAAGTCCCAGGCACCTACACAAACAAATAAAGAACTCACAACCAACGCAATAAAAGGGGTTTTCAATCCTTTCACGGCCACTTGAGAAAGTGAGATCTGATAGAGATAGTATGATAAGATAAATATATTTTTGGTATTTTATAATATAGATTGGAAAAGTAAAGATGCAAATAAAAGTAGATTGAAAGCTTATATGATAAAAGATAGACTCAGGGGACAGGTTTCACTAGTGCCTTCTCTCAAGATAGCCTAAGTATTACGGTGGGTGAACAAATTACTGTCGAGAAATTGATAGAAAAGCGAATAATTATGAGATTATCTAGGCATGATCATGTATATAGGCATCAGGTCCGTGACAAGTAGACTGACTCCTGCCTGCATCTACTACTATTACTCCATACATCGACCGCTATCCAGCATGCATCTAGAGTATTAAGTTCATAAGAACAGAGTAACGCATTAAGAAAAATGACATGGTGTAGAGGGATAAACTCATGCAATATGATATAAACCCCATCTTTTTATCCTCGATGGAAACAATACAATACGTGCCTTGCAACCCCTGCTATCACTGGGTAAGGACACCGCAAGATTGAACCCAAAGCTAAGCACTTCTCCCATGGCAAGAAAGATCAATCTAGTAGGCCAAACCAAACTGATAATTCGAAGAGACTTGCAAAGATAACTCAATCATACATAAAATAATTCAAAGGAGATTCAAATATTTCTCATAGATAAACTTGATCATAAACCCACAATTCATCGGATCTCGACAAACACACCGCAAAAAAGAGTTACATTGAATAGATCTCCACAAGAAAGGGGGAGAACATGGTATTGAGATCCAAAAAGAGAGAAGAAGCCATCTAGCTAATAACTATGGACCCGAAGGTCTATGGTAAACTACTCACAACTCATTGGAAGGGCTATGGTGTTGATGTAGAAGCCCTCCGTGGTCGATTCCCCCTCCGGCGGAGCGTGGGCGAAGGCTCCAAGATGGGATCTCATGGATATAGAAGGTTACGTCGGTGGAATTTGTTTTTCGTTGGCTCCCTGGATGTTTTCGGGGTATGTGGGTATATATAGGAGGAAGAACTAGGTTGGTGGCCGTCCGAGGGGCCCACGAGACAATTGGCATGCCTAGGGGGTGGGCGCGCCCTCCTATCTCGTGGCTGCCTCGGCTGCTTCTTGGCTTGCACTCCAAGTCCTCTGGATCACGTTCATTCCAAGAATCATGCTCCCGAAGGTTTCATTCCGTTTGGACTCCGTTTGATGTTCCTTTTTGAAATACTAAAATAGGTAAAAAAACAGCAATACGGGTTGGGCCTCCGGTTTGTAGGTTAGTCCCAAAAATGTTATAAATGTGTAAAATAAAAAGGCAATAATTATCCAAAAGGGGTAATATAATAGCATGGAACAATCAAAAATTATAGATACGTTGGAGACATATCAAGCATCCCCAAGCTTAATTCATGCTCGTCCTCGAGTAGGTAAATGATAAAAATAAAAATTTTGATGTGGAATGCTACCTAGCATAATTCTCAATGTAATTTTCTTTAATGTGGCATGAATGTTCAGATCCAAATGATTCAAAATAAAAGTTCATATTGACACAAGAACAAGTAATACTTCAAGCATACTAATCAAAGCAATCATGTCTTCTCAAAATATCATGGCTAAAGAAAGTTCATCCCTACAAAATCATATAGTTAGGCTATGCTTCATTTTCATCACACAAAAATGTTCTCAAATTCTACACCCCCGATGACAAGCCAAGCAATTGTTTCGTACTTAAGTAATCTCAAACTTTTTCAACTTTCACGCAATACATGAGCGTGAGCCATGGATATAGCACTATGGGTGGAATAGAATATGATGATGGGGATTGTGTGGAGAAGACAAAAAAGGAGAAAGTCTCACATTGACGAGGATAATCAACGGGCTATGGAGATGCCCATCAATTGATGTCAACATGAGGAGTAGGGATTGCCATGTAACGGATGCACTAGAGCTATAAATGAATGAAAGCTCAACAAAAGAAAACTAGTGGGTGTGCATCCAACTTGCTTCCTCACGAAGACCTAGGGCATTTGAGGAAGCCCATCGTAGGAATATGCAAGCCAAGTTCTATAATGAAAAATTCCCCACTAGTATATGAAAGTGACAACATGTGAGACTCTCTATATGAAGAACATGGTGCTACTTTGAAGCACAATATATGAGACTCACTATATGAAGAACATGGTGCTACTTTGAAGCACAAGTGTGGAAAAGGAGATAATAACATTGCCCCTTTTCGTTTTTTTTCTTTTTTTTCTCTTTTTTTTCTTTTTCTTTTTTTCTTTGGCCTTTCCTTTTTTTATTTTTGGCCTTTCCTTTTTTTCTTTTTTTTCTTTGGGACAATGCTCTAATAATGATGATCATCACACTTTTATTAATTTACAACATATGAATTACAACTCAAAACTAGAACAAGATATGATTCTATATGAATGCCTCCGGCGGTGTACCGGGATGGTGCAATGAATCAAGAGTGACATGTATGAAAAATTATGCATGGTGGCCTTGCCACAAATACGATGTCAACTACATGATCATGCAATGGAAATATGACAAAAGTAATGTGTGTCATGATGATAAACAAAACGGTGGAAAGTTGCATGGCAATATATCTCGGAATGGCTATGGAAATGCCATAATAGGTAGGTATGGTGGCTGTTTTGAGGATGATATAAGGAGGTTTATGTGTGATAGAGTGTATCATATCGCGGGGGTGGATGCACCAGCGAAGTTTGCGCCAACTCTCAAGGTGAGAAAGGGCAATGCACGGTACCGAAGAGGCTAGCAATGGTGGAAAGGTAAAAGTGTGTATAATCCATGGACTCAATGTTAGTCAAAAGAAATCATATACTTATTGCAAAAATTTAGAAGTCATCAAAACCAAGCACTACGCTCATGCTCCTAGAGGGATAGATTGGTAGCAAAAGACCATCGCTCGTCCTCGACTGCCACTCATAAGGATGCACAATCCAAGTACACTTCATGTTTCAAATTTGTTACACAATTTTAACCATACGTGCATGCTACAGGACTTGCTAACTCCAACACAAGTGTTCTTTAAATTCATAATCACCCAACTAGCATGACTTTAATATCACTACCTCCATATCTCAAAACAATTATCAAGTATCAAATTGATCATAGCATCCAATTCACTTCCTATGATAGTTTTTATTATACCCAACTTGGATACCTACCATTCTTGGACCAATTTCATAACCATAGCAAATACCATGATGTTCTAATAGACTCTCAAAATAATATAATTGAAGCATGAGAGACTAGCAATTTCTACAAAATTAAGCCACCGCCGTGCTCTAAAAGATATAAGTGAAGCACTAGAGCAAAAACTATCTAGCTCAAAAGATATAAGTGAAGCACATAGAGTATTCTAATAAATTTCAATCATGTAGGCTTCTCCCAAAAGGTGTGTACAGAAAGGATGATTGTGGAAAACTAAAAATCAAACACTAATATCATACAAGACGCCCCAAGCAAAACACATGTCATGTGGCAAATAAAAATATAGCTCCAAGTAAAGTTACCAATGAACGAAGACGAAAGAGGGGATGCCTTCCGGGGGCATCCCCAAGCTTAGGCTTTTGGCTATTCTTGAATATCTTGGGGTGCCATGGGCATCCCCAAGCTTAGGCTTTTTCCATTCCTTATTCCATAGTCCATCAAATCTTTACCCAAAACTTGAAAACTTCACAACACAAAACTCAATAGGAAATCTTATAAGCTCCATTAGTGAAAGAAAACAAAACCACCACATAAGGTACTGTAATGAACTCATTATTTATTTATACTGGTTTTAAACCTACTGTATTTAAAGTTCTCTATGGTTCATACCACTTAATACTAGCCATAGATGCATCAAAATAAGCAAACAACACACGAAAATCAGAATCTGTCAAAAACAGAACAGTCTGTAGAAATCTGTAACTAATGCAAACTTCTGGAACTCTAAATTTCCTACAAAAATAGGAAGTCCTGGACAATTTGTCTATTGATCAGAAGAAAAAAGAATCCACGCAAAAGCACGTTTCTGTGAATTAACAAAACTAATTTCGTGTGTGCAAACTTTCTGTTTTTCAGCATAATCAAATTAACTAACACCATAGGTTATCCTATAGGTTCTCCTTGGCACAAACACTAATTAAAACATAAAAACACATCTAAACAGAAGGTAGATGCAAAATTTATTACTAAACAGAAACAAAAACAAAAACACAAATAAAATTGGGTTGCCTCCCAACTAGCGCTATCGTTTAACGCCCCTAGCTAGGCATAAAAGCGAAGATAGATCTAAGTAGTGCCATCTTTGGAACTCAATTCATAAGTAGCTCGCATGATAGATTCATAAGGTAATTTAATTTTCTTTATTGGAAAGTGCTCCATGCCTTTCCTTAATGGAAATTGGAATCTAATATTCCCTTCCTTCATATCAATAATTGCACCAATCATTCTAAGGAAAGGTCTACCAAGAATAATAGGGCAAGAAAGATTGCAATCTATATCAAGAACGATAAAATCTACGGGCATCAAATTTCTATTTGCAACAATGAGAACATCATTGATCCTTCCCATTTGCTTTTTAATGGTGGAATCCGCAAGGTGCAAATTTAAAGAGCAATCATCAAGATCATGGAAACCTAGAATATCACATAAATTTTTCGGAATCGTGGAAACACTAGCACCTAGATCACACAAAGCAAAACGCTCATGATCTTTAATTTTAATCATAGTAGGTTCCCACTCATCATTAAGTTTTCTAGGTATAGAAACTTCCAAATTAAGTTTTTCATCATAAGATTGCATCAAGGCATCAAAGATATGTTTGGTAAAAGCTTTATTTTGACTATAAGCATGAGGAGAATTAACAATGGATTGCAACAAGGAAATACAACCTTCTAAAAACAATTATCATAATCAAATTCCTTGAAATCCGAGATAGTGGGTTCAATGCTATTTAAAGTCATGACCTCTCCAATCCCACTTTTACCAATTTTAGCATCAAGATCTAAAAACTCCGAATTATTGGGACGCCTTCTAACTAAACTTGACTCATCTCCAGTCCCATTATTATTAAGATTCATATTGCAAAACAAAGATCTAATAGGGTACACATCAATAACTTTAAGATCTTCATCATTATTTTCATTGAAACTAGAAGAACACGCCTTTACAAAGCAATCTTTCTTAGCACGCAATCTAGCGGTTCTTTCCTTGCACTCATGAATGGAAATTCTCATTGCTTTTAAGAGACTTATTGATATCATGGTTACGAGGAGTAGATCTAAGTTTAAGAGAATCAACATCAAGAGAAAGTCTATCAACATTCCTAGCCAAATCATCAACTTTGAGCAATTTTTCTTCAAGCAAAGCATTAAATTATTTTGAGAGATCATAAATTCTTTCACACTATTCTCAAAATCAGAGGGCATCTTATTAAAATCACCATAAGAATTATTGTAGGAATATCCATAATTATTAGAGGAATTACTAGGGAACGGTCTAGGATTAAAATTTCCTCTATAAGCATTGTTTCCAAAACTATTCCTACCAACAAAATTCACATCCATAGATTCATTATTATTCTCAATCAAAGTAGACAAAGGCATATCATTGGGATCAATAGGAGTATTTTTAGTAGCAAATAATTTCATAAGTTCATCTATTTTTCCACTCAAAACATTAATTTCTTCTATAGCATGCACTTTTTTACTAGTAGATCTTTCGGTGTGCCATTGAGAATAATTAGCCATCATATTATCAAGAAGTTTTGTATCATCTCCTAAAGTGATTTCCATAAATGTTCCTCCCGCGGCCAAATCTAAAAGATTTCTAGAAGCAAAGTTCAAACCGGCATAGAAATTTTGTATGATCATCCATAAATTCAAACCATGAGTAGGGCAATTGCGAATCATCAATTTCATTCTTTCCCAAGATTGGGCAACATTCTCATGATCAAGTTGTTTAAAATTCATAATATCTTTCCTAAGAGTGATAATCTTAGCGGGAGGAAAATACTTAGAGATAAAAGCATCTTTGCACTTGTTCCAAGAATCAATACTATTTTTAGGCAAAGACGAAAACCAAACTTTAGCATGATCTCTAAGTGAAAACGGAAATAACTTCAATTTAACAATATCATTATCCATAACTTTCTTCTTTTGCATATCACACAAATCAACAAAGTTGTTTAGATGAGTAGCGGCATCTTCACTAGGAAGGCCGGCGAATTGATCTTTCGTAACAAGATTCGGCAAAGCAGTATTGATTTCACAAGACTCAACATCATTAAGAGGAGCAATCGGAGTACTAAGGAAATCATTATTATTGGTATTGGAGAAATCACACAATTTGGTATTATCTTGCACCATGGCGACAAGTAATCCGCACACAAGCAAACAAAAAAAAGGCAAGCGAAAGAGAGAGGAGATTAGGAAAGAGAGGGCGAATAAAATGGCAAGGGTGAAGTGGGGGATAGGAAAATGAGAGGCAAATGGCAAATAATGTAAATGCGAGGGAGATGAGTTTGTGATGGGTACTTGGTATATCTTGACTTGAGCGAAGACCTCCCCGGCAACGGTGCCAGAAATCCTTCTTGCTACGTCTTGAGCTTGCGTTGGTTTTCCTTGAAGAGGAAAGGGTGATGCAGCAATAGTAGCATAAGTATTTCCCTCGGTTTTTGAGAACCAAGGTATCAATCCAGTAGGAGGCTCCTCAAAAGTCCCACGCACCTACACAAACAAACAAAGAACTCGCAACCAACACAATAAAGGGGTTTTCAATCCCTTCACGGCCACTTGCGAAAGTGAGATCTGATAGAGATAGTATGATAAGATAAATATATTTTTGGTATTTTATAATATAGATTGGAAATGTAAAGATGCAAATAAAAGTAGATTGAAAGCTTATATGATAATAGATAGACCCGGGGGCCATAGGTTTCACTAGTGCCTTCTCTCAAGATAGCATAAGTATTACGGTGGGTGAACAAATTACTGTCGAGCAATTGATAGAAAAGCGAATAATTATGAGATTATCTAGGCATGATCATGTATATAGGCATCACGTCCATGACAAGTAGACCGACTCCTGCCTGCATCTACTACTATTACTCCACACATCGACCGCTATCCAGCATGCATCTAGAGTATTAAGTTCATAAGAACAGAGTAACGCATTAAGAAAGATGACATGATGTAGAGGGATAAACTCATGCAATATGACATAAACCACATCTTTCTATCCTCGATGGCAACAATACAATACGTGCCTTGCAACCCCTGCTGTCACTGGGTAAAGACACCATAAAATTGAACCCAAAGCTAAGCACTTCTCCCATGGCAAGAAAGATCAATCTAGTAGGCCAAACCAAACTGATAATTCGAAGAGACTTGCAAAGATAACTCAATCATACATAAAAGAATTCAGAGGAGATTCAAATTTTTCTCATAGATAAACTTGATCATAAACCCACAATTCATCGGATCTCGACAAACACACCGCAAAAAAGAGTTGCATCGAATAGATCTCCACAAGAGAGGGGGGAACATGGTATTGAGATCCAAAAAGAGAGAAGAAGCCATCTAGCTAATAACTATGGACCCAAAGGTCTGTGGTAAAGTACTCACAACTCATCGGAAGGGCTATGGTGTTGATGTAGAAGCCCTCCATGGTCGATTCCCCCTCTGGGAGAGTGCCGGCGAAGGCTCCAAGATGGGATCTCGCGGATATAGAAGTGGAAATTGTTTTTCGTTGGCTCCCTGGATGTTTTCGGGCTACGTGGGTATATATAGGAGGAAGAAGAAGGTCGGTGGCCGCCGGAGGGGCCCACGAGACAGGGGGCGCGCCCAGGGGGTGGGCGCGCCCTCCTATCTCGTGGCCGCCTCGACTGCTTCTTGGCTTACACTCCAAGTCCTCTGGATCACGTTCATTCCAAAAATCACGCTCCTGAAGGTTTCATTCCGTTTGGATTCCGTTTGATATTCCTTTTCTTCGAAATACTAAAATAGGAAAAAAACAGCAATATGGGCTGGGCCTCCAGTTAGTAGGTTAGTCCCAAAAATGATATAAATGTGTAAAATAAAGCCCATAAATATCCAAAAGGGGTAATATAATAGCATGGAACAATAAAAAATTATAGATACATTGGAGACGTATCAAGGGTCAGTACCAAAGCATCATGCATTGCGCACGTTGACGAAGGATGGGTGATGGACTCAAGCTGGGGGCTGGGCAGGGGGCTGCTGTCCGGACTGCTCAACACCACCAGTGGCGTGCTGGAGGTGTCTGCCGGGGGCTGGCCACTCATCGAAATCCTGGCCCTCTGTCACGCCCAAGATGCGACCCTATCCTAAAGGAACTCAAAGGTCCCACCAAGGATAGAAGCGCATCTTGAAGACGCTTTTGCAAGGTGGATATCATTACATCAACATTACATAATAGTGGGGATACATCCAATAAATACAGTGTCACATGAATACAACAATACAACATACAAGAACAACATCCGACTACGGATGAATCATAAACAGAAACTCAAACAATATCCACCCTGCTAGCCCAGGCTGCCGACCTGGAACCTATCCCCTGATCGAAGAAGCAGAAGAAGAAACTCAACGCAAGCAAGCATCGCTCTCGCGTCATGATCATCGCATAACCTGTACCTGCAACTCTTGTTGTAGTAATCTGTGAGCCACGAGGACTCAGCAATCCCATTACCATGGGTATCAAGACTAGCAAAGCTTAATGGGAAAGGAAGGGGTAAAGTGGTGAGGTTGCAGCAGCTACTAAGCATGATATGGTGGCTAACATACGCAAATGAGAGCGAGAAGAGAAACAAAGGAACAGTCGTGAACTAGCAATGATCAAGAGGTGATCCTGAACACCTACTTACGTCAAACATAACCCAGAAAACGTGTTCACTTCCCGGACTCCGCCGAGAAGAGACCATCATGGCTACACACGCGGTTGATGTGTTTTAATTCGGATCAAGTGTAAAGTTATCTACAACCGGACATTAACAAATTCCCATCTGCCACATAACCGCGGGCACGGCTCTCAAAAGTTTATACCCTACAGGGGTATCCCAACTTAGCCCATGACAAGCTCTCGCGATCAATGAAGGAATAGACCTTCTCCCAGGAAGTCCCGATCAGTCTCGGAATCCCGGTTTACAAGACATTTCGACAATGGTAAAACAAGACCAGCAAAGCCGCCCGAATGTGCCGACAAATCCTGATAGGAGCTGCACATATCTCGTTCTCAGGGCACACCGGATTGTCCAAACTTCCGGTAGGCGAGCCCAGAGTTGCCCCTGGTGGCCACCGGCGGCTGACAGTTTGGACCAACACTCACAACGAGCATTGGCCCGGGGGGGTAAATTAAGATGACCCTCGGGCTCCGGAAACCCAAGGGAGAAAGGGCTAGGTGAGGCAAATGGTAAAACCAAGGTTGGGCCTTGCTGGACAAGTTTTATTCAAAGCAAACTGTCAGGGGGGTCCCATAAATCACCCGACCGCGTTAGGAACGCAAAATCCGGGAACATAACACCGGTATGACGGAAACTTGGGCGGCAAGAGTGGAACAAAACACCAGGCATAAGGCCGAGCCTTCCACCCTTTACCAAGTATATAGATGCATTAAAAATATAAGAGATATTGTGATATCCCAACATAACCCTGTCCACCATGGAGAAATCTTCAACTTCACCTGCAGCTAGCAACGCTATAAGAAGGGCTGAGCAAAGCGGTAACATAGCCAAACAATGGTTTGCTAGGAAGGGTGTCAAAGGTTAGAGGTTCATGGCAATTTGGGAGGCTTGATGAGCAAAAGATAGGTAACGCAGCATAGCGATAGAACGAAGCAAACTAGCATAGCAATGATAGTAGTGAGATCCAGGGTAGCGGTCATCTTGCCTGAAATCCCGCAAGGAAGAAGAACGAGTCCATGAAGAAGATGAAGCCACGAAGACGAACCACACGTAGACGAACGCATCCTCACAATCGCAACGAAACGGGAACTAACGAGAAAAAGCACACAACATGGTAAACACACCAAACATGAAGAAGGCATGATGCACAACAAGCATGATGCATGAGAAAGCTAGATGAGGCTACTCATGGCAAAAGATGATGCAAACAAGAACAACACATCAAGGCAAGTTTAAATGAGGCCGGGAACAACATATACAAATCCGGTAAGTCCTCATATGCAAATTTCGAAATTGGTCCAGATCTGAATAAACCTTATGTTCAAGTTGTTAAACAGCAAGTTAAGATGCACCAATATGATCTACACGAGATTCTAGTCAAGTTACATATAAAGTTCATTAGATTCGGAGCTACGGCCTAGAAGATATGAGCAAAACAAGTTAAACATGGCATTGATGCAAAATGCATACAAACATCAAGCAAACACAACAAAACAAGGATGCAACATGATAATATGAAGCTACATACAAAAACAAGCAAGTTTCATATAGAGCACACTCAAAACGGAGCAACGGTGCAACACACACACACTATACAAGTCATAGCAACAATCTGTCCATAACAGCAACTAGGCATCTTACAAGCATCAAAACAACATGCTACAGCACCCCAACATAATAAAAAAAGGCATGGGCATGAAGTACACGTAAAGAATAACAAAACATGAACACTGAGCTATCTCCAGAAATCACTAGAACATGCTCAAAAGGACATGGTAAGATTGCAAATAATAACAGTTTCAGACGTTAGCAGAAATAACATCAGGTTGCAATGTTTAGAGCAAGCAAACAACATGTTACAGGAACTTATCATGACAAACAAAGGCATGGCATTAATCTACTAATAGCATAGATCAAAAGTCCCTTACTGACCATGAGCCAAAAAGGATCAGAAGATATGATGGCACCCATGTAAACATGGCAAGTTATATTACAGATTCATACATGGCAGGAACAACAATAAGTAGGCATGTTGGTGAGCTTGAACCACTCACCACAGAGCAATACATGGCATGGCAAGGCAACCAATAGTAAGAAGACATGTTTATGAATCTATACATGGCAATAGCAAGGTCATAGGGTGCATGGATCACTAGCAAAACACATGGGAACAAGTGAACTTAATGTTAACAGGCTGATAGCAACATTTTCAAGCAACTTTGGAGCAAGATATGAGCAATCTACAACAAGCTATAAATGCAACCAGGGGCACGGATGGATAGGGCACAACATGTAGATCAAAACATGTCTATAGAACATCTCCAGATTATGCATAGAATGATTAGTAGAAGCATGTTAACATAGCAACAAAATATAACAGAATCTGTCAGGAAAACAGCAACAACAACTACACTACTTAACAAGCTCGATTCACTCACCACAAGTCATTGCATGACAAGATAAGCATGGCATCATCAAGAAGACATGTTTATGTAACCAACCAAGGCAAGAACAAGTTCATATCATGCAAGGATCAACTATAGCAACCTTGGCTAAATTGAATAACAAGTAAACAATCTGCCAGGAAACATTTTGAAGCAAAAGTAGAGCACTCAAATGACATTGTAGACTACTCCATAATTGCAAACAAGGGCATGAATGGATAGACAATAACCATATGTTCAAAATACCCTTACTGAAGTATCTCAAAATAAGCATGGATCTCTCTGTAGCATCAAGTTTACATGGCATCAAAATAACAGCAGAACAGGGACTAAAATCAGCAATATCACGAAGCCTAGTTTGCATGCTGGTGCTAGTCACCACATTGATCACAAAAATACATGGCATACACCCCTGGAAAGATGGCATGGCATAGATCAAAACACATGTAGACATCAACCCCATAGGATGCACACATCAAACATGGCAAAAATGACAAATGAGCAAGTTATAACAGTTTCAGCAGATTAACATCAACATGCACTCTTCCAACAGCATTTAGGGCATCAAGAAGAACTCAAATGAAAATGATGCAATGGAATGAAATGAAGTACTCGTCGAGACGAACAATTTGACATATTACACGCACGAAACGGAGCTACGGATGCAGAGATACAGCAGGTCAAACATGGCGTGATTATATGAAAAAATGGGGACTTAGCAGAAAAAAAACAACCTCGCGAAAAGGGTTGACCGCGGCACGGTTTTCGAGGCGGCGGCGGATCTCGCCGGAGATCGGCCGGAGTTGGCGCCGGAGGTGGCCGAGGAGGCGGATCCGGGCGCGGAGGAGGCCAGAGAGGTCGGGGAGGCGCCGGATCCGCGGCGGAGATGCGGGGCGGCGCCGGCGGAGGAGACCGCGGGACTGGGCGGCGCGGTCGGTGCCGGAGATGGCCGGCGGCGGG
>NC_041391.1:143892879-143928838 GCF_002162155.2 Triticum dicoccoides
CGGCGGCGGAGGGTGGCGGCGGCGCGCCACGTGGCGAGCTCGGACTGGCTGGGCACGGCGGCGCAGACGTGTTCGGCTCTGTCCGGACATGTCCGGCGGCGGAGAGGGAGTGGGGCTAGGGTTTGGACCCGAAAATGGAGGGGAGAGGGCGTTTTTATAGGTAGAGGGAGCTAGGAGAGTCCAAATGAGGAGCGGTTTTCGGCCACGCGATCGTGATCGAACAGCCGAGAGCATGGAGGGGAGTTTGCTGGGTTTTGGGCCACTTTGGAAGGGGTGTTGGGCTGCAACAAAAGAGGCTTTTGCGGTTACTCGGTTAACCGTTGGAGTATCAAACGACCTCCAAATGGCACGAAACTTGACAGGCGGTCTACCGGTGCTATACCAAGGCCGCTTGGCAAACCTCGGTCCATTCCGAGAAAGTTTAATACCCGCACATGAAAAGAGAGAAGAGGGGGACGCCGGATGACATAGGAGTGCCGGATTGCAAAACGGACAACGGGGAAAATGCTCGGATGCATGAGACGAACAGGTATGCAAATGCGATGCACATGATGACATGATATGAAATGCAGATGATGACATGACAAAGTGCAACACGCAAGCACATGACATGGCAAAGACGGCGAACAACTGGAAGACACCTGGCGCATCGAATCCGGGGCGTTACACCCTCTTCGCCCTCTAGGCCAGCATCTCCACGTCCCTGCAAGATAGACATAATTCAGAATGGGCGGCACCATTGGAGGAACAAGAAAAATAAGAGCAGGGAGAAAGCAGAGTTTACTCTTCCTCCTCCTCCTCCTCTGCTGCTTTCCTTTTCCTCTCCGGGCTGAGGGGCCCGAAGTCAAACGCGATCCCCGCACCAAAGTTTGCGGGTGAAGGGGAGGCGATGGCATCCGGACGTGCTTGGATGACGACGAAGAAGCGGATGCCTTCTTCTTCGATGCCAGCCTTTGCCGCCCTCTTCGTCGCCACCGCCCTCGTCTGGCGCACAGGCGCCTCCGGAGCCTGCCACAGCTGCGCAGACCGGTCAGGGCGGACCGGCTCGCCGGAGGTGGCCCGCTGCAGGACTCGCCCTCTCCCGGCGATTGGAGGGTCGGAGGTCGCGGTCTTCTCCCCCTCGCCCTCCTCTTCCGACGACCCCTCGACCACGTCCTCGATGAGGGGAGCCCCGATGCCGGCGCTGCTGGCCTCCCCAGCGGTTGCCGCCCACCGAGCGAGCTCTTCTTCCTCCGCTTCTGCTGCGGCCTTGTCCTCCACGCTGCCGGTGCTGCCGGCCTCCTCGACGAGCTTTGCCTCCTCCTCGGCAAGCCTCGCCTCCTCCACCCTGGCGGCGATGTAGTCTAGCTCCGCCGGAGAGGTGTCCTGAATCAGCCGCGGCTCAGCGGTGAATTACCCCTCATGCAGGGTGTCGAAGAATTATTGCACTTTGAGCTCATCCGGCTCGACCCAGCTCGGGTCAAGGTCGTGCGCGTTTAAGAGCGGCATCATGACGATGATCTCGGACCGGCGAGAGTTGTTGCTCAGCGGGACCACTCCCACCGGCAACTTGAAAACGGGCTCCTTGGCAATCTTGCCGGCCTTCGCGGAAGCCCTTGCGACCTTGTCGGACCGCTCAACCTCGCCCTCGTCACTAACCTCGAGCTGGAAGATCCGTTGGCAGAGATGGGCGTGCCTCAGCACCGTCAGGTTGTGGTCGAGGCCGGGGCGAAGCCTCATGATGTCGGCGGCATTCACGAAAAGCTAGGCCGGCCTCCCCTTGTCGTGCAAAGGAGCAATTCAGCGGCAGATGAAGTCCGCCCCGGTCATTTTGAGGGTGAGCCCGGCCTGGGTGAGCCGAAGAATCCTGATGGTGGCGATCGTGAGCTTCGCATCGTCGGCATCGACGTCGCCCCAATTGCTTCCACGGACTGGCGACTCCTGGCGAACCTCGCAGAATGCTGGCGGGTCCTTCTCCTTAATCCAGCACCACCGGCCCCACCATTCTTCCCACCTCTCCTTCGTGGCGCCGTCCGGTTATGCCCCCTTGGCCTTCGGGATCCAGGTGACGCAGCCAGAGATGGCGCCCCTTTTTTGGATCCGAGGGAAGGAGTAATGGCGGAAGAGCGCCGTGTTAGGGTTCACCCTGGCGAAGCCCTCGCAGAGTTGTGCGAAGAGAGACATGCACGCCACGGCATTCGGGTTGAAATCCAGAAGGCGTAAGCCGTATGTGTGCATGATGTCCTTGAAGAAATCAGAAAAGGGGGGACAGAGCGCGCAGGAGAAGTAGTCGACAAAGAAGGGGTACCGATTTGGGGCGGCCCCGGCGCTGGCAAGAACGACGTGCGTGGCTGGATGCCCCGTCTTCTCTCCACCCGTCTTCACCCCCCAGAGATCTTTGAAGAACTCCCGGAGCTTGGGCACCTCGACCGTCGAGGGAAAGTAGGCGAACTGCGCCCGTCGCGCCACCAGCTCGCTCTCCGGCTGCTCCGTCGCCCCGGCGTCTTTAGCCACTCCTTTGCTTTTGCTGGACTTGGGTGCCATGGCGGTTGTGAGAAGCAAGAGAGCAGAGGATGGCGGAAGCACAGCAACAGTGGACGGAAATAGGGGGCTTGAGAAGGAGGAAGAAAGGGGGCCGCGGATCTGAGATTGGAGAAGGCGCAAGGAGGGTGTAAAGTGAGTAGCGCGCCCGCGGTTATTCCTTTTTACGAGGAAGGCGTGGGCCGCCTCCTTTCCCATTAACTGTGATACGACGCATGTGTGCGGGAACCGTCCCACGCATGCCTCCCCGTCATGCACGCTCCACCACGATGTGCGTTCAACGCAGGTCGTGGGGAAGCGCAGCGAACAAAACAGTTACCACGGTAAAATCCGCCCTACCTGCCCGCGCACCATTCTGGGCCTGGCCCAACAACATGTCGTGCTTATGTGTGACCCAGGCTCGGGGGCTCCTGTCGGTGTACAAAAGTAGGGGCTCTCCTTTTTACCCCTTTACTTGTGCACGGGCAGTCGGAGCCACGCGCCATGGCCACACGTAGCAGGGAAAAGGAGGGAAGCCAGAAGGAAGCCGGAGGCTCGAGACAAACGAGGCAACACCAAGGACCAAGGCCACAGAGATCGGATGGACAAAGCAGGTTTCCCCGGCAAGACCCTTGCCGGGGCAGCCTCAGCAGCCTCGGCAAGCCCCTTGCCGGGGCAGCTCGCCCACACCAGGTGAGCGAGCCACCCTCGAGCCCACGGTCTCCAACGCCAACACCCACGTTGGGCCAGGGCTCGGGAGGCACCTCCATGGTGGTATACAGATCTTTGTGAAGACAAAGAATACTCAAGATCAGATGGGGATTGAGAGGCAGCAATCCTCACCAAGGTTCTCGCTAAAGAAACCCACGAGACCCCCGGCAAGATCCTTGCCGGGGACGCCAGTGTGCCACGGCAAGACCCTTGCAGGGCCACCCGGCAAGACCCTTGCCGGGCCACCCGGCAAGACCCTTGCTGGGCCACCTGACAAGACCCTTGCCAGAGGCAACAGCAGGGCTGCTGCCAGGCCCGCACCCACAAAATCCCCGCCGCAGTTCACATGCAGCTGCCAGCCCGACCAGTTGGGCAGGCACCTGCGTGGCAACATGCGGCTCCCAGGCCAACTCAACATGCACCCGCGTGGCGGCATGCAGATCTTTGTGGAGGCTCCACCATCGCGCCACCTCAGCTGCTTGCCTTCCTACATGCCACCGCATGCATCGCTGGCCAGGGCGCGTGTCGAAGCGAGGAAGAGCGGCGACGGACGGGACGGGCCATGCCCCCGTCCCCGATAAAGTGAAGGGACACCTAATCCACACATTTAATGCGTCTTGTCCTGTAATAACGAGTGATAAGCTCGCAGCACTGTAGGCTTTCCACCTCCATTGTGCCACTGTGGCAGCCCCTTTCACCTATAAAAGAGGCCCATGATGTACGGGAAATGGATTCGGCTCTTTCGAACCACTCAGCACCCGTAGCTAGTTCAAGAGCTCAAGAACACTCAATACATCCACCAAGCAGGACTAGGGTTTTACGCATCCTCGCGGCCCGAACCTTGGTAAACGATCCTTGTGCCAATTACTAATGCTGCTCTTCTCACAACCCCGCGCCCCGCAACCGTAGTAGGGATTCTTGTGATCCCATAGGTGTCGTTTCCCACCGACACCGTCAATAAATTTTGAGCTTGCGTCTCATAACATTCCAAATTACTCCACGCTACATTGAATTGCAAACCTGTTCACACCGATCACAACCTAAATGGTTTCCCACTTAGGAGCGTATTAGTACCATGCTACATTGAATTGCAAACATGTTCACAATGATCACAACCTAAACGGTTTCCCACTTAGGAGTGTATTAGTACTCGGTTATAAGTACTAGTATGCCAAGACGACTGCACATTCCTCCTCAACTCCTCGTCCACAAAAACAAACAAGTCATTCAGCATCCTTCCCTTGCGTCTGCCATGGCCAGTGCGAGTTCTGGGTCGAGAGATTGCCACCAGGGAGAGGCGAGCATGGAAGCGGAAGCACGAGGGATGTCCCGCCTCGCTGTGAGAGTAGCCGACATGTCCCGCCGCGCGGAAGTAGCAGCACAGAGGTCCCGCCGCGCCGCTGAAGCAGCACCGAGGTCCCGTTGCACCGTCGATACAGCAGACTGGTCCACTCTGCGGAAGCAGCAGAGATGTCCCGCCGTGCCGCGAATGCAGCAGAGATGTCCCGCCGTGCCGCGGCGGCCTGGGGAAATTTCTCGCGGGCAGGCGACGACTTTTACAGGCGCATGCATGCGATCGTCCATAGCCAGATGGATCAGATCTTCGGCTGGGCGAGGTTGTAGGATGACATGAAAGCCTCATTTGAATAGGCTACCGGCGTCATCCGCCAACTAAGGGAGGGCAATGAGAGGCTCTGGGCCGAGCGCGACCTGCTGAGGGAGAAGATCGTCTGAAGTGCAGACCAGCAGGAGGAGACCAATGCCTTGTTGAAGAGGACCAGCGTCATCGTCAAGAAACTTATGGACGAGAATGACATGCTCCGCAACGAGCGCCAAAGGCTGGTGGAGGAATCTGGATGTTCTCAAGCTGCGTCTTGAGGACACGAAAGAGCTCATCGCTGCTCGCCGCGGAGACTAGTTCCCGCGGCCTGCAGCAACGCATCAAGAAAGTAGAGATCAGCGAGCCAGATCCTTGTCTTCCTTGTTCTTTTGCCCTTGTGTATTTCGGGCATAGCCGCATGTGGCTTTTTTAATTATCTTTCTAATTATTTAAAACAATTAATCGTCCTTATATATTCATCAGTCTTGCTATAAGTCGCAGTAGATGCTATATAGGTCCGTCGGATCTTACATCAAGATCCGTGCTTTCAGATTTTCTTTTTTCTCTCTTAAATCTCAGTCGAGTGAGACATAGCCACGCCATTAAACAGAGGTGTCGGATTTCGGGTTCCGGCAGACCCTTGAGGTTCGAACACTGGGGTGCGCACGGAGATTCAACCCTCTACCGCCTCGCTCCTCGCCGAACCGCTAAGACCTAAACTACTAAACTAAACAGCACAAGAGACACAAGATTTATACTGGTTCAGGCCACCATTGTGGTGTAATACCCTACTCCAGTGTTTGGTGTGGTGGATTGCCTCATGGGCTTGATGACGAACAATACAAGGCAGAATAGCCTCGCGAGGGTCTGTTCTTGGCTGACGCGACGAACTGCTGGGAGGAGTTCAATCGCTCTATCTACTGGTTTCTTGGTGAGGATCCCGATTGCTAGGTCAGGTCTAGATGCCTCTACCCTGGGGGTGGCTAGTCCTATTTATAGGCAAAGGCCCTGGGCCTCTTCCCAAATGTTGAGCGGGAAGGGCGCCAACAATTGGCCATTTTGAAGGGGAACGGCGGGTACACTCTGACTAAAGTTGGTCCTCCCCTGTCAAAGGCTTTGGTGATGACGCCCGCTTGGGCTCCACAATGACTTCCTTCCTGCCGTTGGGCTGGTCTTAGTCTTGTTGCACCGAAATGGACGCCTTTACTTGATGCTCTCGCCTGCGCTTGCCCCCTTTGCACCAAAGAGGAAAGGAGGACACTGCGCGGGCTGGCGCCCGACTGGCGCCCTTGGTCGTCATGGCTTGCGTCATGGGCACCTCGCGAGGTACACCGCTTTGAACTCTCCGCCTCCTCATGAGCCAGCCTGACGAGGCCGTGCCTGAGGAAGCTCCTTGTCGTCCGCCCTGCGAGGCTTGGCCCCTCGCGATGGTCTTGAGCTTGTGTTGATGAAGATGGGTTGTGCTGGGCCTCCTTTGAGCCATGCCGCAGGCCGCATGCAGGCAAGTCTAGGGACCCCCGTTCCCGGAACGCCGACAGTAGCCCCCGGGCCCACGGCGCGCCCGAACTTGGCCGAGCAGAGAGGCGAAAGGGCAAGTGCGAAGCGTCACGGGCCCTAACAGCCTGCGGCCTTGGGTGCCGCGTGGCAGTTGATTGGACGTGGGCGCCTCTGCAATCGCGTGAGTTGATAAAGGAGCGGCATCTCCCTTGCCTCCTTTATTTCCTCCAGTTGCTGCTCAGATCCCCTTTCTTGCGCCTCTCCTCCATGCTTCCGAAGTCTTCAGATCTACTCCGTCTGCGTGCCCTAGCCAATCATGGCGCCTCGCCAAGCCCCGGCCGGAGCTTGGTACTCGCCTGCCTTGGACTCGCCAAATGTGTCAGAGGCGAGCCTTGCCCGGGTGCGCCAGATGGCGACAGCGCGGGGCATCGACGGGACGAAGGCGTTCAAGGCCGGCTCTACCGTCCCTGAAGGCCGAGGGAGCACCTTTTATCCGCTCTTCGTGGGTGCCATCGTCGCTGGTCTGGTGCCTCCCTTTTATGAGTTCTTCTTCTCTATCCTCCGCCACTATAATATTCAAGCTCTGCACCTCCATCCCAACTCTGTCCTTCTTCTGGCGATCTTTGCCTACTATTGTGAGGCTCACATAGGGGTGAAACCCTCGGTGGCCTTGCTACACCACTACTTCTCCCTCCGGACCTCCCGTGGTTCTGCCTCCGCGTGCGCGAGCTTCGTCGCGTACAGTGGCTCCATCGCCATTTCGAACCCTGGGAAGAGGATTGAGGGCTTCAGGAGCAAGTGGGTCTTGGTGGATGCTGGGCGCATCCATCCTCGGCTAATCCTGCCCACGGAGCACCCCGCAAGCTCTGACGACTGGTCCCGAGTGGAGCTTCTGGATCCCCGCGCGAAGCTGGTGTTGGAGAAGATGGACGCAGATCTGAGGCCGGCCAGCGTGGCGGCGGCGAAACTGACCGGTGCGTCGCTGCTGAGGGAGTTCCTGGAGCATCAGCTGGCTCCGCTCCGTCAGTACTCGCTTCTGATGTGGAGGCCTCACCCGAGCCCCGTGGTCTTGGCCGACGAGGATCTGGCTGCGGTCCTCCAGTCCTTGGTTGGGGGCGACGTGGCGAGGCTGGAGGGAGCCCCTACGCCCCTGTTCCTTCGCGAGGATTGGGAGCAGGTAGTGGGGTCCATGCCCGTCTTCAACGGGGACGGGCCCATGCCCGCGGAGGCTCCAGAGGACCTAGTGGACGTGTCCTCCGACGACTCCAGCAAAGAGAAGGAAGAAGGGGAGCGGGAAGAGGGGGTTGACTCAGTGGCGGAGTCAAGGGCTCCTCCCCTTCGGCGTAGGTCCCGCACTCTCCACCTCCCCAGAGTGACGACGACGAGGATGAGGATGAGCAGGGTGGTGGGAGCCTGCCTCCGATCCCGAAGAAGGACCGGACTGGGCTGATCCCCCGCGGGTCTGCCCCGGCCCCGAGGCGATCCGCAGGCGCGCTTCCTGCTCCCGAGCCCCTTGAAGCTGACCCTTGCGGCCGGCTCTCGGGCTTTAAGTACGGCCGGAGGCTGCTTGAGCCCACCTGCGACAACCTGTAAGTGCTTGATTCCTGTCTTGATTATTGTTCTGTTGCCGAGACTTGATGCTCGTATCTTTCGGCTAGGCTGGGACCCGCGGCAAAGAAGCCGAAGGGATCTCCTGAGGCCCCGTCCATGGCAGTGCCTCCGCCCGAGAAAGAAGGTGACTGTGACGCACAGGCCTCTCCTACCCGGGCATCCTCGCGAGGCCAGGCTGAGCCTGCTGGGGCGAGCTCAGCCCCCTTGACCCAGGCGACTCCCGAGGTGCCCTTGCTTGACGCTGCCTCCACTACCGTCGTGGCGCAGCTGGTTCTGCCTCAAGATACTGTGGTCACGCTGCCGTCTTCTCCTCCTACTCCACCAACTGCTGCTTCCCCGAATACTGTTCTGGATTGCACCGTTGCCGGACTGGACCATCTGCGGCAGGATCTTCTGGGCGCCGACCCTCGTCTAGTGGTCGGGTGCTTGGAGCTGGCTTCTGGCTGGATTCGCTCTAATGCTTCGATACGGGCGGCGCTGGTCCAGGCATTGACGGCTTGCGACGAGGAGAAGCAGGTCGTCCTTGAGGCGAAGGTTGCCCGCGATGCTGCCCTTGGGGAGGTAGCTAGCATCCAAGGTTGCTGTGAGATGGTGGAGAGCGAGCTGAAGGGCCTGCAGAACTAGCTTGCCGAGGAGGCCCGCCTTCACCAAGAGCATGAGGAAAGCATGGAGGCTCGCGAGGCAGCCGTCAAGGACCTGGAGGCCAAGCTCAAGAGGCGCTGTGGCCGCCTAGGCGCGCTGGAGCAAGAGCTGGAGGCAAGGAAGGTTGAGCTGGACGTCAAGGACCGGGTTCTCGCCGAGGATCGCGTGGCTTTCGCGGATATGGAAGAGAAAGCTCGCACTTTGCTGAAGACACTTTGTGACAGCGGCCTTGAGAGCCCGCTGGCCGGCGAGGAGGATGGCCCCACCAAACTGCTTCCCTTCCTGGTTCGCGCCCTTCAAGACGTCACCCTTGGCCTTGGCCCTATGCCTGAGGCCGAGGCGCGCGTCTTGTCTTCTGCAGCGCTGACGCGGGTCTTCACCCACATCTATCTTCGTGACCCCAACATTGACCTCGACAGCCTGCTGGAGCCAGTGAGCGGCGAGCCTGCCGCTGCCGCTGCTGAGGCCGTGAAGGGTCCTGCGGAGGCTCTGCTAGGGAAGTTCCGAGCCTTCAGTACCAAGCCGAAGCGGAGCGCTGCTAGCCCTGCTGCTCCACAAGGCGAACCTGCTCCACGCAGCTCCCCCGCTGGCAAGTGACTCCGTCGTGGCTCCCGTCCTGCTTTTAATTCCTACGCATGTACCATGCCTCGGGGAGGCGTTAAAACTTATGTTTGATGCTGTGATAACACCATGGACTGTAATATTTGCTTTTGAATTCCCTGAAATTTTCATTACTCCTTCCTACTTGCTTATGTTCTATGCCGGCAGAGCCCGGCCCCGCGCATACCTCAGCCGCCATTGGCCCCGACCGGAAACCAGGACAGGACCAAGGAGTGAGGGGCTACGTGACAAGTTAGGCTCCTGAGTCGCGATGCTCAGGAGTCCTCCTTGGCGCTCGAACAGCAAGTAGGGAGGTGAGATGTGGGGGTGACTCCTTAGGGAGCTGAGATGAGGGTGGATCTGCCGTTCTACGTCTGCAGAGCCCGGCCCCGCGCATACCTCAACCGCCGTTAGCCTTTCGGAACTAAGGAGTGAGGGGCTACGTGACCAGTTAGGCTCCTGAGTCGCGATGCTCAGGAGTCCCCCTTGACGCTCAAACAGCCTTCGTACCTTGGCTCCGCTCGGGGAGGGACGTGCCACGAACTAGGCCCGGGGGGCCTGGCCAGGTGGCGTGCGTCTGGGCGAGACCCAGGCGCAGCCCCCGTGCCCAGCCCCTTCGCGCGGCACTCCCGAGGGGAGGCATTGCGACAAGGCCAGACACTGAGCTCCGGGCTCCCTGAGGTTGATGCGGCCCGGAGGCCACCCTCAGTTGTTTATCACCAGTGCGGAGCATAGCGCTTTCGTATGCGTACAAGCATAGCTGCTCCTCGGTAGTGTCATCAGCCAGCGCGGAGAATGGTGCTTTCACTGGTACGTGGGAGGGGGCTCCCCTCCGGGAGGAGCCCCCGGGGCGTATACAGCCCCACTCTGACACGTGGCTGGCACGGTAGGGCTTGACGAGGTGTATCTGGGCACCCGTGAGCCAGCGCGGGACTCACGGGGCCCTACCTCAAGGCGGGTTGCGCCTGGCTCTGGGCCTTATCTTCGAGTGTGTTCCTGCAAATTTGGCGAGATGCCGGTGCTCTGCGTCTTCGGGTCCCGGCTCTCGGGCTGGTCTCAGCCGTCGCTGGCATGCCAGGTCACGATGCCATGGACAAGACCAGAGGGTGAGGACCGGAGAGCCGGTAGGAGCCCTGAGTCGTGATGCTCAGGCGCCCCCCCTTTAACGCGCAAGCTGGGTTAGATGTCGAAACTCTACGTCCTCGGTCCTGGCTCTCGGGCTGGTCTCAGCCGTCGCTGGCATGCCAGGTCGCGATGCCATGGACAAGACCAGAGGGTGAGGGCCGGAGAGCCGGTAGGAGCCCTGAGTCGCGATGCTCAGGCACCCCCCTTTAACGCCCAATATTCCGACACCTAGGAGAAAAAGGCACCAAATAACATGCATGGTGGATCGAAAGCATAGCCCTAAGATAAACGCAAGAAGGGTACATGCCGCTGGGTCAGGCCTGAGCGGCTTGGGGATGATGCAGCCCAAGGGGCGCCCCCAATAAGGTAAGCTAAGGACATGAAATAAAAGGGATACATGCCGCAGGGACGGACCCACGCGTCCTGGGAATAATGCGGCCCTGAGGGCGCTCCCAGCCAGAAATTGAACTTAAAAGATGTCACCTGATGATGTTGGGGACGAAGGGGTGTTGGTGTAGCAGACCCGGTGGGCTGCGGGAGCCGATCCTCACGAGCCCCCAGGCCCAGGGGCCTCAGGAGGCTCCGGAGGCACTGGCAGCTCTTCACGGGCCATCTCCATCTCTGCCAGGGCTGCGGCACGCCTGACCTCTTGAGTGTCCAAGATGGCCCTCATGAGACGTTGGTGCACAGCAGCCGCGTTCGGCAAGCCGTAAGGCATGCGCACGTAGCTGTGGGGCGGACCCTCGGAACGTCCCACTCGCGAGGGCCAGAGGCGCTCTTGAGATGCGGCTCGGTTGAGCCCCGGTATGTCGATGCAGACGCGCAGCCCACCATCCTCGCCTGGATGGGGGGCCACGGTGGGTAGGCAGCGGTTGCCTCTGATGATCCTTGACTCCTGTAACTCCCGAATGGCCTTACTGACGAACTCCTGAGGGTTCGGCCCTCCTTGCCTTGCTCCTTCTTGAGGGAAACGTGCTTCGAAGCATGCCTCCACGTGGTGCCCTAGCGCCTCCCTCGTGACCTTGGCGAGGTCGGCGGCCCTCCAGGGGAGAGCCCCCGAGCCCTGCCTGAGGAGGGCGCTAGGCGCGCTTCCCTATGCGATGGAAGGAGGCTCCCCTAAGGAGGCGCGGGCCCTGAGGGACCTGCCTCCTGAGGGGCCGGGCCGGACGATGTCTTCTTCTTCTTGGGGGCGGCCTCGGGAGGCCTCCTGCTGCCGCGCTCTGGGTCTTCCAGCGATGCAGCCTGAAAGGCTCGCTCCAGGGAGCACACTGCGTCTCTCTCTTCGCAGGGCACCGTGATGACCCCGCCGCTTCTTGGCATCTTGAGGACGTTGTAGCCATGGTGGGTTACGGCCATGAACTTGGCCAGCGCCGGGTACCCGAGGATGGCATTGTACAGCAGGCGAATGTGGGCGACATCGAAGTCGATGAGCTCGGTGCGGTAGTTGTCGCGTGCCCCAAAGGTGACAGGAAGGCGGAACTGCCCTATCGGGTCCGTGGAGCCGTCGGTGACTCTGGAGAAGGGCTTGGTTGGCTGAAGCTGACTGTAGGGCACTTGAAGATTGTTGAACGTTTCCAAAGACAGGACGTTGAGCCCTGCCTCGCGATGAGGGTCTTGGTGACTAGCACATTGCTGATGATTGGGGAACAAAGCATCGGGAGGACTCCTGCTGTGGCCGCGCACTTGAGCTGATCTACTGAGCTGAACGTGATGGCGCATGCCGACCACCTGAGAGGGCACGTGGCCTCGAGCTTGGGGAGGACTGCATTCACTTCGCGGGTGAACTGCTTAAAGATGCGCTGCGAGGCTGGGGCTTGAGCTCCGCCCAGGATGCAGGCGATCGCACGTGGTTCCTGGAAGCCCCCAGCCCCCTCGTCCTGATGATGGTCTTCATTTCTCCTTGGCTGCGGCGGCAGCGGAGGGAGGCATGCGTTCCCTTGCAGGCGATCCTCGCGAGACTGATCCCTCCAGCCTCCCTCGCGAGGCGGGTCCTGCCAGCGATCCTCGCGAGGTTGGTCGCGCCACCCTTGGCGCGGTCCGCGGTCTTCCCAACGTCCTGCATTCCTTCCTCTTCCTCGGCCATAGCCCCAGTCGCTGTGGTCGGGACATCTGCCGACCCTTCCTTCATGCACGGCCCGGAGCTCTTGGCATTCATTGGTGTTGTGGGTGTGGAGGTCGTGGTACACACAGTACCGACTGCCCTTGGAGGATTCAAGTTGATCTCTGCCCCACTTGGTGTCTGGCTCGGCCGCGAGTACCGCAGCTCCCTTGCGCTTCACGTCCTTGGCCTTGGGATTCTTCTCTTCGGGGTCCACGGCAGGCAGCTCGAGGAGGGAGAGGCACCCCTCCTCAGCCCTGGCGCACTTGGTCGCCAAGTTGAACAGCTCCAAGGAGGTGCATAGGTCTTCATGCATCGCCAGCTCCTCCTTCATCTTGACGTCGCGCACACCGTCGGAGAAGGCTGAGATGATGGCCTCCTCCGTCACCCTGGGGATCTTGAGGCACGCGTTGTTGAAGCGCTGGATGTACTTCCGCAGGGTTTCCCCTGGTTGCTACTTGATACGGCGCATGTCTCTCATGGCGGGTGGCCGGTCGTGAGTACCCTGGAAGTTGGTGATGAAGCGGGTGCGCATCTCGTCCCAGGAGGAGATCGTGCCTGGGGACAGATTCAGGAGCCAGGTGCGGGCTCCGTCCTTGAGCGCCATGGGAAACCAGTTCGCCATGACCTTTTCGTCTCTATTGGCAGCCTCGATGCCCAACTCGTAGAGTTGGAGGAACTCTGCAGGGTCAGGTGTGCCGTCGTACCGAGGAGGCAGGTCTGGCTTGAACTTGCTGGGCCACGCGACGCTACGCAGCTCAGAGGTGAAGGCGCGGCAGCCCGCCGTGGCCACAGGGGGCCTTGGGCGACGGAGAGCTTGGTCCTGCGGGTCCCCATGCGCCGCGGCTGGGGGCAGCGTAGGGTCTTGACGCGCTGGAGCAGGGAGCGCTTGGGCAGATTCTCGAGGGCGAGGGACTTCTTGGCAGCTCTGCTCTTGCCGCGCTGGCGCCTGACGGAGCGTGTTCCGCCCAGGGGCCGCGCGCCTTGGGGCCAGGGCCCCTTCTTGAGGAGGAGGCGGCTGGAGCGCCCCAGGAGCTTCATTGCCCGCGCAGGGCGGGGTGCGGTGCAGCGAGAAGGACGGCGCGGGGGCGCCCCCGGCGGCGCGGACGAGCTCGGCGACTCAGTCGAGCCATTCTTCGTAGACGTCGTCGAAGGGGCGGTAGCACAGGAGCTCGTTTGCCATGATGAACGCAGCTCGGGCCTCCATGGCCGCACGAGGCGCGTGTGACGAAGAACCAGCGGGGGTGAGCGAGGGTGTGGCAGTGCGGCCGTCCCGCCTCATGGATGGATGCTGGGACGATGCTTGCTATTCGTTCCCCTCCGGGCCGGTGGCGGCGTTGACGGCAGGTGATGGGGAACGACGAGGGCGCCCGCCGACAGGAGCTGTCTGGGCGACATGGGAAGCGAGGGCGGCTCGGCGCTCGGCGCGAGCCCGACGAGCGTCAGACATGGATGCGGTGGTCGGAGAAGAACGAGACGACGGAAGGCAAATTCCGGCGCACCCCTACCTGGCGCGCCAAATGTCGGATTTCGGGTTTCGGCAGACCCTTGAGGTTCGAACACTGGGGTGCGCGCGTTGATTGAACCCTCTACCGGCTCGCTCCTCGCCGAACCGGTAAGACCTAAACTACTAAACTGAACAGCACAAGAGACACAAGATTTATACTGGTTCAGGCCACCATTGTGGTGTAATACCCTACTCCAGTGTGTGGTGTGGTGGATTGCCTCTTGGGCTTGATGATGAACAATACAAGGCAGAACAGCCTCGCGAGGGTCTGTTCTTGGCTGATGCGACGAACTGCTGGGAGGAGTTCAATCGCTCTATCTACTGGTTTCTTGGTGAGGATCCCGATTGCTAGGTCAGGTCCAGATGCCTCTACCCTGGGGGTGGCTAGTCCTATTTATAGGCAAAGGCCCTGGGCGTCTTCCCAAATGTTGAGCGGGAAGGGCGCCAACAATTGGCCATTTTGAAGGGGAACAGCGGGTACACTTATCCTGACTAAAGTTGGTCCTCGCCTGTCAAAGGCTCTAGTGATGACGCCCGCTTGGGCTCCACAATGACTTCCTTCCTGCCGTTCGGCTGGTCTTGGTCTTGTTGCACCGAAATGGACGCCTTTGCTTGATGCTCTCGCCTGCGCTTGCCCCCTTTGCACCAAAGAGGAAAGGAGGACACTGCGGGGGCTGGCGCCCGACTGGCGCCCTTGGTCGTCATGGCTTGCGTCATGGGCACCTCGCGAGGTACCCCACCTTGAACTCTCCGCCTCCTCATGATCCAGCCTGACGAGGCCGTGCCTGAGGAAGCTCCTTGTCGTCCGCCCCGCGAGCCTTGGCCCTTCGTGAGGGTCTTGAGCTTGTGTTGATGAAGATGGGCTGTGATGGGCCTCCTTTGAGCCATGCCGCATGCCGCAGGCAGGCAAGTCTGGGGACCCCCGTTACCAGAACGCCGACAAGAGGCTCGGGCGCCATTAATGGAGACCTTGGGAGAGAGGTGGATGGCAGATGGAGGTCAAAGGGCTCTCCTCCCGATAAGCACGCGCAGGGGTCTGATCGCACGCCTCTCGTACTCAAATAGCTACCCTGCACGGCGCCTCCTAGCTAATAAAAAATGGGGACGCGTGGCGCAAATGGTACTAGTAAGTAGAACGCCCACGGTTTCAATAATACTTGTGTTTCCGATTGTAACGTGACAACACTTGTTCCAAAATAACTTTGTTGATTGTTAATGTGTGCGCCTTCGCAAATCGGACTACAAAATTACCACAACATGTTGGTGCCATGTCATAGCACCAAGCCAAGTTTCATTATTTTCATGCGCGTTTTGGATTTACAGGAATTAAAAAACTAAGTTTGTCAATGTTTCCAACCCAGCCACGACGCCAAGAATTTTGAATTTCATTCCCATTTCTTGCATGGAACCTAGAAATTTACCCGAGGACGCACATGTGATTTTTCAACCAACTTTGGTGCACTGGAACATGTGCTTGTATTTCAAATTTGAATTATGCACACAAAGGTGACACGTTCCCTCCCAGAACCACGAGCCTTCTTGAGAGAAGCTCCGATTTGCAAGAAGCTTATACCAAAATTTGTTCCTATTTGGCCAATTTTTTTATCAGGGCATGGTACTACCATGAGATGATAGCATGCCAAGTTTCATGATTTTAAAACCAAGTTTCTCAATGTTCTCGACCGAGCCACAATGCCCAGATGTTTGAATTTTATGCTCATTTTTTGCATGGGACCTAGAAATTCACCCGAGGACACAAATGTGATTTTTTCAACCAACTTTGGTGCACGGGAGCATGTGCTTGCAGTTCAAATTTGAATTATGCACATTAAATGACCAAAAACTCAATTAATGTGTAAATAAGGCCAAAGAAAGCTGGAATAATTCCAAAATTTAACAGGGCACTCATGTAGTTCTATGTTGCCTTTGTAAATAAACTCAAGGGGGACAGTGTATATCGTTTCGCACTCAAAGGTGGCATGTTCCCTCTCAGAACCATGAGCCTTCTTGAGAGAAGCTTCGGTTTGCAAGAAGCTTATACCAAAATCTGTTCCTATTCGGCCAATTTTTTTACCACAGCATGGTAGTACCATGACATGACACCCATGCCAAGTTTCATGATTTCCAGACATGTTTTGGATTTACAAGAATTTTAAAACCAAGTTTCTCAATGTTCTCGACCGAGCCATGATGCCCAGATGTTTTAATTTTATTCTCATTTCTTGTATGGGACCTAGAAATTCACTCGAGGACACAAATGTGATTTTTCAACCAACTTTGGTGCATGAGAGCATGTGCTTGTAGTTCAAATTTGACTTATGCACATTAAATGACCAAAAACTCAATTAATGTATAATAACGACAAACGAACCCGAAATAATTCCAAAATTTAATAGGGCACTCATGTAGTTCTATGTTGCCTTTGTTAAGAAACTCAAGGGGGGGCAGTGTCGGTGTCAAAACCGGCGGATCTCGGGTAGGGGGTCCCGAACTGTGCGTCTAGGCGGATGTAACAGGAGACAACGGACACGATGTTTTTACCCAGGTTCGGGCCCTCTCGATGGAGGTAAAACCCTACTCCTGCTTGATTGATATTGATGATATGGGTAGTACAAGAGTGGATCTACCACGAGATCAAGGAGGCTAAACCCTAGAAGCTAGCCTATGGTATGATTGTTGTTGTTGTGTCCTACGGACTAAAACCCTCTGGTTTATATAGACTCCGGAGGGGGCCAGGGTTACACAGAGTCGGTTACAATGGTAGGAGATCTACATATCCGCATCGCCAAGCTTGCCTTCCACGCCAAGGAAAGTCCCATCCGGACACGGGACGAAGTCTTCAAACTTGTATCTTCATAGCTTTGGAGTCCGGCTGATGATGATAGTTCGGCCATCCAGACACCCCGTAGTCCAGGACTCCCTCAGTAGCCCCTGAACCAGGCTTCAATCACGACGAGTCCGGCGCGCATATTGTCTTCGGCATTGCAAGGCGGGTTCCTCCTCCGAATAATAGAAGATTGTGAACACCAGGATAGTGTCTGGCTCTGCAAAATAAATTCCACATACCACCGTAGAGAGAATAATATTTACACAAGTTCAATCTGCTGACGTATTTTGTGGCGTGACGTCACACCACAACCAAGCTTTTACTCGAATCATTTTTATTATACCACCTCAGTGCGTTTAGCGAAGCGGTTTCCTTGGCACATCTTGCCGAAGCAGAGATCGTGTTCCCCTTATTTCGGGATTCCCATCAATACGGACGTGGGTAACCCAACCGCGCCATTGATTGTGGCGCTTGGGAGATAAGCGAGTTTTACCAGGCCGGCGAGGACGCATAGTTTCGTCCGCCCATATATAAGGGGATAAGGATCCACCTTTTTTACCTACGCCTTCTTCCTCCTTTGCTTATCCATCTCCGCGCACTCGAGCTCCAGCACCCAAGTCCGCACATCTCACCTCGACCTTCTCCAGCAATGTCCGGAGCGGTAGGCAAGTGGATGGCCTCCTCCGTTACGGAGGGGCACATCAAGAAGCTGCGCAGCGCCGGATATCTGTCCAGCGACATCGTGCACCGGCTCCCCGACGAGGGGCAGCTCATCCCCACCCCCAAGCCCCATGAGAGGGTGGTATTCCTTCCCCATTTCCTCCGCGGACTGGGCTTCCCACTCCACCCCTTTGTCCGGGGGCTCATGTTCTACTACGGCCTGGATTTCCATGATCTGGCCCCGAATTTCATCCTCAATATCTCGGCGTTTATCATCGTGTGCGAGGCTTTCCTCTGCATCCAGCCCCACTTCGGCTTGTGGCTAAAGACCTTCAATGTCAAGCCGAAGGTTGTGAAGGGCATCCAAGCGGAGTGCGGAGGCGCCATGGTTGTAAAAATGCCCAACGTCACTTGGCTCGAGGGCGCCTTCGTGGAATCCATCAAAGGGTGGCATTCGGGGTGGTTCTACATCACCGAGCTGCGTGACCCTAAATGGGCAGCGGCCCCCGAATTCAGATCTAGCATCCCCATGGAGCTCACCTCCTGGAAAGAGAAGGGCCTGCTATGGGGTAGTTCGGAAGTGCTGACCGGACTCCAGTCCTGTCTCCAAACCCTGGTGAACAAGAAGCTCAAGCTTGTCAACGTGATCCCGGTCATGCTCGTCCGCCGGATTCTCCCCTGCCAGCAACGGGACTTCAATTTGTGGGAGTTTGATCCGGCACAGCACCGGACCTTGAGCGAGCTCTTCGACACTACGTACGAAGATGCCTGGAGGGTGCTGTTCAAGGGCGCTGAAGCTCCCACATCCGCTACCGAAGATCGCGGATTCAGCTCGCAGCGTCCGGCTGGCGAGGTAAGCCATGTTATCCTTTATGGGACACTTGCTTTTCATGCTTTGACTTTATGCGGGATCTAAACTCCCAATACCTTTAATAGGCCTGGCAGGCAACGTCCGGACAGGTTAACTGTCCGGCTCCCCTTCCAGAAGACCCAGCGGATGCCCATTTCACAGGGTTGCTGGTCCCGGCACTTTACGTAGTGCCGGAGAAGAAGGCCAAGAAGAAGGCCACGGGAACCCGAAGGAGTTCTCGGCGTTAGGTGGTATCGAACTCATCGTCCGATGGCTCCGAGGCGGACTCCTCCCACGAGGACGAGGGGGAGAAGAAAGAGGCCTCTCCCCCAGCGGGGGGAGAGAAGAAGAGGAAGGCCTCCCCAACGAGGGAGGCCGAAGGGTCCAAGAAGGGAAGGACCCTTCCCCCGGACTGTTCCGCCAACGTCGGCGACGGCGATGAGGATTGGCCCTCAAGGGGCAAGCCCCTGGCGAGATCGTAAGTATCCAGACTCCTAGATGATTTATAATTTTTCTTTTTGTCACATGGTGTCTTTCTAATGCCGCATACAACCCTGTAGTCCGCCCAAGGACGAACTTCCCGCTTCATCGAGCGGGTCCTTGGGCACGTCGGATATGGATTCTCTTCCGACCGCCTCCACCCCCCGTGATGCTGACGACGTTGAGGTGGGATCCCGGGAAGGGACCCACCAGGAAGAGGAGGCCCCGGAGGTGCCGCAGGGCAACCTCCCGGACTTTGCACCGGACTCCGCATCGGAACTTGCAGTGGTTCCAGAGTCCGGCGGGCGGCCCCTTTGTAAGAAGGGCAAGACTGTGACACCGGCGGCCTCTGTCCAACCGGAGGCGCCGGATAACTTGCTGGAGGTGCTCAACGGTGCTTCCATCGAAGAAGAACACCGCACTGTCATGAGTGCGGTGATTCAGAAGGTTCAGCTCGCTAAGAGCGGGCTGACCGAGGCGTGCAGCAGCCTTCTAAGTGGCTTTGAGGTAAGAATTTTAAGATATGTAATATAATACCGCATAGACAGTAGCCCCTGATGCTTGGTTCGGTGTTCGGAAACAAAAGCCGGACTGAGGATCTAAAAAGATATACGGAGGAGTCTTAAAAAATATGTCCATATGGGAATGCAGGTTGCGCTGCTGACCTCTGCCGCACTGACTGCGGAGGTCAATACCTTGAAGCAGAGCCTCGAGCGGTCCGAGAGCGAGCTCGGCCATGCCAAGAAGCAGCTCGAGGACAAGGAAGGTGGGTAACACCGTATTAAAGTTGTACCTTACAGAAAAGGATTTGGTTGCGAGAGAAATAACAAGGATAACGTGGGTACTCTAGGGGCCACGAACGAGGTGGCAACCCTGAAGGAGGCGGTGTCCGCGGCCGAACGCAATGCAGCCGCGGAACGAGCCGAGCGAGAGAAGCAGGAGGCGCGGGTGGCGGAGGTACAGCAAGAGCTCCAAGCTCTCGTGGAAAACCACGAGGGTTTGGAGCGTGACTCGAAGACTCGAGAGTCCGAGCTTGCGTCGGCTCTTGAGAGTGCCAAAGCCGCTAAGGCCGATGCCCATAAGGCCCTCCAGGAAATCGAGGATTTGAAGAAAATAGCGGCGGGTAAGGCATTCTTCATGCAAAGCAAGCATGTTAAAGTGAATTACCTATTACTTACCCGAATTCGGAGCTCTCCAGGAGCGTTCGCAGATCTGCCCTGCAGCGTGTCCGATGCTGCTGCTTTCTACAGAGCCGAGGAGAGGAGCTCGACGGAGAAGGTACTCTGGTCTCAGTATGCTGAGGCCAGACATCCGGTTCCCCTTAGCGATCAGCTGAAGCAGCTGGTTGAGCTCCACAAGGTGGCCGAACAGGCCATGAAGGGCCTTATAGTTCGGCTATGGCCCAAAGAGGCCATGCTTGTGAGCTACTTCGGCCTGGTGCGGCGGCTGGCGGATGCGTGTCCCTGGGTTGAAGTCATCAAGCACTCCGCCTGCATTGAAGGTGCCCGTCGGGCCCTTGCCCGTGCTAAAGTGCACTGGGGCAGGATGGATGCTAAGAAGCTTGTGACGGACGCGCCACCGCCGGGCAAGGAGTATCGCACACCCAAGATGTATTATAAGGGTGTCCTGAAGGGTGCCCGCATTATTGCGGGTGAGTTCTCCAAAGATGTAATATTTGAGTAGACTCGCATTTTGTTATCCTGTGCGCCGAAAACTTTGTTCGTGTGCGCTAAGCAACGCTTGTTAATTTAAAATATTACCTTCTGTGCGGCCGTTTATCAAATCTGAGAGATGGCAAGTCATCGGCTTCAGCCCCCATGCCACGAGTTCTGGGGTGTTCGGGATAAACTTGAGCGCTCTTATTCCCATTTTTGGGTCCATCTAGGGAGGCGTTCAACACAACGAACAAGGCAACTGGACTTATAGTGCTTGAACACTCTCACTTAGCCATAGAATTCTATAATTTTAAATTTCGGCAAAGCCCCTAGTGTTCGGAAGTCCGAATTCGGGGCGCTATCCACGCCTGGACCGGACAAGGCCGGTTCCTCGCTCTAAGCGGAATAAGTCTTTAGGGACTCGAAAAAACCTCTCGTACAGCGACCGGCTCTCGCCTCATCATGACGGTCAGTTTTAGCTTTCTCCACTGAGGCGCTCGCCCAGCTCAACTGGGGCGCAATCGCAGCGGTTCTCCCAGCGCTACCTTAGCCGATACAACGAAACGTAAGGTACCAAAACATGGGAGCCGGGCAAACCCAACTATTGATCCAAGACATGATTCGGAGCCGATGCATATAATGCTATAAGTTCGGGGTGCCGCACTTGTGAAAGTGTTCGGACTTGTCACACCATAATATGGGGAACTTAAGCCCCTGGTGTATTTAGCCGTACCAAAGTGTACGGATGCAACATGTCATAAATGAACATATGTATAAGAAGGGAATGCAATTATAAGCAAAAAAGCGATGCATTGTTTATTCAAGAAATACTGCCATGAATGCAGAACGATACAAATAGTGCGGTAAGCAAGGGATGGGACTATTAAACATGTCCCCCTCCAGGGGTAGGCTGCGGAATGGTGTATAAAACAGATTTAATGCTCATAATGGAGACCACCTGGATACTCGTCATAACCTTTCTCCTTCCCTGGCTGTTGCATCGTGAGTTTGGCAGGTCTACTGCCGGACAGGGCCTCTGGTGAATAGAGTCATGTGGGTAAGAAAAAATAAAAAGGAAAAAAGATGACACACTTGGGAGCCCCTGGTGTGGTTAAGCCGCATTTTGGGCCTGTCGTGGTCGTGCCCCTCCCCCTATGCCCATGGTATCGCCAGAGCGTAATGATGTACGCGAAGGACCAGTCTTGCAATTTTGCAAGGGCTGGGGTTGGGGCCGCATTGCTACGCGTGCTCGGAATGTGCCAGGTGGTCTTGTTGTAGGTTACTCCGGGCGCGTTTAGCCGTGTCCGGTCGCTTAACGGCCGGACTCGAGAATTGCCTTAAGAGGCTGCACTGTACTTCTGCCGCGAGAGCCGATGTATGTTCCTCCGTTCGGAGAGAGCATTCAGTGTTTCTGTTGACAGTGATGACTCCTCGAGGGCCTGGCATCTTGAGCTTGAGGTATGCGTAGTGCGGCACCGCGTTGAACTTTGCAAACGCGGTCCGTCCGAGCAGAGCATGATAGCCGCTGCGGAACGAAACTATGTCAAAGATTAACTCCTCGCTTCGGAAGTTATCCGGGGATCCGAAGACCACTTCCAGTGTAACTGAGCCTGTACAATTGGCCTCTACACCTGGTATGACGCCTTTGAAGGTCGTCTTTGTGGGTTTAATCCTTGAGGGGTCTATGCCCATCTTGCGCACTGTGTCCTGATAAAGCAGTTTCAGGCTGCTGCCGCCGTCCATCGGGACTCTGGTGAGGTGAAATCCATCGACGATTGGGGTGGTCCCTTCGATCAAAAGTGATCAGGCAGGAGGACCATGGGTTGAACTTCGGGGCGACTGGCTCCATCGCGTATACGTCCCTGAGTGCACGCTTCCGCTCCCTCTTGGGTATGTGGGTTGCGTATATCATGTTCATCGTCCGCACTTGTGGGGGGAAACCCTTCTGTCCTCTATTGTTCGGCGGTCGGGTCTCTTCCTCGTCATCGCTATGCAGCCCCTTGTCATTGTTTTCGGCAATTAGCTTGCCTGCCTGCTTGAATAACCAATAGTCCCTGTTGGTGTGATTAGCTGGCTTTTCGGGGGTGCCGTGTATCTGGCAAGAGCGGTCGAGTATTCGGTCCAAATTGCACGGACCCGGAGTAGTTCTTTTGAATGGCTTTTTCCGCTGACCGGCTTTGGAGCCTCTGAATCCGGCATTGACTTTCATATCCTCAGTATTGTCGCCGTTAATGCGGCGTTTGTGCTGGTTGCGACGTGACCTGCCGTTGCGGTCCTTGGTATCCGGACTGCCAGAACTTTTGCTGAGGTTGTTGCTGTGGGCTAGCCAGCTGTCCTCTCCTGCGTAGAAGCGGGTCATGAGTGATGTGAGGGCTGCCATGGATTTCGGCTTTTCCTGTCCCAGGTGCCGGGCAAGCCACTCGTCACGGATGTTATGTTTGAAGGCCGCGAGGGCCTCCGCATCCGGACAGTCGACGATTTGATTTTTCTTAGTTAAGAACCGTGTCCAGAATTGTCTGGCCGATTCGTCTGGCTGCTGAATTATATGGCTTAGGCCGTCAGCGTCTGGTTGTCGCACATACGTGCCATGGAAGTTATCAAGGAATGCGGCTTCCAGGTCCTCCCAACACCCAATTGATTCTGCTGGCAAGCTGTTAAGCCAATGCCGAGCTGGTCCTTTAAGCTTGAGTGGGAGGTATTTGATGGCGTGAAGATCATCACCGCGGGCCATGTGGATATGAAGGAGATAGTCTTCGATCCAAACCATGGGGTCTGTTGTGCCATCGTAGGATTTAATATTCACGGGTTTAAACCCTTCGGGGATTTGATGATCCATTACTTCATCTGTGAAGCATAGTGGGTGTGCGGCGCCTCTGTATTGGGCTATATCACGACGTAGCTCAAACGAGCTTTGTCTACTGTGTTCGGCCCGGCCGGACTTGCTGTGTCCGGCGCGACAGATGTCGTCGCATATCATGGGGCGACCACGCGATCCGTAGATCGATCTTGATTGTCTTGCCTTATCCTCCAATATATCTCGCAAGTCCGGAGCGTTCCCCTGTGGCTTTGTGCTTCTCGGGCAATGCCGGGGTACGGTTCTAGTGGAGGGCCTAGAGGCCTCTCTGTTGCGGCCACGAGGTGGTCGGTCAGCCATATTGTGTACTGGTGATGCAGGTTTATATGTCTCCTCCTCTAATCGGGGGAGCAGTTTGCGTTTGGGGTAGCTTTTGGAGGGGCGTTCGAGTTCGTGCTCTTCGGCCGCAAGGACTTCAGTCCATCTGTCGGCTAGTAGATCTTGATCAGCTCTAAGCTGTTGCTTCTTTTTCTTGAGGCTGCTTGCCGTGGCCATAAGCCCGCGTTTAAAACGCTCTTATTCGACGGGATCCTTAGGCACGACGAATTCGTCATCGTCGAGGCTTGCCTCGTCTCCAGAGGGAGGCATGTAATTATCATCCTCTACCTCTTCGTTTGCCGCTCTCTCATGAGTGCTGGTGTCGGTGTCAAAACCGGCGGATCTCGGGTAGGGGGTCCCGAACTGTGCGTCTAGGCGGATGGTAACAGGAGACAAGGGACACGATGTTTTTACCCAGGTTCGGGCCCTCTCGATGGAGGTAAAACCCTACTCCTGCTTGATTGATATTGATGATATGGGTAGTACAAGAGTGGATCTACCACGAGATCAAGGAGGCTAAACCCTAGAAGCTAGCCTATGGTATGATTGTCGTAATGGTTGTTTGTCCTACGGACTAAAACCCTCTGGTTTATATAGACACCGGAGAGGGCTAGGGTTACACAGAGTTGGTTACAATGGTAGGAGATCTACATATCCGTATCGCTAAGCTTGCCTTCCACGCCAAGGAAAGTCCCATCCGGACACGGGACGAAGTCTTCAATCTTGTATCTTCATAGTCTTGGAGTCCGGCTGACGATGATAGTCCGGCTATCCGGACACCCCCTAGTCCAGGACTCCCTCAGTAGCCCCTGAACCAGGCTTCAATGACGATGAGTCCGGCGCGCATATTGTTCGGCATTGCGAGGCGGGTTCCTCCTCCGAATAATTCATAGAAGATTGCGAACACCAGGATAGTGTCCGGCTCTGCAAAATAATTTCCACATTTCCTCGTAGAGAGAATATTATGTACATAGGTTCAATCTGCTGACGTATCTTGTAGCGTGACGTCACGCCACTACCAAGCCTGTACTTGAATCATTTTTTATTATACCACCTCAGCGCGTTTAGCAAAGCGGTTTCCTTGGCACGTCTTGTCGAAGCAGAGATCGTGTTCCCCTTATCCCGGGATTCTCATCAATACGGACGTGGGTAACCCTACTGCGCCATTGATGGTGGCGCTTGGGAGATAAGCGAGTTTTACCAGGCCGGTGGGGACGCATAGTTTCGTCCTCCCATATATAAGGGGATAATGATCCGCCCTTTTTACCTACGCCTTCTTCCTCCTTTGCTTATCCATCTCCGCGCACTCTCGAGCTCCAGCGCCCAAGTCCGTGCATCTCGCCTCGACCTTCTCCGACCATGTCCGGAGCGGGAGGCAAATGGCTGGCCTCCTCCGTTACGGAGGAGCACATCGCAAAACTGCGCAGCGCCGGATATCTTTCCAGCGACATCGCGTACCGGCTGCCCGACAAGGGGCAGCTCATACCCACCCCCAGGCCCCATGAGAGGGTCGTGTTCCTTCCCCACTTCCTCCGCGGACTGGGCTTTCCACTTCACCCCTTTGTTCGAGGGCTCATGTTCTACTACGGCCTGGATTTCCACAATCTGGCGCCGAACTTCATCCTCAATATCTCGGCGTTTATCGTCGTGTGCGAGGCCTTCCTCTGCATCCAGCCCCACTTCGGCTTGTGGCTCAAGACCTTCAATGTCAAGCCGAAGGTAGTGAAGGGCACTCAAGCGGAGTGTGGAGGTGCCATGTTGGGCAAGATGCCCAACATCATCTGGTTCGAAGGGGCCTTTGTGGAGTCCGTCAAGGGGTGGCAATTGGGGTGGTTCTACATCACCGAGCCGCGCGACCCTAAGTGGGCGGCGGCCCCCGAGTTCAGATCTGGTATCCCTATGCAGCTCACCTCCTGGAAAGAGAAGGGCTTGCTATGGGGTAGTTCGGAGGAGCTGACAGGACTCCAAGCCTGTATCCAGAAGCTGGTGAACAAGAAGCTCAGGCTTGTCAATGTGGTCCAAGTCATGCTCATCTGCCGGATTCTCCCTTGCCAACAACGGGCATTTAAATTGTGGGAGTTCAATCCGGCACAGCACCAGGCATTGAGCGGGCTCTTCGACACGACGTACGAAGGCACCTGGCGGGTGCTGTTCAAGGGCGCCGAAGCTCCCGCATCCGCCACTGAAGATCGCAGATTTCGCTCGCAGCGTCCAGCTGACGAGGTAAGTGATTCTACCCCTTTACGGGACACTTGTTTTTAATAGATTGACCGTACGCGGGTTTCAATCTCCTTTTTCCTTTGATAGGACTGGATGAAGAAGGCCGAGCAGATCATCTGCCCCGGCTCCCATGCTAGAAAACCCAGTAGACGCCCGTCTAGCGGAGCTGCTGGTTCCGGCACCGCATGTGGTGCCGGAGAAGAAGGCCAAGAAGGAGGCCACGGGTACTCTAAAGAGTTCCCGTTTTCAGGTGTCCGACGACTCCGGGGCGGACTCCTCCCCCGAAGGCGAGGAGGAGGAAGAAGACTCTCTCCCAGAGGAAGGAGAGAGGAAGAGGAAGGCTTTCCCGATAGGGGAGGCTGAAGGGTCCAAGAGGGGAAGGACTATTCCCCCGGACAGCTCCGCCAATGCCAACATTGGCGACGAAGAGTGGCCCTCAAGGGCCAGGCCTCCGGCAAGATCGTAAGTATCCGGATTCCTGAATGATTTATAGTTTCTTTTGTGTCACATAGTGTCCTTCTAATGCCGCACACTGCCTGCAGTCCGGCCGATGATGATCTTCCCGCTTCATCGAGCGGGTCGTTGGCTCCGTCGGATGTGGATTCCATCCCGACTGCCTCCACCCCTCGCGACTCTGAGGACGCCGAGGTGGGATCCCAGGAAGGGACCCATCAGGAGGAGGCTCCGGAGGCGCCGCAAGGCAGCCTCCCGGACTTTGCGCCGGACTCCATGCCGGAACCCGCAGTGGTTTCGGAGTCCGGCAGGCGGCCCCCTCGCAAGAAGGGCAAGACCGTGACGCCGCCAGCCCCCGTCCAACCGGAGGCGCCAGACAACTTGTTGGAGGCGCTCAAAGGTGCTTCCATCGAGGAAGAACACCGCACTATCATGAGTGCGGTGATTCAGAAGGTTCAGCTTGCCAAGAGTGGGCTGACCGAAGCCTGTAGTAGCCTTCTAACAGGCTTTGAGGTAAGAAGTTAAAAATATGCAATGTAGTACCGCATAGACAGTAGCCCCTGATGCTCGGTTCAGTGTTCGAAAAGAAAAGCCGGACTGAGGATCTAAAAAGATATACGCAGGGTTGCTAAAAATTATGTCAATATGGGTTTGCAGGCTGCGCTGCTAACCTCTGCCGCATTGACTGCGGAGGTCGGTGCTTTGAAGCAGGACCTCGAGCGGTCCGAGCAAGAGCTCGGCTGTGCCAAGAAGCAGCTCGAGGACAAAGAAGGTGAATAACACCACTTTGAATAGTTACCTTACAGAAAAGGATTTAGGTTGCAATAAAAATAACAAGGATAACGTGGGTACTGCAGGGGCCACGAACGAGGTGGCAACCCTGAAGGAGGTTGTGTCCGTGGCCGAACGCAATGCGGCCGCGGAACGGGCAGAGCGAGAGAAGCAGGAGGCGCGGGTGGCGGAGGTGCGGGAAGAGCTCCAGGCTCTCATGGAAAAGCATGAGAGTTTGGAGCGCGACTCAAAGACTCGAGAGTCCGAGCTTGCCTCGGCTCTCAAAAGTGCCAAAGCTGCCAAGGCCGAGGCCCATAAGGCCTTTCAGGAGGTTGAGGATGTGAAGAAAATAGCGACGGGTAAGGCATTTTTCATGCAAAGCAAGCATGTTAATGTAAACTTCCTGATACTTACCCGAATTCGGAGCTCTCCAGGGGCGTTTGCAGATCTGCCTCGCAGCGCGTCTGATGCCGCCGCATTCTACCGAGCCGAGGAGGGGAGCTCAACGGAGAAGGTCTTTTGGTCTCAGTACGCTGAGGCCGGCCATCCGGTGCCCCCTAGCGCCAGCTGAAGCAGCTAGTCGAGCTCCACAAGGTAGCCGAGCAGGCCATGAAGGGCCTCATAGCCCGGCTGTGGCCTGGAGAGGCCATGCCTGGGAGCTACTTCGGCCTCGTGCGGCGGCTGATGGATGTGTGCCCCTAGGTGGAGGTCATCAAGCGCTCCGCCTGTATTGAAGGTGCTCGTCGAGCCCTTGCCCCCGCAAAGGTGCACTGGGGCAGGCTGGATGCGGAGAGGCTTATCACTGACGCGCCGCCAGCGGGCAAGGAGTATCGTACGACCGAGATGTACTATAAGACTGTCCTGAAGGGTGCCCGCAAGATTGCGGATGAGTGCCCCAGAGATGTAATTATTGAGTAAACTCACAATGTGTTATCCTGTGCGCTGAAAACTTTGTTCATATGCGCTAAGCAACGCTTATTGATTTAAAATATTACCTTCTGTGCGGCCGTATATAAAATCTGAGAGATGGCAAGTCGTCGGCTTCAGCCCCCATGCCACGAGTGCTGGGGTGCTCGGGATAAACTTGAGCACTCTTGTTCCCATTTTTGGGTCCATCTAGGGAGGCGCTCAACACAACGAACAAGGCAACCGGACTTATAATGCTTGAACACTCTCACTTAGCCATAGAATTCTATCATTTTAAATTTCGGCGAAGCCCCTAGTATTCGGAAGACCGAGTTCAGGGCGCTATCCACGCCTTGGCCGGACATTATCCGGTTCTTCGCTCGAAGCGGCATAAGTCTTTAGGGACTCGAAAAGACCTCTCGAACAGCGACCAGTCTCTCGCCTTATCATGCCAGTTAGTTTTAGCTTTCTCCACTGAGGCGCTCGCCCAGCTCAACCGGGGCGCAATCGCAGTGGTTCTCACAGTGCTACCTTAGCCGACAGAACGGAACGTAAGGTACCAAAACATGGGAGCCGGGCAAACCCAACTATTGACCCAAGACATGATTCGGAGCCGATTCATATAATGCTATAAGTTCAGGGTGCCGCAATTGTGAAAGTGTTCGGACTTATCACACCATAATGCGGGGAACATAAGCCCCTGGTGTATTCGGCCGTACCAAAATATACGGGTGCAAGATGTCATTAATGAACATATATGTAAAGTAATGCAATTATAGGCAAAAAGTGCTGCATTATTTATTCAAGGAATTCTGCTATGAGTGCGGAATGATACAAATAGTGCGGTAAGCAAGGGATTGGACTAATTAAACATGTCCCCCTCCAGGGGTGGGCTGCGGACTGGTGTATATAATCAAATTTAATGCTCATAATGTAGACCACCTGAGTGTTTGTCGCAGCCTTTTTCCCTCCCTGGCTGTTGCATCGTGAGTTCGGCGGGTTCGCCACCGGACAGGGCCTCCTGTGTATAAAAACGAAGGAAAATAAAAATAAAAAGAGCGACACACTTGGGAGCCCCTGGTGTGGTCGAACCGCACTCTGGGTCTGTTGTGGTCGTGCCCCTCCCCCTATGCCCATGGTATCTCCAGAGCGTAATGATGTACGCGGAGGGCTGGTCTTGCAATCATGCGAGGGCTGGGGTTGGGGCCGCATTGCTACGCATGCTCGGAACGTGCCAGATGGTCTTGATTGATGTTGCTCCGGGCGCGTTTGTCCGTGTCCGGTCATTTAACAGTCGGACTCGAAAATTGCCTTAGAAGGCTGCTCTGTACTTCTGCCGCGAGAACCGCTGTATGTTCCTCCGTTCGGAGGGAGCGTTCCGTATTTCCGTTGACCGTGATGACTCCACAAGGGCCTGGCATCTTGAGCTTGAGGTATGCGTAATGCGGCACCACATTGAACTTTGCGAACGCGGTTCGTCCGAGCAGAGCGTGATAGCCGCTGCGGAACGGGACTATGTCGAAGATTAACTCCATGCTCCGGAAGTTATCCGGGGATCCGAAGACCACTTCCAGTGTGACTGAGCCTGTATAATTGGCCTCAAAACCTGGTATGACGCCTTTGAAGGTCGTCTTTGTGGGTTTAATCCTTGAGGGGTCTATGCCCATCTTGCGCACTGTGTCCTGATAAAGCAGTTTCAGGCTGCTGCCGCCGTCCATCGGGACTCTGGTGAGGTGAAATCCATCGACGATTGGGTCTAAAACCAATGCGGCGAATCCGCCATGGCGGATACTGGTCGGATGGTCTCGTCGATCGAAACTGATCGGGCAAGAGGACCATGGATTGAACTTCGGGGCGACTGGCTCCATCGCATATACGTCCCTTAGTGCACGCTTCCGCTCCCTCTTGGGTATATGGGTTGCGTATATCATGTTTACCGTCCGCACTTGTGGGGGGAAACCCTTCTGTCCTCTACTGTTCGGCGGCCGGGTCTCTTCCTCGTCATCCTGTGCAGCCCCTTGTCATTGCTTTCGGCAATTAACTTGCCTGCCTGCTTGAATACCCAACAATCTCTGTTGGTGTGGTTAGCTGGTTTTTCGGGGGTGCCATGTATCTGGAAAGAGCAGTCGAGTATTCGGTCCAAATTGGACAGACCCGGAGTGGTTCTTTTAAATGGCTTCTTCCACTGACTGGGTTTAGAGCCTCGGAATCCGGCGTTGACTGCCGTATCCTCATTGTTGTCGCTGTTAACGCGGCGTTTGTTTTTGCTTCGACGCGACCTGCCGTTGTGGTCCTTAGTATCCGGACTGCCAGCATTTTTACTGAGGTTGTTGCTGCGAGCTAGCCAGCTATCCTCTCCCGCACAGAAGCGGGTCATTAATGATGTGAGGGCTGCCATGGATTTTGGCTTTTCCTGTCCTAGGTGCCGGGCGAGCCACTCGTAGCGGATGTTATGTTTGAAGGCTGCGAGGGCCTCTGCATCCGGACAGTCAACGATTTGATTTTTCTTTGTTAAGAACCGTGTCCAGAATTGTCTGGCCGATTCGTCTGGCTGCTGAATTATGTGGCTTAGGTCATCGGCGTCTGGTGGTCGCACATATGTGCCCTGGAAGTTATCGAGGAATGCGGCTTCCAGGTCCTCCCAACACCCAATTAACTCTGCGGGCAGGCTGTTAAGCCAATGCCGAGCTGGTCCTTTAAGCTTGAGCGGGAGATATTTGATAGCATGGAGATCGTCGCCGCGGGCCATATGGATATGAAGGAGATAATCCTCGATCCAAACCGCGGGGTCTGTTGTGCCATCATAGGATTCGATGTTGACGGGTTTAAACCCTTCAGGGATTTGATGATCCATTACTTCGTCTATGAAGCATAGTGGGTGTGCGGCGCCTCTGTATTGAGCAATATCACGACGTAGCTCAAGGGAGCGTTGTCTGCTGTGTTCGGCCCGGCCGGAGTTGTTGTATCCGGCGCGACGATATTCGTCGTGGTTCGTGGGGCGCCCACGTGATCCATAGATAGATCTGGATTGTCTTGCCTTGTCTTCCAATATATCCTGCAAGTCCGGTCGCGTTCCCCCATGGCTTCATACTTTTAGAGCGATGCCGGGGGACAGTCTTGATGGAGGGCCTGGATGCCTCTCTATCGCGACCACGGGGTGGTCGGTCGGCCGTATTGTGCGCTGGTGATGAAGGTATGTATGCTTCCTCCTCTAATCGGGGGAGCAACTTGCGTTTTGGGTAGCTCTTGGAGGGGCGTTCGAGTTCATACTCTTCGGCCGCGAGGACCTCGGTCCATCTGTCGGCCAACAGGTCTTGATCAGCTTGAAGCTGCTGCTGCTTTTTCTTTAGGCTATTTGCTGTGGCCATTAGCCTGCGTTTGAAACGCTCTTGTTCGACGGGATCCTCAGGCACGACGAATTCGTCGTCGTCGAGGCTTGCCTCGTCTCCGGAGGGAGGTATGTAATTATCATCCTCGACCTCTTCGTCTGCCGCTCTCTCGTGAGGGCTGGCTTCTGCATCCTCCTGCGCTGAATCTTGCTGGAGGGGATTGTCTTCGGCACTTTCTGGGGTGTTATTATCTCCTGTGCCGGAATCTCCATTCTTGCTGTGGCGGGATTTAGAGCGGCGCCACTGACATCGGCGCTTGGGTTGTTTCTTTAGGGAATCTGCCTCCGCTGCTTCTTCGCCATCCCCATCTTTTGGGGTGTCCACCATGTATATGTCGTATGACGAGCTGGTCTTCCAGTGCCCTGTAGGCGCTGATTCTTGATCGTCTCCGGCATCGTCGTCCATACCGTCGATGTCTTCGGAGTCGTAGTCTAGCATGTCTATTAGATCGTCGACAGTTGCTACGAAGTGGGTGGTGGGTGGGCTTTAAATTTCTTCGTCATCCGCATCCCAACCATCCTGGCCGTAGTCCGGCCAGGGCTCTCCGGATAGCGAGAGATGCTTTAGCGAATTTAGGATGTCGCCGAAGGGTGAGTGCTGAAAGATGTCCGCAGCAATGAACTCCATGATCGGTGCCCAATCGGATTCGATTGGCAGGGGCGCAGGAGGTTCAGAGTCCGGCAGGGAGTCTGGCACCTCGGAGTCACGAGCTTTATAATGGACGGGGTCAGTGTTCGGCTCCATCACCATGGAAGTTGCAGCTCCCGAGGCAGTGTCCAGCCACCCGTCCTCGATCTACGCGATCGGCTCCGGACTATGGGTCGGAGCGGATTCATGTGCGGCCTCCAAGGTACTGTCCGGCGGCAGAGTTAGATCGTGCCCATCGTGACAGTGCGGCACGCTCGACTATGGCTCGGATCCATCGAAGATCAAGTCTCCGCGGATATCCGCCGTGAAGTTTAGGCTTCCAAATCTGACCTGATGGCCAGGGGCGTAGCTTTCGATCTGCTCCAGATGGCCAAGTGAATTGGCTCGCAGTGCGAAGCCGCCGAATACGAAGATCTGTCCGGGGAGAAAAGTCTCACCCTGGACGGCATTGTTTTTGATTGAAGAAACCATCAAGCCTATCGGTGACGACACAGAGGAACTCTCAATGAAAGCACCAATGTCGGTGTCAAAACCGGCGGATCTTGGGTAGGGGGTCCCGAACTGTGCGTCTAGGCGGATGGTAACAGGAGACAAGGGACACGATGTTTTTACCCAGGTTCGGGCCCTCTCAATGGAGGTAAAACCCTACTCCTGCTTGATTGATATTGATGATATGGGTAGTACAAGAGTGGATCTACCACGAGATCAAGGAAGCTAAACCCTAGAAGCTAGCCTATGGTATGATTGTTGTAATGGTTGTTTGTCCTACGGACTAAAACCCTCTGGTTTATATAGACACCGGAGAGGGCTAGGGTTACACAGAGTCAGTTATAATGGTAGGAGATCTACATATCCGTATCGCCAAGCATGCCTTCCACGCCAAGGAAAGTCCCATCCGGACACGGGACGAAGTCTTCAATCTTGTATCTTCATAGTCTTGGAGTCTGGCTGACGATGATAGTCCGGCTATCCGGACACCCCCTAGTCCAGGACTACCTCAGCTGGCTTCTCCGTCCTCCTGTGCTAAATCTTGCTGTAGGGGGTTGTCTTCGGCACTATCTGGGGTGTTATTATCTCCGGTGCCGGAATCTCCATTCTTGCTGTGGCGGGATTTAGAGCGGCGCCGCTGATGCCGGCGCTTTGGCTGTTTCTTGGATGGGTCTTCCTCCGATGTTCCCTCGCCATTCCCATTCTTTGGGATATCCACCATGTATATGTCATATGACGAGGTGGCCTTCCAGTGCCCAGTAGGCGCTGGTTCTTGGTCGTCTCCAGCATCGTCGTCCATACCGTCGATGTCTTCGGAGTCGAAGTATAGCATGTCGGTTAGATCGTCGACAGTGGCTACTAAGTGGGTGGTGGGTGGGCTTTGAATTTCTTCGTCGTCTGCATCCCAACCGTCCTGACCGCAGTCCGGCCAGGGCTCTCCTGATAACGAGAGATACTTTAGCAAATTCAGGATGTCGTCGAAAGGTGAGTGTTGAAAGATGTCCGCAGCGGTGAACTCCATGATCGGCACCCAATCGGATTCGATTGGAAGGGGCGCGGGAGGTTCGGAGTCCGGCGAGGAGTCCGGCACCTCGGAGTCACGAGCTTCACCAGGGACAAGGTCCGTATTCGGCTCCATCGCCGTAGAGGTTGCAGCCCCCGAGGCGGTGTCTAGCCACCCGTCCTCGATCTGCGCAGCCGGCTCTGAATTAAGGGTCAGAGCGGACTCGTGTGCGGCCTCCAGGGCACTGTCCGGCAGCAGAGCTAAATCATGCCCATCGTGACAGTGCGGCACGCTCGGCTGTGGCTCGAATCCATCGAAGATCATGTCTTCGCGGATGTCAGCCGTGAAGTTCAGACTTCCAAATCTGACCTGACGTCCAGGGGCATAGCTTTCGATCTGCTCCAGATGGCCAAGCGAATTGGCCCGCAGTGCAAAGCCGCCGAATACGAAGATCTTTCCGGGGAGAAAAGTCTCACCCTGGACTGCGTCGTTGTTGTCGATGATCGAAGGAGCCATCGAGCCTATCGGTGACGACACAGAGGAACTCTTAATGAAAGCACCAATGTCGGTGTCAAAACTGGCGGATCTCGGGTAGGGGGTCCCGAACTGTGCGTCTAGGCGGATGGTAACAGGAGACAAGGGACACGATGTTTTTACCTAGGTTCGGGCCCTCTCGATGGAGGTAAAATCCTACTCCTGCTTGATTGATATTGATGATATGGGTAGTACAAGAGTGGATCTACCACGAGATCAAGGAGGCTAAACCCTAGAAGCTAGCCTATGGTATGATTGTTGTTGTTGTGTCCTACAGACTAAAACCCTCCGGTTTATATAGACACCGGAGGGGGCTAGGGTTACACAGAGTCGGTTACAATGGTAGGAGATCTACATATCCGCATCGCCAAGCTTGCCTTCCACGCCAAGGAAAGTCCCATCCGGACACGGGACGAAGTCTTCAATCTTGTATCTTCATAGCTTTGGAGTCCGGCCGATGATGATAGTTCGGCCATCCGGACACCCCCTAGTCCAGGACTCCCTCATGCAGCATATATCGTTTCACACTCAAAGGTGGCATGTTCCCTCTTAGAACCACGAGCTTCCAAATCGGCCCAATTTTTTACCACAACATGTTAGTGCCATGACATGACACCATGCCAAGTTTCATGATTTCCAGGCGAGTTTTGGATTTACATGAATTTAAAATCTAAGTTTCTCGATGTTCTCGGCCGAGTCATGACGCCCAGATGTTTGAATTTCATTCTCGTTTCTTCCATGGGACCTAGAAATTCAACCAAGGACACACATGTGATTTTTCAACCCACTTTGGTGCACCGGAGCATGTGCATGCAATTCATATTTAGATTATGCACATTAAAAGTCCATACACTCAATTAATGTATAAAAAGGCCAAATGAACCTGAAATAATTCCAAAATTTAACAGGGCACTCATATAGTTCTATGTTGCCTCTGTAAAGAAAATCAGGGGGGAGGCAGCGTATATCGTTTCGCACACAAAGGTGACACGTTCCCTCTCGGAACCACGAGGCTTGTTGAGAGAATCTCCGGTTTTGCAAGAAGCTTATACCAAAACTTGTCCCAATTCAGCCAAAAATTATACATATGAAAACAGGGTTTAGATTATCCCAAACATCTCGCTATCTAGACCAATAATGTACTATGATTTGAATTCAACATAAAATGGATACAAATATTTGAATTGGAGAGCGTATGGTACATGTAGTTCATAGTGAAATATGATTACTACTATATGCATGTTTTTTGTTACCAAGATAATATTTAAATTATTGTATAACTTGACAACAATCGTATTCAAATCAGGAAAATTGATTCAAATTTAGTCCGTATGGTAGACGACAATATATATGCTCACATGGTGGAGTAAAATGTTCATATATGATGGAAGATCAAAATGTACGACTACATCAATTATAAACTGCAAGGTCACCTAACGATATATTCGAATTCAACATAAGGTGGATTCAAAAATTGAAATTCGAGATCCTGGCATTTGTAATCATATAAAAAGGGACATTACTCTTTCTTTGGTGGGAATAGTTTTGTTTTTTGTAGTTGTTGAGGGAAGTGCGAATCGATTTGATACTGTGCAGGGTAATCTTGTTCTCCCAAAAATTTTTACATTCTTGTAGTTTTTTCAATGGCATCTATAGCAATATAGTAAAAGGGGACGTGACTCTCTTGTGTCTTGTATGAATTGTTTTTTTACACGTTAAGTTTGTTCTGCCGAACAAGGAATCCGCACCTTGTTATCCCAAAAATTTCAAGCTCAAGTATCTTTTGTCTCACCTGCTTTGAAACTCCCGCCTCTTCAACCCGCGTTGCGCCTTGTTATCCCGAAATTTGGACGCGCTCAAGAACTCCCTCCTCATCCGAAATCGGCCCCGCAGCCCAGACACGCGAAATCCCCCTTCTACCCCTCAGCCGAAAATGAAGCTCCACGTCGCGGTGTCAAAACCGGTGGGGGTACGCTGGTAACTTACCCTACATTTCGGACAAGCGCGTCCCT
>NC_041391.1:143929348-143932349 GCF_002162155.2 Triticum dicoccoides
CCGCCAAAACTCGCGAAACCCCACGCTCCTCCGTCGGCCTCCCAACCGCCGCCCAGCCAGAGACTCTTCCCCGACTACGTCGTCCACCACAACAGCTCGCCGTCCCTCATCCACCGCACCGGATGAGGATCTGTTGTCGATCTCGTCGTCCCGTCGGATCAGCCGCCCCGTCCTCCACCTCTAAGGAGCTGCCCCGATGTTCGCCTCGTCTATCGCGCCACCTCAATCCCCATAGCGTAGTCTTGACCTGCCCTACCGGAACCGCAGCACCCTCACGAATTCCTCCGATGAAGCCGAGGCCAACTCGGCGCCACCAAGGAGGTTCTGCACTCACCGCTGCATTTTATCTTTTATTCGATCTCACGGGGCTGCCGGTGCTCAATATCAAGCAGACATGGCGGGTCTCCATCGACGGTGCCATCGCCGGCCACATCATCCACGGCGTCTCTCCCCCATGTCGTTGCTTCCTTAGCAGCGACTTCCACAATGGCACTAGCTGCAGCTGCTCCGGCTCTCGCTTACGCTGCGACTTTGTTCTTGCTGTCGGTCGCGCTGCTGCACTGCTGTTACTTTCGTTCGTGCTGCTGCTCTGCTCTTGCTCTCGCTTGCATTGCTTCTGCTGCTGCACGAGCTCCGGCAGCTACAGGAGTTGCTGCTTTAGCACTCGCTCGTGGTGCTACTGCACGACTTACTCTCTTCTAGTGTGTTCCCTGCTTGAGCATCTGCTGATTTAGATCACTACTTCTCTGCTACTAGCGCTCGAATGCCCTAAACATCTATTGCAATGCTCTATTACTAGTTCAATCAGTTTCGACAGTAAAATTCAGTTTCGACTATAAAGTTCATTTTCTTCAGTTAAGTTTAGAGTGAACAGTACTTGCAGCATCTATCAGAGCTGCCGTGGCGCGGCTAATGCGTTTTACATCTAGCACTTTTTGGTGATGTATTTTACATCATCTATTGCAGATAATATTAGGGTCCCACTTCAGATTAACGTTGTCTATCTTGTCCTGCTTCAGCCTCATCGCCGTACACCTTAGCGGAGCTGCTCCATCGACGGAACCATCCATCACAGCGGAGCAGTACCCTCAGCACCGTTTCCAGAGGCCTCGAATCTTCTTCCCTGCCTCTGACAGTCACACCAGCATCATCACCATCCTCCACGTCCAACCCAATGATGCTGAGGTCCACAAGGCTATGCCAAAGAGGTTGTACACTCGTCGCATCACTTTGTTACTCTGCATTCATGTCGACCCCTCAGGGATCCTTTGCTATGGAACTATTATTCGTGCAAATCTGTTAGAAGGAGTGGAGCAAAGCAAAACTGGAGGATTTTTTCCTTTGGTGTCTCTTTCGAAGAAAAAACGTAGGAATTTTATTCACTTGGACGTCCTTTTCAAATTAATATGCATGAAGAACATAACTAATTGCATTACTGGCATAATAAGATTCTCAATTCCTTTGTTCTTCCAATTCATGTGAACCAAACACCCAGGTTGACTGAAATCCTTTGTTTCCAAATGCTCTCTTTTGCACGTGCATTCCTATCCTATTCCTGTGTTTTTCATGTCCCTGCATTTATAGAATCCTCTAATTCTAAGGAGCCCTTACAGATTTACTTCATTTTCAGACAGGCGTCAAAGAAAACTCTGTGTGTTATGTCCTGCTCCTGCCGTGCCGTCATCCACCCCACCTGAGGTGCACCATCGACAGAAGCGTTCACTGCAGCAGAGATCCCCCTTGCAGACTTTCTTTCACCGCCTCAGATAATCTTCCCCGTTGCCGGCAGCCACGCCAACTGCATTACCATCATCGACTGAGCAGATGAACCTGAGGACTACACAGTTCCGGAAGAGAGGTCGCAGTCTTTCGTGTTTGCTTATGTTATACATCAGTTATTATTACTTGCTACTTTATCGTTCAAACTTGAGTTTTGAAATGCCCATGGGTCTCATATCGAGCCAGCAACGAATAGTATCTGTCTACTATCTGGTTCATCTAGGGTCTTCTATGTGGTTCATGTTGGGTGGGCAACAAACAATAGATGACCCATTGTCTATGTTTTTAAACTGAAGCTATAATCTACCTGCTATCATTAGTTTTGGATCCATCCACTCGTTTGCTTCCATCAGTCTTGATTTTTGCATGCACCCCTTAGGCCTTACAAAATCTAACTATTTTTTATTATGCATGTCAGATATTTTACACAATCGTACTGAACATGTAGAGAAAAAGAGAAGACCGTTATGTGGGAATATAATGTCATGCAGACCCCGCTCCATGGTGGGTGAAGTGCCCCCCCCCCCTCCTGCATTTCCAGATTGTATTCTGGAGGAAGATAACTGTTCAGATGGAGATTCAAAAGGAGCCGATCATGCCTGTTTACCACCTGAGGTGTTTGCTCTAACCTGGCATGCTAATGTTGGTCATATCATGCATATGGCGCCTTGCATTGCTTACATTATACATCTTATATGTCATCAGCTTAGTTTAGATTTGCTTTGTGTGAATGCCACCTGTTTGGTTTCTATATCATATTCCCACCATTCCTAAATATTTATCCTTTTAGAGATTTCAACAAGTGACTACGTACGGAACAAAATGAGTGAATCTACACTCTAAAATATGTCTATATACATCCGTATGTGGTAGTCCATTTGAAATCTCTAAAAAGACAAATATTTAGGAACGGAGGGAGTATATGGGAATTATGCAATGCCATCTTCTTTAGCCAGGCATCATACACGTGAATCATGCAATACCATCCTGTTTAACCAGTCATCGTATATGTGAATTGTATCGTGCCATATTTTTGTCCATATGTATTCCATTTGTCAATAGTGTTTATACATTCATCTACTCTTCCTGTGCATCAGCCATTTGAGTCGGTCATGGGAAAATCTGGAGTGAAACAAGGTCTTCTGAGCAGTCAGTGCTACCTGTCGATGCAGATTTCTTGCTGGTTACAGATAGCTCCTCAGAGGAGGATTTAGAGACAGAA
>NC_041391.1:143932649-143938880 GCF_002162155.2 Triticum dicoccoides
AACTTGGGTGGGTTATATTGCTCATATCATGCATATGGTGTCTTGCATTGCCATGCCATCTGCTTAGATTAGACATGCTTTGTGTGAATGCCTCCTGTTTGCTTTCCATATCAGATATGTGAATTATGCAACATGTTTTCCAGCCAGTTATCATATATGTGAATTATGCACCTCCATGGAGCCAGGCATCATATATGTGAATTATCTCATGCCATCTTCTCTTTTCATTACGTATTCCATTTGTTGACAATCTGTGTATATTGAACTACTCTTCATGTGTATCAACCATTTGAGCCGGTTATGGAAAAATCTGGAGTGAAAACAAGGTCTTCAGAGCAGGCAATGGTACCTGTTGAAGCATATATCTCGATGGTTACAGGGAGCTCCTCAGAGGAGGATTCAGAGACAGATGACCAGTCCTATATCCCACCTGAGGTGTATGCTCTAAGTTGCAATGTTTATATTTCTCATATGATGCATATGGTGTCTTGCATTGCTTAGTTTAGACATCATATGCACAATATTGAATTCCATCTGCTTAGTTTAGAGATCATACATGCGAGTGCCAGCTGCTTAGTATATGAATCAATTATGTCAATTATATCATGCCATCCTATATACTTAGACAAGATGTATGTGAATTATTTCATCCCAACCTATTTTAGAAAAACATCACATAGTTTTGTCATGTCATCCTGTTTAGGTACTCATCATATGTTGAATTATGCCATTATATCATGTTAAGTTATCCATCATATATCTAAAACTGTGTCATGCTATCCTGTTTAGTTAGGCATCATATATGTGAAATTGTGTCATGTTGTCCTGTTTGGTTAGACAACATATATGTGAATTACCACATCTGTCTATCATACAATGTCTGTACGTTCAATTTCTTTTCTTGTTTATCGGCCATTTGAATTGGAGGGGTGATGGCAGTATGTAAGGGAGCAAAACCCCATTCTTCACAAAAGACAGTGCTACCCGTCGATGCAGATAGAACCATGGTTGTACCGGCCCACAAACTAGCCCCACCACACATAATCGAGACTCTTCCAGATTGCACACTTACACCGTTGGGCAGAGAACCAGGTAAAACCCATCTAACCGCAACCCCAGCGGATAGTAACCCACTTCTAGTTGACAAAGCACCATGTCCACCACAGAGTACCCCACACGAGCAGTTTGTAAAGCTACTGTAGTGCCCAAAGCATGAAGACCACCACAGCTAACCCAAACTCCACGTTTAAAGCAGAAGAGCAACTGTTCTCAGGTCAGATTCCATAGCTATGGTCCATACTCCTTTGCTGTTGCATCACTGTATTTACTCATACCAACTACTTTTGAATTTGAAGGATCCAATTGAAACTCCAATGGCGCAACACGTATGTTTTAAACCTATTTCTTTAACTGGATTGCTGTTCTAACTTCTTGCTCTATGTTGATTTCAGTTTAAGTTGTATAAATAGTTATGTTCTCATGTGATGCACATTCCAAGTGTTGCCAATGCTGTGTAGTTTCTCACACTTATATTCTGTCTATACTGTTGTGTCTTAAAAATATATGAGTTGAACTATGTCTCTATCTTGATTAGGGAACATAAACTAGAATGATATGGACAATACAGTGACCATAGTACATAGATATATGTTTGTTTCATGTTGTTATCCTATCCACCTTACTACTGAACCGGTTTACCAAAATGAGTTTCGTATACTACAAGCTAAACCTGTGATGTGTCTGCTTGTTTCTCTTGTAGTATGCAAACAGAATATTGGAGAAGAGCACCCCACTATGAAATGGTAGAGAAAGTAATGCATATAAGGTTCAAGATAGTGAGACAATCCTGTTGGTCTCCAAGAAAGGTGATAAAAACGATCTTGTAGACAGTGAGAAAACCCCATAGTCCTGCGTTGATGTAGTGTTCGAGTTACTGGCCATTACCGCTGGCACAAGCTCTTCTAACTCGCTGCCTGAATCACTTCGGCTTCTTCCGTCTCAGCTACAAGCTGAAAGGCATTAGTCAGCTGTGCTGCAGCAAGAAGCCGAAGGACTGAGGAAGTCCCTGCAGAATTCAGATGCGTACTTTCTTGTGCAACAGCAAGCGCTCGAGGATTTAAGCGCCAAACAAGATTAAGTTAATAAGCCCAGGATATTGTTTCTTGAACTCTCCTGAAGTGGTTTCAGTTCTGGACATGTTTTGCAGCAGCGTTTATATGCTGCTTTGTTCCCTATATTTGCACTGGAGGCGAACTTTGATGCCCAGTGGATGTAATATGTGTAATAGTCGTGATAGCCTAGCATAAGTTGCTTGCTTATTTATTTCCTTGTTGTCTTGTTTATTTGTTTGCTTGTAGTCAGTGCAGTTCTTTTTCCGCGGTTTGCTAGTGGCTGCAATAACCTATTTTTTAAAACTAGGCCACAATAACCATGGACTAATATTTACTGTAGTGACACTGGGCCTCCTACGAGCTGTAGAAACAGTGGGCCTTCTACGGGCCGTAGAAACAATGGGCCTTCTACGGGCCGTATCATCAATGGGCCTTATACGGGTCGTATCATCAATGGGCCTTATACGGGCCGTATGATCGATTGGCCAAACATGGGCCAAACAGACCGCATTATGGCCGTAAAAGGGCTAGAGTTGAAATCGTCTGTTCATGGGCCGACCATAACGGGCCATCGTTAATAGGCCGTATTTGATGACGCTATGAAAACGGCCCAATGTATTAACGGACCACAAACGGGCTGACTGTAACCACGGGCTGAATTTGGCCCACAAGCAGAAAATGACAGTAACGGGCCATAAGTAAACGAATGCTGGAAATGAGCCCAAGAATAAATGGGCTCTGAGAAGGCTGAAAGATAACATGGGCTGGAAACGGCCCAACGAAATAATGGGCCGTTAAAGTGATACACTGTTCATTACGGGCTAGTTTCACCACGGGCCGTTAATGGGTGTAAAGTGATACACTGTTCATTACGGGCCAGTTTCATCACGGGCCGTTAATAGGCCAAGAGTTACATAGGGCCTCATATGGGCCGAAAGACGTCATGGGCCATACATGGGCCAGAAGTGAAAACGGGCTGGAATCATATTGGATGGCCCAAATAACGCTACTGGGCCTAATTCAGATAGGGCATAACGGGCCTTGGGTTAGCGGGCTGTAAATGGGCTATATGCGAACAGGACGTTAACAGGCTTTTCATGGGTCGGCCCGCCACCTTTTGACCAAGTCAAACGGGCCGACCTTTTCACAGGAATGGGCCTCTGTTGGGCCGTGCCACGTGTCGACGTATCATAGGCGCCTTCTGTCCAATGAGTGGATGACATATGTCCCAACGATGAGCCGACGCGTGTTTCCTCCAGCCAATGATGATTTTACACGTGGAAAATCCCCATTGGTCGGGGCTGTTAACGGGGTACCGGATCCAAAACCCGACCCGATAGCTTAACGGCGTTCCGTTACGGTGGATGCCACGTGTCGGTCACCCTTGACGAAAGCACTTCTGTGACGCGCGATTTATCGTCATGGAAGTGGACACTTCCGTGATGATAATTTTGGTAATGTCATGGAACACTTCTACGACAGCACAGGTATGACTATCTTGATTCTGTCATAAAATCATCATGGATGTACATGCATGACAAAAAACGCGATCTACTATGACAAACACGTATCATCACGGAAGTGTATTTTTTTTTGTAGTGAAGATCCATCTAGAAGAAGCCAATGTCGTCCAAGGCATAGCCAAAGAGGCCGAGCACCCCGGGAGCCTGATGGTCCGGACAAAGCGCAACAGGGTGGTCGGACCTCTTGCACTTGAAGCACGACGGGGGCTGTTTGCAGTCCACCTGGCAGTGCCCCTCCACGCCACAGTTGAAGCACGTCACCACCGGGGCCAGTGGCCAGGTCGCCGCCACCGTAGGAGTGGTGGAGGGGTTGGACACGGAGGACGCCGGGCTGGATGCCGCGGCCGCCTGCTGCTGAGCAGCACGCTTCTTCTTCTTCTTCTCAAAAGCCCCGCGGCCATTGCGGTTGTTGGGACCACCCCTGGGGGGAGCTGCGCCTGCCGCCGGGGAGGATCGTACCGCCTTGGGGGGGGGGGAGACATCAGAGCGGTCGGAACGCGCCGGCGAGCGGGAGCGACGCGGTGGGGAGTGCCGGTCCCGGTCACGCCCGCGGTCCCGCCAGTGCTCCGGAGAGCGGTCCATACTTCCACATTGGCGTTCTACTAAATATATCTGCAGGGATGAACTCGCCTTGCATCTGGTGTCGTTGAGTAGAGATGGAGGATGCTCAACCTGGTGCTGCACAACAAATATGCTGGTCCCTAAAAAAATCCAAAAAAAAGAGAAAACTGGATCCTGTATGGAAGGTAGTATTACGGACACCGTGAGATGAGTACAGATCAAGGTAATTGCTTTTTTACGCTTTATGTATCTAGAAGCCACCTTCATCCACTAGTACTAGTCCCAGAACAGAATACCAAATTATTCTGGGAACAGAATACGAACGCACTAAGTTGTTCTGGGAACAGAATACTCGCGTCCAGTTACTGTCAAGTGTCTATTCATGTCCTTAGATTATTCTCCAATTATCTCTCGTGTTAAACACTGCAGTGCAAGGGCATAAATTCCTGCCTCCTCCTCTTACTCCTCGACAAGACTAACCATTGCCTCGATAGATGGAGGTGGAAACGGCGATGCCTCCTCCGGCGACCGAGCTGGAGCACATGGACTCTGCTGTGCTGGAGCTGGCACACACGGAGCTCTCCTCGCTGCCTGGAAGCGACGCGAATGGTGCGGCGACCAAGGTGCAGAAGGTGTACCGGAGCTACCGAACTAGGCGCAACCTCGCCGACTCCGCTGTTGTCGTCGTCGAGGAGCTCTGGTAACCAGATCCTACAGAAAAACAAACCCTTTTGCTTCTTTTCATCCATTTGGTCTGGTCCCCATTTCTTGGATTCTGCGCCTATTGCTGCTGCCCTTTTCTTGGTTGTTGCCCTATCCTGAGCTGGCTTCCATGAACGGAGGTTTTGGTGTCGGCAGTGCCTGATTTGGTTTGAGTTGATGGTTACGGCTGCTGAAAATTAACCTGTTTACTGGTTGGGATTCGTTCATCAAGGTGGCAAGCACTGGAGTTCGCGCGGCTTAACCACAACACCGTCTCTTTCTACGACGGCCCGGAGCCGGAGACTGCTGCCTCGCGCTGGAGGCGCGTCAGCGTCAATGCATCCAAGGTGTCTTGCTGCCCTGCATAAATCGCCACCATAAGAAAACGATTATTTTGATTGGAATTTCCCTTCATGTTTACACATGTTCCTGAGCTTGATGCAGGTGGGTCAGGGTTTATCGAGGGACGGTAAGGCTCTCAAGCTGGCTTTCCAGCACTGGATCGAGGCTGTGAGTACACATCCGCTGCTGTTTTTAATCTAATTTTTGTATTATTGCATTTGCTGGATACTTGCTTTCAACTGTACATGTGTGAAAAGAATAAGTTGACTTGGGAGTTTTTGTTAGCTGTGAAGTGTGAACACTGATTGTAAAAGTTGCACATCTTGTTGTTGTCGAAACTTCTTGATGATCTGACAGATCTGTTGACTTGGACTTCTATTTGCAACTTTTTTCTGAAATTCATCTGTCGTCGTGTAGATTGATCCAAGACACAGACGCGGGCACAACCTGTATTTCTACTATGATGTCTGGTGCCAGACCCAGGCTGGCCAACCGTTCTTCTACTGGTAACAACATGAATGTGATTGTGTATATGATATCTTTCTTGTTCGAATGAAATCATGCAGTCATATGTAGATATTTGTCATTTTTCTGCAAGATACGTCCATTGTATGTTGCATATAAATTGGCCTCTTTTATTTTTACATATTCAGGCTTGATATTGGTGAGGGAAAAGATGTAGATCTTCCGGAATGTCCAAGGGCTCTGCTGAAGAAGCAATGCATAAGATATCTTGGTCCAGTAAGATTGTTTGCTTAATGGTTGACATCCTTATTTTGAATTCATATTGTTCTTACTAAAAATATTCAAAGGAGAGATGTATTAGAACTTCAGATTGCTAACTTCATTCAACGCTCAAGTTTCTTCAGCAAGACTCAAATACGATTAAGAAGTACTACTAACTTTGTGCTTCTCATGTGTCACTTTCTAGAATATGTGTTGCTCATAGTGAAAACATGGATTATGTTGTGATGAGTGTCAAATAAACATGG
>NC_041391.1:143939234-143946058 GCF_002162155.2 Triticum dicoccoides
TATCAAATTTTATCTTCATTTTGCAAATTTAAGGGAATGCATACCCTCTATTCAATGCATGAACCAAACCATGATCAGAGGAAAATTTTGCTCCCACTCAGACACTAATCGACATACGATTAAGCATCTCATACGTTGGAGTTGGTTAGTCTTTGGCCCGGGTAAATGCCTTCCCAAGAGAGCCAACTCCCTCAAGTCCAAGCTCAATAAAAACGGGTACCGACTTTTACATTTTGCCCCCTCCCGCTCCTGCGACGCACCCCACGTGCGCCACAGGAGGGTTTGCACCGCCGCCGTCCCTAGGTTCCTCACCTCGCTGTCGCCAAAGGGCGCTGTCGGGCGAAGCCCGTGCGGCGCTGGCAGCCGCAGGGCGTTTCCCCCTCTCCTGCATGGTGCTCGGGTGACGTGGGGCGGCTCGTCCTTGCGGGGGCGCTAGGCCGGCGAGGTCTCTGGCGGCGGAACCGCGGGGCTTTGGTGGTGGCGTTGCAGGGTGGTGGTGGTGTGGATCTTCTGCGGTGACGTGCCTCGGCGCGACCATGTCATGCACGGTAGATCCAGGCCGTCGGCGGTGGATGTAGGCAGGCGAGGATGGTTGTCGGCTAAGTCGGCGGTGGCGTTGGTCCTCGCGGCGCGACGCTCTCCTCCTCGACCTGCTGTAGCTTCATCGGTCCGAGATGCGGCCTCCTCTCCAACCCTTATCGGGACCGAGCGGGCCAGCGCCAACTTGATGGATATTCCTTGGGATCTGGCTATTTCCAGGGATGTAGATTCGCCGCTACAAGGGCCGCAGTCTCCTCCCTTCCTCCATGCGGCAGATGTTGCCACCGGGGGCTCACCCTTTTGCCCAAGCAGGGTTGGGGTGGTGGTGTGGTGTTCCCCAATTCAGATTGGGCCTTCCGGGCAGGGCCTGATTTGGATCTTGATGATTGCCGCGGCAGTTGGCGGTCGGCGGTATATGGCCAACGGGGTGGGGTCCGCTGCTATCGGCGGACACGGAATGAGGAGTTGTCTAGGATGGGAAGGAGTGGACTTCTCTTCCTCTCCCGCGGTGGTTGGTGGCTCTAGACGTGGCACAGGGGCGGTCTCGGGGCGGCGGCCCTGGATGGCGGGCTACACATATTGGTTCGTCGGCGGGCAGCATGGTGGCTGATATTGGCGGTGTGCCTCGGCCATGTGGGTGGCGTGTGTTGGGGAACGCAGTAATTTCAAAAAATTTCCTACGCACACGCAAGATCATGGTGATGGCATAGCAACGAGAGGGGAGAGTGTTGTCCACGTACCCTCGTAGACCGTAAGTGGAAGCGTTATGACAACGCGGTTGATGTAGTCATACGTCTTCACGATCCGACCGATCCAAGCACCGAATGTACGGCACCTCCGAGTTCTGCACACGTTCAGCTCGATGACGATCTCCGGCCTCCGATCCAGCCGAGCTCCGGAGATGAGTTCCGTCAGCACGACGGCGTGGTGACGATGATGATGTTCTACCGGCGCAGGGCTTCGCCTAAACTCCGCGACGATATGACCGAGATGGAATATGGTGGAAGGGGGCACCGCACACGGCTAAGGAACGATCCGTAGATCAACTTGTGTGTCTATGGGGTGCCCCCTGCCCCCGTATATAAAGGAGCCGGGGGGGGAGGAGGCGGCCGGCCTAGAGGGCGCGCCAAGGGGGGAGTCCTACTCCCACCGGGAGTAGGACTCCCCCTTTCCAAGTAGGAGTAGGAGAAGGGGGGAAAGAGGAGGAAGAGGGGAAGGAAAGGGGGGGCGCCGCCCCCCTTCCCTTGTCCTATTCGGACTAGGAGGGGGAGGGGTGCGCGGCCCCCTCCTGGCTCCTTCCCTCTTCTCCCTCTTGGCCCATGTAGGCCCATTAACCCCCCGGGGGGTTCTGGTAACCTCCCGGTACTCCGGTAAAATGCCGATTTCACCCGGAACCATTCCGATATCCAAATATAGGCTTCCAATATATCAATCTTTATGTCTCGACTATTCTGAGACTCCTCATCATGTCCGTGATCACATCTGGGACTCCGAACAAACTTCGGTACATCAAAACTTATAAACTCATAATAAAACTGTCATCGAAACGTTAAGCGTGCGGACCCTACGGGTTCGAGAACTATGTAGACATGACCTAGAACCATTCTCGGTCAATAAACAATAGCGGGACCTGGATGCCCATATTGGTTCCTACATATTCTACGAAGATCTTTATCGGTCAAACCGCATAACAACATACTTTGTTCCCTTTGTCATCGGTATGTTACTTGCCCGAGATTTGATCGTCGGTATCCAATACCTAGTTCAATCTCGTTACCGGCAAGTCTCTTTACTCGTTCTGTAATACATCATCTCATAACTAACTCATTAGTTACATGCTTGCAAGGCTTAGGTGATGAGTATTACCGAGAGGGCCCAGAGATACCTCTCCGACAATCGGAGTGACAAAACCTAATCTCGAATTATGCCAACCCAACATGTACCTTCGGAAACACCTGTAGAGCACCTTTATAATCACCCAGTTACGTTGTGACGTTTGGTAGCACACAAAGTGTTCTTCCGGTATACGGGAGTTGCACAATCTCATAGTTGCAGGAACTTTGTATAAGTCATGAAGAAAGCAATAGCAGTATACTAAACGATCAAGTATACTAAACGATCAAGTGCTAGGCTAACGGAATGGGTCATGTCAATCACATCATTCTCCTAATGATGTGATCCCACTAATCAAATGACAACACATGTCTATGGTTAGGAAACATAACCATCTTTGATTAATGAGCTAGTCAAGTAGAGGCATACTAGTGACTATAGTTTTGTCTATGTATTCACACATATATCATGTTTCCGGTTAATACAATTCTAGCATGAATAATAAACATTTATCATGATATGAGGAAATAAATAATAACTTTATTATTGCCTCTAGGGCATATTTCCTTCAGCGTGGTGCGCTGTGGTGGGTGTTCGTGACAAAGCTGTCTCTGTCGGTGACGGTCAAGCCTTGATCTAGATATGGTGCTCCTGGTTCTGTCGTGGTAGGGTACCCATCGTGGGGGGCTTGTGGCTTGCTCACGCGGCGCGGTGGGAGGTGGGGTCGAGCAAAATATTTGCGTCTCCGAGCCGGCGGTGGAAATGCATGTGGGTGTTGCGTTCCTCTTGGCGGCACCGCCTTGGTCTCCCCAACTTTCATTATCGTCACTCAGGGTGAAAACCTCAGTTTGCCTTGGCTGACACGGTGGCGACGGCGCTTTGTGTTGTGATCCTCTTGAGGACGTCGCCGATGAGTGAGGGTGCTCCTCGGGCGTGGCGACATGTCTCTTGTGCTTCTCCTCGACGGCTCGTTTGGGAGCGTTTAGTAGTATACCCCGGTGTGTTCTTTTATTGCTCCCTACTAGTTTTGTCGTATTTTGTTTTGATCAGCTTATGAGGATTTCCTCAATACCTTGTATCGTGTGGTCGGTTGGCTTTATAATGTAAAGCGGGGCGAAAGCCTGTTTCGAGAATAAAAATGGGTACCCAGTGCTGAAAGCTCCCACACAAGGTGCGGTTTGGGAAGGGAATTTCTGGACAACCTTACCCTTCCATAATAATTCTGCAAGGAGCTGGTTCGAACCCCGGGACCTCTAGGCCACAAGTGGAGAGACTACCACTGCGCCAGGCCCGCCCATCAAATCCAAGCTCTCAGTAATGGAATTAGCAATCACATTAAAATTATCATTATTCCTTTTCACTCTGCTACATGATAATGTTGAAGTCTCCACCCACCAACATGGGTAGAGACTCTGAACCACAAAGATGAACAAGCTCAAAGGGTAAGTCAGATTTGAGCTCTGCCTCAAATTTGTGGACCAACAGATTTGCATGGGTGTAAGTCAGATTTGTGGCAACGGGGTTCCTCTCGACACATGTGTTGCAGTCGAGGAGGAGAAGTAGCGATGCCGACTGCACCAGAGGCTCCGGTGCAGGCGGCAAGCTGCCGCCTGCGGTACTCACACCTGCAGTGCCACCACAGTACTGTGGCGGCGTGCTAACGAGCTGGCCGAAGTGGAAGCGTTTGTAGAAGAATACCCCTTCGCACGCTTCCAGTTGTGCTCGCCCCCTCCTCATCGGCGTTCTTCTTATTATTCTTGTGCGCTGTCATCATGTGGATCCGCATCATTAATGATGCAGAGGCCGTGGGTTAAACCTCCTTTTCCAAAAAAAATGTGGATCTGCATCAAATGGAGGGGAGTCATATCCCTCGACCTCAAACCAAAGCTCGCCCCTCGAAATACCAGTCTTGATCCGCAAACTGAGATATATCCGCAACACTCAATATTCCCTCCGGAATTATAAAGCACACACACTCTTCTCAAATTTATCTTGCATCGACAATCAATCATATTTGGATTGGTTGATACAAAATTGATATCGTTGGATTCATTAAAAAGCTCCTTTCAATCATCAAAATTTATATTGAGATAATCCACATATAGTCGGGAAACTGGTCGATCAAAGTTAAGCTTGGAAAACGTACGTGCACGCCTTCAATTTTTCGACAGAGTTATCAAAGATATATTTTACCGCCAAAAGTTCCACAAGTCTTGAAACATGTTCAAATTAGTTGCTAAAGTTGCCACATGAATGTTTAGAAGAAGATTATTCTGCATGAACTATGAATTTTGTAGAGAGCTAAGCCTACCAGATGGTTCTAACAGTTGTCTGATGTTTTGCAGCAAGAGCGCGAGTACTATGAATACATCATTACAGAGGGAAAGATTACCCACAAGATGTCTGGAGAACCACTTGATACAAGCCAGGGCCCTAAAGGGACAAAATGGATTTTTGTTATGAGCACAGCAAAGAAACTTTATGCTGGGAAGGTAGTTTGACTATTTCTATGAGCAATATTATATCATGTTTTGGAAGTTTAGCTTCGCTATAAGCGTTTAATTGTATACTTATTTCTATATTCAGAAAGAGAGAGGTGTATTCCAGCACTCCAGCTTTTTAGCAGGAGGTGCTACCATAGCTGCTGGAAGGTTTATTGCAGAAAATGCAGTTATCAAGGTATTGTCAAGACAACCATCTTAGCAAGTGGTGCTGTTTACACAAAGATTTTACGCTCGGTGAATTGTCACTTAACATTGCATCCATGTTCCAAAAGATATACTAGTCATTTCATACTCATAATTTAGTTATTGTGCTCTCTCATTGGATGCATTATGCTAATTTGATTCTCTGACGATCTGTCCTGATTTCAGTCCATCTGGGCCTATAGTGGACATTACAAACCGAGTGCGGAAAACCTTAGCAACTTCCTGAGCTTTCTAGAAGAGAATGGAGTTGATCTGAAAGAAGTTGAGGTATAATATTTTTGGATCAGCGAAATCTAAACAGTAAACACACTCCTGTGTTAACAAATGTAACACGGTTCACTTCATGAACTTATTTTTGCATATTCAGGTGTGCTCATTCACCAAAGAAGACTGCTATGAAGATCCGGTGCCTAATACCAAACAGAACCCTGCTGCTGCTACCATGTCATCCAATCCTTCACAACTGATTCTCCCTTCCAACAAGGCATCTGGGGCATCTTCACAGACCGAAGCTGACGAGGGCAATAATCCCCGTGTGGAGCAAGCAAGGGCAACCTACCAAACAACCTTATCAGGTGGCCTGCAATGCCCTGGAGATGCCGGCGTCTCGCAGGAGGCGATTCTTGAGAGGGTGAATTCCATGAGCAAGTCAAAATCCTACCAGCTCGGCCACAGGCTGTCCCTGAAATGGAGCACTGGGAATGGTCCAAGAATTGGTTGTGTGAAGGACTATCCAATGGAGCTCAGAATACAAGCGCTGGAGATGGTACAGCAGTCTACAACTCTCACCAAGGGCATCGACTCCTCTGGCCTCGTGGATGGTACCGACAGGCCTCTTGCCCACCTTGCAAATGTCGCCGCTCGTGCCAGTGCAGACCTCCCTGCCCCAGCCAAGTAAGAACTTAAAACTAGGTAGTAGTTTGTGTAGTTCTGCTGCTTCATATTTGGTGGGTGCTGCAAATATCAGACACTAAGTTTGTGCTTGTTGCTTTTCCTATGTTCCATGAATCCATTGTGGCTCAGATGATCTGGTGAGTGTTGTATGAGTTTCAGTTTGGTTGAATTGATTTAACAATGCTTGACTGCGCTTATCAGCAATATGGTAGTATGTTATAAACTTATAATATGGTGGTATGTTTGGTTAAGACATTGAGAAAACAGTTTTCTGTTTCACAAGTCATAATATGCTACTCCCTCCGTCCCATAACGTAAGACGTTTTTTGACACTACACTAGAGTCAAAAAACGTCTTACGTTATGGGACGGAGGGAGTAGTATGTTAATATGGTGGTATGTTTGGTTAAGAAATTCAGTAAACATTCAGGTAGAAAACCTACAAGCCATTTTGAAATTTAAAGAAAAATCAAGGATCTTTGACTGAAAAGATGCATTTGACATTACAATAGATACATCAGAACTGTGTTAGACAGTATCAGCAATAGGGATCAACTGAGTCAAAAATACCTAACAAACTGCCAATGCAAGAAAAAAATAAAAGAATCTAGAAAGAGAAGCAATTGAAATGAGAAAAACTAGACTGGTAGTTCTTTGCATTACAAACTGCAGCATCTTATAGGCGCATACGGTTAGGTCTAACTGGAAATGACAGGACATAAAAATGTTGGATAATGAGCAACTTACATTCACAGGGGGTCAAAGGCCAAACATGTACATGTGTGGTAAAGTGCAAGAAACCCCTTATACAATGGGGATGTACAGAAAAGAGGCTATACACATCTAACCC
>NC_041391.1:143946478-143959809 GCF_002162155.2 Triticum dicoccoides
ACTCATGGTGGGTCAACAACACTGAGTTTGGAGAGAAAGAACCCATGCTGCGCTCGAGTCTGTGCCTTTGTGAAGAAGTCCGCCAACTGTAACTCAGAGGGCACATAGTGAAGAGCGAGAACCTCATCCTGCACAGCAGCACGCACAAAGGATGCATCCACACTGATGTGCTTGGTGATCTCATGCTTCATCGGGTCACGCGCAATACTGATAGCGCATGTACTATCCAACAATAAGGGAGATCGATGTAGTAGCAGGCATACCAAAGTCCTGAAGTAACCATCGTAACCAGATCACCTCAGCTGTCAACATAGCCATCGCTCGCAACTCAACCTTTGTACTCAAGCGAGAAAATGCAGTCTGTTTCTTTGTCTTCCAGGCAATGAGAGAGCCACCAAGAAAGACACAGTAAGCAGACAGCGAGCGTCGATCAGAAGGATCACTAGCCCATGTAGCATCAGAATAGGCCTAGAGCTGGAGAGAGCTGGAGCGGGGAAAGAAAAGGCGGTGAGAGATCATGCCACGAAGATATCGTAGAACACGGAGGAGGTGACTATAATGGGCAAAGGTGGGGGTTGAAACGAACTAATTGAGAATGAACGGGATAGGATATGTCAGGAGGAGTAACAGCGAGATAGACTAGGCTCCCGATGAGGTGGCAATAGCGAGTGGGATTAGGAAGAGGATCACCATCAGACGCACGAAGCTGAACGTTGAGCTCCATAGGAGTCACAACAGTGCGGTCATCACCAAGAGCGGCTCGAGCAAGAAGATCCTGAATATATTTTTCCTGGGAGATGAAGGATCCATCAGAGGTCGAAGAAACCTCAATCCCAAGAAAATAGCAAAGGGGACCAAGATCATACATCAGAAACTGGTCACGAAGGCGGGCCTTAACAAAGGCAATGTAGTCAGAGTCGTCATCGGTGATGATCATGTCATCGCATATGGAAGGAGAAGAGTTCGACCATGAGGAGAGCTGTGAATAAACAAAGCGGGATCATGATCACTGGGCGAGAAGCCCACGGCAGTCATGACAGAGGCAAACCGCTTGAACCAGGCATGAGGGGCCTGTTTGAAACCATAGAGGGATCGTTGAAGTCGGCAGACCATACCGTCAGGAACAGAGTATCCCGGTGGTGGCTGCATATAAACCTCCTCACGCAACTCACCATTGAGAAAAGCGTTTTAAACGTCAAGCTAAGACACAGACCAATGACGAATAGAAGCCACAACAAGAAGAGTGCAGACGATGGTCATGTGGGCCACAGGAGCGAATGTCTCATCATAATCGCGTCCCTGCTCCTGCTGAAAACCACGAGCCACAAGAGGAGCTTTGTAGGGCTCAAGAGAACCATCGGAGCGAGTCTTAATCTTATAGGCCCACTTGCACGTGATAGGACGAACACCGGAAGGAAGGGAAACCAGATCCCACGTGCCAAAACGTTCAAGGGCAACAATCTCCTCGGCCATTGTGAGCTTCCATTCAGGCTAAGTCAGAGCTGCCCGATAGGAAGTAGGCTCAACAACAATAGAGAGGTCGTACTGGTCAGGAGAATAGCGATCAGGTGGGGCGAGGCCGGAGCAAGGAGATTATGAACCGGTGGAGGCGTGAAGGGAGGTTCTCCGGAAGTGGAAGCGTTAGAGGAATTATCCTCAACACGAGGGCAACGAGTGTAGTGGAGAGGAAAAGGAGAGAGAGGTTGACAGACCAGAGAGGATGGTGGAGAGGAGGATGGAGGGGAAGATGGTGTCTGTGGCTTAGGGGGAAGAGTGAGACGTGTCAGAGGAAGGGGGAGACAAGAGGCACAGGGGAGGATGTATCAGGAAGGAGAAGGAAGGAAATATCGTCCACAGAAAAGGTCGAGGAGGAAGGGCGGGGGTAGTAAGAACGAGACTCATCAAAAGTCACATCACACAAAATGCGCAAACGACGACCAACGGGATCCCAACATCGATGTGCTCATCACTGTATCCAAGAGAATACACACTCAACCGACTGAGCAGTCAGTTTGCTGCGTTCTCGCAGGGCAAGAAGAACATAGCGCACACATCCAAACATACGAAGAGCTGAGTAGTCAGGAGAACGACTAGTGAGACACTCCATAGGAGTACCACCCTGCAAGACAGTCGATGGCTGAATGTTGATGAGATAGGTGGATGCAGAAATGGCCTCGGCCCAAAAGTGGGGTGGAAGAGAAGCACCGATCATCAGCGCACGAGCCGTCTCAAGCAGATGACGATGCTTACGTTCCGCAATGCCATTCTAAGCATGCGTCTCACTGGAGGTGAATTGATCGACTTCTTCAGAGGACGAAGACCCATGCTGGTTGTTATCTATGTCTAACACGGAGAAAGATGATGAGGACCCACTATGCTCAAAGAATGAGGATGAGCGAGGATGAATCGGGCAACCTCTGATACATACTTCCGACATGGTATGCCTACGTCGGGACCTTGACATGGACATATCATAAAAATTACTACACTAAGTAACATACCATGACATGGCGATGACCGATGGCACTCTACAATGGGGGTTGAGTGGTGTGGGTTCGCGAGCCTTGAGACTCGACCAGGACAGCGGAGGCTCGACGCGGTGATAGCGGCGAGGCGTGCGGTATGCACGGGGCATGAAGACGGGTCAGGGCTCTGGTGGTCATACATGTGGTGAGACAACTGTGAATTGGACTCGGGATGACTATAAGCAACAGTAAAATTTCTTCAAGTTTAAGACAGGCGGTCAATGAAGAGCGGTGATATTGAGTCTGGGTAACTCTTATGTGTGGCACCCAATATGTGAGTTGTTCACTTTCACGTAGATCGGTGATCAATGTGTGATGGTGTGAAATACTCTGGAAGTTGGGAGCACAGAGTAGAGTAAAGAGGAACTTAGTTTTGCTCAAGCGTTGACTGTGGTCAAGAAAAGGAGGGACTACAAGTTGCAGGTGGAGTCATATGGAGTCTTTGGAGTAGCAGCGGTACTCTCGGAATAAGCTCAAGTCAAATGTACGTGGAAGTTTGACACATGAACAAAGAATTCAATTGATGGTGAATAATATTCGCCAAGGTGGAGTCTGTTAGAGTTGTGTCGAATATAGTGTACAAGGTAGGTTACAGTTGGACTCTGAGTTGTATTGTGTTTAGATAGAATATGGAGCCGTGTCCTAGTAAGACACTTGTGTGTTAAGCCTCTCATATATGCGAGGATAGACACACGATGTAACATATGTCAACATAATAACAAATCTCGGTGTCATGCTCGTGTGAGTGCTTGGTCCTTGAATGATCGACGGTGTCCTCAGATTTATTCTAACATAATTGAATTCTAGACTATCTAGTAAATCATCACAAAAGTAGAATCCAATTCTAAACTAAAATATATTGAACACTAATTTTTTTACACTACGTACAAATATGGTTTCTACACTAATAAATCAAATTTTACCAAGTATAATACAGTATAATCGGATTCTAGACTAGTAAATCAACATAAAAGAGTATAATCCAATTTTACACTAAAACATATTGAACATATAAAAGTTCTATGCTAAGTACAAATACGGTTTCTACATTGCTAAATCAATTTATACTAAGTATAATCGGATACTACACTACTAAATCTAATTCCACATTACTAATTTTATGCAAAAATAAACCAAATCAACGGACTCCATGGATTTCATGGCGTCCGCGGCCGAGGGAGACGCTAGGGGAGGGGAAGAAGCGATGTGTGAGGAGGAGGGGGGATATCTCATCTGCTGACCCGGAGGTGGTTGCGGCTGCGCTGGTCCGGCGACGACGGGCGGCGTGGTCGGGAGGTGGCGGCGCCGGCGCCGGTCGAGAGGGGACAAAATGAAAAAGATGGGGGTGAATCAGAACGACTTAGCAAGGTTTTTTTGATTTGGCCAGGGTTGTTAGAAGATGGACTAGTGTCAGGATAGGCCTAATGGGCCACGCCATAACAAATTGTAGCTAACATGGAAAAAATCTCAGCTAATATCTATGGCGTGACAAAAAACAATACGACAGCACTAAGGTCATATCAATGACATAACAAATGAAAGATCTTGGATGTCGCCTAGACGGGGAGGGGGTGAATAGGCGCTTTAAAATAATTACGGTTTAGGCTTGAACAAAGGCGAAATAAACCTAGCGGTTAATTTGTCAAGCACAAAACCTACAACAACTAGGCTCACCTATGTGTACCAACAATTATGCTAAGCAAGATAAGTAACTATGTGATTGCAAGATATATGACAAAGAACAATATGGCTATCACAAAGTAAAGTGCATAAGTAAAGGGCTCAGGGTAAGAGATAACCAAGGCACGCGGAGACGACGATGTATCCCGAAGTTCACACCCTTGCGTATTCTAATCTCCGTTTGGAGCAGTGTGAAGGCACAATGCTCCCCAAGAAGCCACTAGGGCCACCGTAATCTCCTCACGCCCTCGCACAATGCAAGATGTCGTGATTCCACTAAGGGACCCTTGAGGGCAGTCACCGAACCCATACAAATGGCAACCCTTGGGGGCAGTCACCGAACCCGTACACTTTGGCAACCCTTAGGGGCGGTCACCAGTACCCGTCAAATTGCTCGGGGTGATCTCCACTGGAGACCTCGACGCTTGCCCGGAGCTTTACACCACAATGATTGAGCTCCGAACAACACCAATCATCTAGGGCGCCAAGGCACCCAAGAGGAACAAGCTCTAGGGTACCCAAACACCCAAGAGTAATAAGCTTCTCAAACTTCACTTCCACGTATCACTGTGGAGAACTCAAACTGATGCACCAAATGCAATGGCAAGGGCACACGGAGTGCCCAAGTCCTTCTCTCCCAAATCCCACCAAAGCAACTAATGCTGGGGAGGAAAATGAGAGGAAGAATGAAAGAAGAACACGAAGAACTCCAAGATCTAGATCCAAGGGGTTCCCCTCACTTAGAGGAGAAAGTGATTGATGGAAACGTGGATCTAGATCTCCTCTCTCTTTTCCCTCAAGAACTTGCAAGAATCATTGGAGGGATTGAGAGTTAGCAAGCTCGAAGAAGGTCAACAATGCGGGAAGAACACGAGCTCAAAGGGTAAGGTTCATTGGGGAAGAAGACCCCCTTTTATAGGTGGGGAAAAATCCAACCGTTATGCTCACAGCCCGCACAGAGCGGTACTACCGCTCGACCTCACGGTACTACCTCAAAGGGTAGCGGTACTACTGCTTGCGAGCGGTACTAAAAATACATCTGTGCATATCACCGCTGGACTTGTGACGAGTTTTTGGTCCGGATCGGTACTACCGCTGTAGTAGTCGCGCTAGTACCGCTCTGGAGCAGTATTAAAAAATTACATCCGCTCCTGTCCGCGGTAGTACCGCTACAGTCTTTTCAGAACACCAAAACTGCCACAACTTCTGCAAACGGACTCCAAATTCGATGAAACCAAGTTTGTTGGAAAGCTAGCGACAAGGGATAACATAATATTGATAGAATCACAATAAGAAGGAAATTGGAAAAGGCCAAAGAGAAAATGGTGAGAACCCTTCCTCGAATAAGACCGGTAAAACCTCCAACACCGAAAACGCAATAGAAGAGGCATATGAAATCCGTTTTCGAAGTACTAGAGCTTTTCACGGAGATAACCACAAGCTCTAAAACCTCAAAAGACAAAACAAATAAGAATCAAGAAAGATAATGCAAGGATGCAATGGTTTTAGCTCTCGACGAACAATACGATCAAGCTACTCACTTGAGAGCCCCCCTTGATAGTATGACTATCGATCCTATAACCCGGTCTCCAAACTATCACCATGAGACCGGTAAAATATAAAACCTATCAAGGCCAAACCTTTGCCTTGCACGAAGTCCACTTGAGCTAGATGATGACGATCATGACTCCCTCAAGTTGGACCACCTTTCTTGATTGCGTTCGCTCGATGAAGACTAGTTGATTGCTCCCCCATACTCCACTATGGGTGAGACACTCTTTGGCACATCTTCACAAGTCCATTGATACCATAATGGACGGCAAGCTACAAGCATGATTTCTTCGTGATACTCCACTTGAACTTGCACAACACAACCTTGATTTGATGTCATCCTCCATGGGTTGTATGTGATCTTTCTCTTGACGCAAGCCCATGGAAGCAAACCTAACCCCACAAAGAACTCTCACAAAGACCATGGGTTAGTACACAAAGCGCAATGGACAGTGCTTACCAAACCATGAGATCACTTGATCCCACTCGATGTATCTTCTACGCTTTGTGTTGTGATCAACTTGAATCACTCTCTGTACTTAGTCTTGATCAACCTTGACTCTTTCCAACTCTCTTCATTTGGATGATGTCTTGAAGGTAAACATAAATGGTCACAAAATCTTCTTCTTCAAGACATGCTTGCAATAAGCTCAATAATCACGTGACCAATCTTTGGATAATTCCTTAATAGCACCTTGATCAACTCATAAACTCCTTGAAACCAACACATGTACTTCAAGAAATGCCTATGGACAAACCCTTCAAATATAACTCAATGAAACCATTAGTCCATAGAGAATGTCATCAATTACCAAAACCAGACATGGGGGCGCCGCATGTCCTTTCAATCTCCCCCATTTTGGTAATTGATGAAAATCACTTTCAAGAGAGTTTATATAAGGAATTATGCAGCACCATGCAATGCAACAACCAATGATGTAGGAGAATGAGATGCAAATGCTTAGGAACAAAACCAAAGCAAGGAGAAAACTCTGAAAACCTTCTCCGCAAAACTCTCTGAAACTTCTCCCCCATTGGCATCGATTGCCAAAATGGGAAAAAAGCTTAGAAGGCCAATATAAAACGTGTTCCTCCATAAATTGTGTATTTCTCAACAAGATAGTGGAATGCCATACACATATCCAAAGGTAAATACTTGGAGGAATACAAACTATATTGAGGCACAAAGATTGCTAACGAATGATATGCCACAAGGACATAACAAAGAGAGACACAAGCAATCAAGCAATCAAAAGATACCAATTGAAGTAAGCAATCAAAGAATATCAATTGAACCAACTAGACCAAAGATCCTACAAGCCACATGAATAAAGGATATTATGATATGAGCGAAGGAGTGTTCTAAAGAAACTAGAGAAGCTCCCCATGATTTGTGCACATTATATTTGAATACAAAGTGCACAAAATAGGATTATAGCTCCCCCAAAATCAATAGAAACTTACAACAAGTGCAAGTGAGCATATAGGAAACAAAGCCTAGCACTTGCAACAAACAAATGATTGAGCAATCATGTAAAAGAGGCAACTAAGATTAGGCTCAACCAAAATGATGTGTGTGAGTCATGGCAAAGCACTTGAGAAGACTAAAATAAGGATGAGCATTAAGCATCAACATAGTCTTGGATAAATGAGATACACGGTGTATGACATCTCCTCTCCACACACACCCAACTAGCAAATGGGTTCACAAGCTCACTAAAATGATAGCAACAAAGCTTGCGACAACCCATGGTAAAGATAGAAGATGAAGGCCTCATCAAGACGAGGGATACCAATTAAGATGGCAAAAGCCTAATAAAGATAAGCATGAGGAAAATAATCTTCACCACACAAGAGTGCATCAAGATGCAACAATACAAGACACACACTCAAGGAAAAAGCTTTCACGGAGCCACCAAAGAAATACCATAAGAAAGACAAGTTGGACGTGAAAGAAAGCATATCATCTAGATATGAAACTTCTCTCAAGTGTATAAGATTCTAGGTAGACGAAATCATGATGATATATATCTACAAAGAAGGATGTACACCCAAAATAGTTACAACACGAAGGAACAAGATATCCAAAAGGAAGTCATACATATACGATAAGATATTTGCTTGGAAGCATAGCACATGGCTAGATATGGTCTTATTGTATATAAATGAATTCCTACCACACAACCATCAAAGACATCACAACTAGCAACATGAGATAATCGTTGAGATGCTTTGAGAAAGGAAACAAGTATCACAAGATGGAATGAATAGCATGCCAAGATGCAACCTACACAAGGTTGAATGCAAGAAAATAACGCATGAAAATATACTTGTTACCGAGATATCATTGGAAGGATGTAGAAGAAACCGATTGAAGGTAGTAGATAGTAGTTCATTGAGCATCCTGGCTTGACTCCAACAAGCTCATGGTGACACCACCTTCCTTGTGAGTGAGCCGAGCATCCAATGTATCTCCAATTGTTCCTAGAACAACAACACAAACAAAATGGTACCCAACCTCATTGGGACCAAAGAGTTAGAGAACCAACAATACATAGGGAAAACTCCACATAAATATGTGCATATAGATATGAAAATGAATTTCATGCACATCTCATCCAATTTGAGACTTAGTGGGGTTTCCCCTATACATTGGGTCAAAGAAAGAAAGCATGCCAAAGAGACTACATGAAGTTAATATACATGCTCAATACTTTTACGAACCGAACCCATTGACAAAGAAATACCAAGTGAAGAAAATATACCAAATGAATAAATCAACACTTGGAGGATATCCATAACAGATACATCGAGGAATGAGATATCCATTGATACACACTAAATAAAAGATATCAAACTCCCAAAAGAGAGGATGGTTCCAAACAAACCAAGCTCTCTACAAAGTTTCATGATGGCACAAAGTACCAAAAAGAAAACGGCTTGCCTTCCACCAACACACACTTGATAAGGATCGCAAGTTGAGTGTTTTACAGAAAATAGGATATCTCCCCCAAGACTAGTGCATTATAGAGAATTTGCATTTGAATACAAAATGCACAAGGTGGGATCGCCACTTTCACTATATCTAGAAAACACTAGACAAGATCAAGAAATTAACAAGATCCACAAGTGGTATGGAAGACAAAGGGAGTTGATACATTCCTTGGCAAGAGAAAAGGCAAATAAAAGCAAAATCCAATGTAAAGAAGATCAATAAATTCTACCACACAAGTGAGTACCAATTGTTAAAATACAAGAAGTAAATGGAAATAATTCCCGGTGGTAGATAGCAAGGATATCCAACATAATCTTCACACCACACACAAGCAAATTGCAACTTGTAGAGCTAACATGCCACCTAGGAACAAGATAATTTACATATTACTCCCCCATAATGTGATACAAATAAGGGATAATTATTTCCGTGCCCTTAGTTGAGTCCCACTAGGCAGTTTTGCCCCTAATTTTCAAAAACACTCGGTTTTGCCCAAGTCACTTTGATCTTCTTATCGATTTACCCTTCCGTCACGGTTCCGTCCAGTTAGTGCCGTTTGACCGTGTGTTGACCGTCTGTGGACTTTTCGTTGGACCATTTTGTCCTTGCTTCTTCACTCTGTGGCGAGACACTGCCAAGTGGGACCCATCGCTCAGAAGACCATCCCATGTTCCTTTTATTTCTCTCCCGTGGATCAAACCCTAGTCCCAGATCCCCTTTCCCCCCTTTCTCAAATCCAGTCGGTGGTGGAGCCACAGATCTCGTCGATGGCCAGCGGGGGTCCCGTCGGTGGTGGAGCCATGAATCCCGCCGGGGTTGGGCTCGAGCGCCCGGAGGAGAACCGCCCGATCCTCCTCGTCGCCACGTCCAAGATCCGCCTCGTCTCCGCCCCCGATCCGTCGGGGCTGGGCTCGAGCACCGCCATGCCTGTGCTCCTTCCTCTCCTCCTTCCCTCTCCCTTTCTCTCTCGATTCACTCTATCTCTCTTACCGTCTTCTTTTCTCTTCTTCCAGAGGAGCAGGGGCAGCACCAAAGCAACCATGGCCGCTGCCCATGGAGGTCCACCTCTCGATCCGTTCGCCATCGACTTCCGCGTAGATCCGGTGATGAGTTGCGCCGCCGCGACCTCTGTTTGATCCAGCGCTGCATCGTGCGAGGCACGAACCGCAACGCCTGCGTCCCCGTTGACCCTCGAGTATGCCCATGTCGGCCAGCCTCCGCCGACGCCTCCCGCTGCCCAGATCCACAGCGCCCCGCCGCAAGGGCCTTCCAGCGTCAGCACCGGCCCAGGAGTAAAGCAGGCCCAACCCCACCGGCTCATGTCCCCGCAAGCTCCAGCCCATGAGGCCTATGTGTTATTGTTGTTTTAATAGATTAATGTTATAAGTTTTAAAAAATGATTAATGTTATTTGCTGAAAAAGAAAGATTATTGTTATGTTAATTATTGTACCAAAATGTTATGACTGATGTGCGTTTATAACACCGCATTGTCATTAGTTAATTGGTTTTGTTTGCCGTGGGTCCCATATGGAAGTGAGACGAGGACATATGAGTTTCTGAGTGATGGGTCCCACTTGACAGGGTCTTGCTATAGTGAAGAATGAAGGGCAAAATGGTCCAAGAAAAAGTTCACAGACAGTCAACACACGGTCAAACGGCACTAACTGGACGGAACCGTGACGGAAGGGCAAAACGATAAGAAGAGCAAAGTGGTTTGGGCAAGACCAAGGGTTTTTTGAAACTAGGGGCAAAACTGTCGAGTGGGACGCAACTAGGGGTATAAAATTGATTATCCCTACAAATAAGAACTTAACAAGAGGCAATAAGAGAATTCAACAAGAGATAATTGATGGACTATTTAGAATTTGAATTTCTCATGAGAAGACATACCACATAGCGACTAGATAATCTTGTAATATCAATACTAGATGGTATTCCTCATGTACACACATTTATAGGATTGTGAGGTGTACAAACCACACCACTCCCCAATAATGGGATATTCCATTAATCTCTCACAAGAGCCAACTAAGATACAAACAACATGCATAAAGGCTCAATGTACGACACACAGGTACATGATGTGCAAACCAACACACACATACTTGATTACTCAAAATAAGCAATTGGAGGCACAACATATACAAACATATGCAAGGAGCAAAACCAAAACATGCAAAGGGTCAAGTAACTTTCAGTGTAAACAATGTAAGTACAAGTTACCGGAAGGAGGCACATTGGATATAGTATAGAAACTTGATAACCCAACTAACTTGGCTTGAGACACTAAGAATGATGAATTCCCCTTAATTCTTCATAAATTAGCCAAGTCTCTAATGCCCTCCAACAACACCTATTGATCAAGTTTGAGCTAGTTGGTCCCCAACCAAGTTGGGTCCTAAGAGATTAGTCACAATAGGCTTGGCTACCCAAATGGTTCTTTTCTTGACACCACTTTGAGTACCAACAACTTTGGCAAACACATTGCCAACCTTATCCTTCCCAAGAGAATAGATATCATCAATAATAGTTGGGTTGGATAAGTTACCACTAGTGCATGAAGAAGCGAGGTGACCTTTCTCACGATATAGGTAGCAACGTCTACTCTTCACTTTCTTCCCACTTGATTTCTCAACTTGAGAACCATTAGCTTGAGTTTTCTTGGGAAGAGACCTTTCTTCAACTTGAGGTTGAGCATGAGAGTGAACTTGTGGCCGCTTCCCTTGTTGCTTGTCACTAATGGGCTTCTTCTTCAATGGGCAAGATGTAACATGATGCCCTTCTACTTTGCACTTGAAGCAAACAATCTTGGCCGAATTCTTGACTTGTTCTTGGCCCTTCTTTTTGTTCATCTTGGACTTCTTCTTCTTATTGGAGTTGAATCCAAGTCCACCTTTGTCATTGGGGGATTTTTGCACACTCAAGATATTGTTGAGTGTGGATTTCCCTTCATGACTCTTTTCCAAGTCTTTCTTCAAAGAAGTGACTTGGGCCTTTAGCTCTTTGATTTCCTCTACATGGTTAGTCTCAACACAAGTACTAGAGGAAGTATAAGCCTCGAGCAAGAAGGCAAGGAAAGCAATTCATCACAAGATGTACCAACATTGTGAGTAGATGAATTACAAGGACTAGCACATGGCAACATAGTATTTTGACTAGAAGTAGTGCTAGTATCCACATGAGGCTCACTAGATGTTACCTTAGAAATCATGGCCTCATGAGCTATCTTTAGCACATTATGGGATACTAGAAGATCATCATGAGAGCTTGAGAGCTTTTCATGACTTTCTTCCAATTTCCCATAATTGCTAGATAGCACCTCAAGTTGAGCCCGTAGCTCAACATTCTCCTTCAAAATGGATGCTTCACAAGTAATAGAGTTAGTAGCAAAAGCATCATCATTTACAACAATAGGAGAGGACAACTTGGCAAGCTCTTTTAAATAGGGTCTTTTACATCTGTGTCCCTAACTCGAACCCACTACTCACATTTGCCCCTAATTCGAAAGTCTGCTCAAAAATGCCCCTCTGCCGTCATGTTCCCTTATAGAATTGCCCTTCCGTGCCGTTTCCGTCCAGACAAGTTTGTTTGACTAGTAAGCGGTCGTTTCTTTGACATTTTTGCCCCTTCGTCCTTACAACTGGGCCCAGGTCACCGGTTCACTCTCTCCCCCTCTCATTCTCTCGCCCGAGCCGCACCCTCTCTCTTTCTCCCCCAAATCGCCTCCCGCCATAACCCTAACCCTAGCTCGCTTGATCCGGTCGATCCCAACTCCTAAGGCTCGATCTACTGATGGCGGCAATGGTGGAGCTTCGGATTTGACTCTGCGTCACACTCTGCTACGGCATGAAGGAGACACAGGCGACGGGATGGATGGGGACAGCAGTTGCGGCGGCGACGAACGAGGGAGCACACTGCAGCTACAGAAGAATGCTTCGACGGGGTAAGTATCTCTTGTAATCTGATGCAGTCTCATGCCGTTTGTAGTTCGATTTGTTCTTGTAGTTTAATTTGTTGACCTAATTCATAGTGCTCATGGCATTGGGATCTGTCTGCTTTCCATGGTCATCGTAGGATGGACCCCGATAGAAACTACAAAAAAAACACACATCCGTGACATTTTGGGCCGAACAATTTTTTTTCTGTCATACATATGACACTTCTATGACGATAATTGTGACAAAACCCGGTATCATCATAGATGTGGTGGGCTCCTACTTCTATGACAAAAAATCATGACAGAAAATGGGCTTTTTGTCCTGGGCAGGCCGGAGACGCAGCTGCATGACATTCTTTGGGCCGTCCATGATGGAAAAAACCGTGGTAGAAGCGAGGGGAAGGAAAATTTCAGGGAGTTGCCGGTTATAGTGGGAGGTCGGGGGCGGAGCGATGCGTGTTTCTCTTGTACAGGTGCGAGGCGTTGGCTCTAACTGAACCCGAGTGAGGCGTTGGGCTCAAACTGAACCCGAGCGATTGCACTGCAGGCTACGCGTTATTGAACCCGAGCGATCGATCGATGGCTGTTAACTGAACCCGGTGGAGTGATTCCTTCGCTACTACTGCTAACTGAAGCCGATCG
>NC_041391.1:143960286-143977608 GCF_002162155.2 Triticum dicoccoides
GCGGTGGTGTTACCTATGGATGAACAGGAACCCGTGGTGTGGAGGTCTGGATGAACAGTAGACGGTGGAGGGGTGGCCGTGGAGGAGTGGTTGAACAGGACCCCGTGGTGTGGAGGGCTGGATGAACAGTAGACGGTGGAGGGCTGGATGAACAGTAGCCAGTGGAGTAGCGCGCGGTGGAGGCTGGATGAACAGGATCCCATGGAGGCGGGAGGAGGTCGACGGTAGCCCGTGGAAGCTGGAGGAGGTCGACGGTGGAGATGAACAGTATCCCGTGGAGTCCCGTTTTGCGGTACGCCACGCCCCTCCCGATGAATAGGACCCCCGTTTCGACTGTAGCGCTCCAACACAAGTCCGTTTCGTCCATTTTGCGGTACGCCACACCCTTCCCGATCAACAGGACCCCCGTTTCGACCATAGGAGGTCCGTTTTGTCCATTTTGCAATATGCCACACCCCTCCCGATCAACAGGACCCCCTGTTTCGACCGTAGGAGGTCCGTTTCCTCCGTTTTGCGGTACGCCACACCCCTCCCGATCAACAGGACCCAGTTCCGAACGTAGGAGGTCTATTTCCTCCGTTGTGCGGTACGCCAGGCCTCGTTTCCATCGCCTGTTCCGTCCAAGCCGGTTGGCTCCCACGCATTCCGCTGCCTCCCGATGAACACGACGCATTCCGTTGCCTCCCAATGAACACGACGCATTCCGTTAACTCCCCATGAACACAACGACGATGTTGTTTCTCCGTTCCAACCCAGCCATGTACATATGCGTGAGTAGGCATTCGAGACCCTGCCCGTATGTACGTACATGGCCGTATTTTCTTTCTTGCACCCTCGCTGTTGTATGTACGTGTACATGCTACATGCGTGCCTCTACTACGACACGTGCGCGCCTCTACATCGATGTACGTACATGTTCGCGACCAGAATGACAACGCTACATACGCTTCGACCAGGTGGGTCCCGACTGTCAGGCACTTCCTTGCCGGCGAAGATGTAGCTGGTGGGTCCCAGCAGTCAGGGGGCGAATCGTTTTGGTTTTTTTTGCCCGGACGCACTTCCTTGCGTGCGAAGATGTAGCTGGTGGGTCCCAGCAGTCAGGGGGGAAACGTCTTTTTGCGAAATATGGTGGCCCGTCCAGTGGGTCCTCGCTGTCAGGTGGAGGAATAATTATTTTGCGCGTGATAAGGAGGCACTTCCTTCCTACGGCCGTGGACCCAGCTGTCAGCCTCTCCACGCAAAGTACTCTTCCGATGGAAGTTGGTCGTTGACCACATTGACCATGCCGCGCCGAGAGCACCACGGCGGTGGACGACGACGAGGCCTAGGAAGGGGACGATGCGGATCCGGGGAAGACGCGGCAGTGGATGCCCACGTGGAGGAGAGTACGACTGTACGAGGGTTTACTGGTTCGTCTCCCGTCACCGGAGAATAACAGCAGGTGTGGGTGAGTAGAGGGATGGCTAGGCCAGCTATGGGAGTATGGTGGGGCGGTGAGGTCTGCGCGGTAGCACAACCAGCCGCGGGGAGGAGGGAGCAGGCAGTCCCGCCGGCGCTTGTTTGAGCGGCTGGAGCAGGAAGAGCAGAGATTGAAGAAGCACGACGGTCATTTGATGGACATCCAACCGTCACTGCTTGTGCGTCAACCTTTTTTTAGGAAAGCCTCAAATCTATGGAAAACAGCATACAGCCCATCTGCCATTATTTCTAATAATTTATAGCCCATTTGCTAATTCTTTTTGTTAGCATTACAGCCCATATTGTGGCCACGGTTAAAAAAGTATACGAAATTTTGCATATTTCGGTGCGGTCCGAACTGTTTTTAATCCCGAAATTTCGACTCACATTCAAACTGATTTTAAAAATAAATGTATATCAATATAAAATCCAACAAATTCTCCATGTATAAAAATTAATGTAATTTAAAATCTTGAAATGAAAGAAAAATATTTGAATCTAATTGCCGGTTTGATGTGTTTTAAAAATGTACAGCCCATTTCTCATTACTGATGGGCCATTTTCTCGGCCAGTCGAATGAAAGCTCTCCTCATCTTGAAAGATTTGCAGCCCAACAGGCCTGACAAAGCGACTTACTTGGCAAATCACAAAAAAACTGGGCTGTGGCCGTGGACCCAGCTGTCAGCCTCTCCACGTACAGTACTCTTCCGATGGAAGTCGTTCCTTGACCACGTTGACCACACCGCGCAGAGAGCACCACGGCGGTGGATGACGGCGAGGCCTAGGAAGGGGACGACGCGGAGCCGGGGAAGACGCGGAAGTGGAAGCCCACGCGGAGAGGAGTACGAGGGTTCACTGGTTCGGCTGCGGTGTGAGGCTGCCGTCACCGTAGGGCCTGGCCAGCGGTGGGAATAGTAGGGGGCGGTGAGGCCTCCGCGGCAGCACAGCCAGCCACGGGAGGCAGGAGCATGCGGCACGACCGGCGCTGCTTTGGGCGGCTGGAGCAAGAAGACCAGAGGTTGAAAAAGCACTACGGCAGTTGGATGGACATCGTACGGTCACTGGAGCTAGAATCGTTCATATTGACTAAGTTGAGAAAGCCTTTCGTCCCCGTCAACTTAGTAGGCCCACAAGTGGGTCCCAGCTAGCCGGGAGAGTATTCATTTTTTTGTGCGTAATAAGGAGGCACTTCGGGTGGGTCCGAGCTGACAGCGGGGGAAACGTTTTTTTTGCGAAATACTATGGCCCGTCCGGTGGGTCCCAGCAGTCAGGGGGAAACGATTTTTTTTGCAAAATACTGGTGGCCCGTCCGGTGGGTCCCCGCTGTCAGGTGGAGGAATACTTACTTTCCGCGTAATAAGGAGGCACTTCCTTGCGGCTGCCGTGGACCCAGCTGTCAGCCTCTCCACGTGCAGTACTCTTCCGATGGAAGTCGGTCATTGACCACATTGACCACGCCGCGCTGAGAGCACCACGGCGGTGGACGACGGCGAGGCCTAGGAAGGGGACGACGCGGAGCCGGGCCATGGGAGGAAGGACCAGGCGGTAGCACAGCCGGCCACAGGAGGCAGTAGCAGGCGGCACGACCGGCGCTGCTTTGGGCGGCTGGAGCAAGAAGACCAGAGGTTGAAGAAGCACTATGGCCGTTGGATGGACATTATACGGTCACTGGAGTATTGACTAAGTTGACAAAGCCCTCCGTCCCCGTCAACTTAGTAGGCCCACAAGTCAGCCCAACAATATGGTGGGTCCCAGCTATAAGGGGGTATTCATTTTTTTGGGCGTAATAAGGAGGCACTTCCTTGCGGGCGAAGATATAGCTGGTGGGTCCGACTTGTCAGCGGGGGGAACGTTTTTTCGTGAAATACAGAGGCCCTTCCTGTGGGTCCTAGCTGTCAGGTGGAGGAATCATTATTTTGCGCGTAATAAGGAGGCATTTCCTTGCGGGCGGCCATGGACCCAACTGTCAGCCTCTCCACGTACAGTCCACTTCTGATGGATGTCGTTCATTGACCACGTTGACCAGGCCGAGCCGAGAGCACCAGGGTGGTGGACGATGGCAAGGCCTAGGAAGGGAACGACATGGAGCCAGGGAATACTCGGCAGTTGTTTCCCACGCGGAGGAGTACGAGGGTTTACTGGTTCATCTGCCGTCACCGGAGAATAACAGCATGTGTGGGTGAGTAGAGGAATGGCTAGGCCAGTGATGGGAGTACGGTGGGGCCGTGAGGCCTGCGCGGCAGCATAGCCGGCCGCGGGAGGAGGGAGCAGGCAGTCCCGCCGGCACTTGTTTGAGCGGCTGGAGCATAAAGAGCAGAGATTGAAGAAGCACGACAATCGTTGGATGGACATCCAACAGTCGCTGCTCTCGTGTGTTGACTAAGTTGACAGGGCGTTGCGTGTGCGTCAACCTTTTTTTTATGAAAGCATACGCGTCCACCTGTACTAGGCGCACAAGTCAGCCTCAAATCTGTGGAAAACAGCATACAACCCATCTGCCATTATTTCTAATAATGTACAGCCCATTTGCTAATTCTTAAGATTTTTTTCGAGCCCATCTTCTTTTTGATAGCATTACACCCCATATTGTGGCCATGGTTAAAAAGTATACGAAATTTTGCATATTTCGGTGCGGTCAACTATTTTTAATCCAAAAATATCGATTCACATTCAAACTGTTTTGAAAAATAATTTATATAAATATAACATCCAAATAATTATCCACGCATAAAAATCAATGGAATTTAAGATCTTGTAATTAAAAAAAGTTAAAACTAATTCCCAGTTTGATGTGTTTTAAAAAATGTATAGGCCATTTCTGGGCAAACCGAATGAAACTCTCATCATCTTGAAAGATTTGCAGCCCAGCAGGGCCGATAAAGCAAGTAGGCCTTGTTTGGGTATTTCTTTAAAAAAATAGAATTGGGCTAACCATTTTTAGCAAGAAAAAAAACACAACTGGGCTCATGATGCGGTAAACATAAATAAAACCCTAGCTAGACAGGCCACAGCCCCCGCACAGCCCCGTTGTTACCCTGATCCGTCACTAAAACTAGTATAAATAACAACTGCTTATTCCTCAAAAAAAACTGTGCGACTTGCTGGGTCCCTGGTGTTAGCCGCTCGTAGTGTAATTCTCTCGTTTATTGACTACGTTGACAATGGCGTGAGCCCCAGATGTCCAACCATTAGGAGGAACCATATTTTTGGGCTTGTACTATAAAGGCACTTGCTTGCGTACTGCCATGACGCTTGTGGGTCCCTACTGTCATCCTCTCCACGTACAGTCACCTCCTTGTTCCTCTCGGTTGTTGATGACATTGACAACGCAAGAGGGTGGCGCACCGCGCACAACGAGCGAACCAAGGCCGCAAGACGGAGGACGACGGCGAGGCCTTGGATGGAACGAACAGGAGCCGTTGAAGATGCGCCGGTCCAGTCGCAGGCGGAGGGGAGTATGAGGGTTGACTGGTGCGGGCACGGGTGCGTGTTGGGGCTGACGTCGCCGGAGAATAACAGGACATGTGGGGGAATAGAGGGAGGGACTGGCCAACGTTGGAGGGTATGTACGGTAGGGCGGCGGAGGCGCAGCCAGCCATGGGAGGCGGGAGCAGGCGGAGCCGACGGGGTGGTTTGGTTTGGGCGGCTGGAGGAAGAAGAAGACAAGAGATAGAAGATACACGACAGATGTCAGAATCCAAATTTTTCACGGTCATGCAGCCTTTCCTATGAAAATTTACAGCCCATTTGATGTGCTAGTTCGAAATAAGTTTGTGGGTGCTGGTGGGGGCTAATCACTTGGCTTCTGTAATGCACAGTGAGCTCAAGCAGCCGGCGTGAGTGATGTTATTTCCCTTGGTTGTGATTTGTTACAATATTTCACTCTAAATTAAACGAATGGCAAGCCATTTGCCTTGTTTCAAAGAAAATATGACAGTCACAGCCGAGTTGAAAAGGGCAGGAACATCTAACTCCAGCTTACAAACTGTACAAAAGCACGAGGGTTGATTGTTCATTAGGTTTACAAAAGAAACCAGATTGAAAAGGGCAACAACATCTAACTCCAGCACTATTTTCGGCAGTCACGGTCAAATGGATCGGTCAGGTCCATAGAATGAACATCCTGGGTCGTAAAATTTACTGGATTATGACCACAATATGTTCTAAATAGAAGCCCGGCACGTTCAGAAGCTCTTTTGCCCACCTGAAACTCCTTTTTTTGCTCTTCGACATACCCATCCGTCAAAACCATGCTGCTGATAAACTTAAGCCTGATGGACAGTAGTAACCTCGCATTCAGCAGGAAGAATGTGACATATCTTGTGTTTGCACGGTTGGCTACATATCGTTCTAGCGTTATTGTCTTCAATCAAATCTCATGAGAAGTGAGAAAATCCCGATGCTTACGAATCGACCGATTGGTTATAACTTTCTTACCCCGTCATGTTGCCTAAATAGACATTAAGATTAAAAATAGTTAAGGTCTAAAAGAAGAGTGTCGAAAGAGCAACAACTGAACGGTTAATTCTAGTACACTATATGCGGGCTTCCAATGTGCGTGAAATTATCACCTTTATATACAACTTCTCCAGACATGGAAAGCATTGTAGCAAGCCAATAATCTTGTTCAAATCAAAACTATTCATTTGGATATATAAGATCTTGACAGAATCCAGCACCATTGATAGGCCATCCATGGAGAAACTCTTCATTGAGCATAGAACATAATATTAGTACAAAATGTGTACTCCAAGATGATATATAAGTTATGCGCAGAAATTTAAAATGCAGCTTATGGTTACAAGTGTAGATGATAATATAAAGTACCTGAAGAACTGTGGAGCCAAACACCATATTGAAATGAGCACAAAGATCATGTATTACACCCAAGGTCTCCAGTTTAGGCACAGAGAGGACGGTTATTTGCAACGGTGAATAACTAGAATCAAGGATCAACCTTTGAAGTGAAGGGGCATCTTGGATGATGAGCTGCCTTCTGTCAAAAGAAATTCCATTTCTTACAAGGTTAGGCGACTTTATTTGGAGACAACCGATTCTAACTGTGAAAACAAGCACCAAGCACTCCAGCGCAGGGCAACTGGAGTGGATGATGCTGTGCAATGAGGCCTCCAATATACGAACCCGCACAAGTGAAAGTTTCTTGAGAAATGGGAGTCGAAGGTTTAGTACCAGATTGTCTGGTAGGTAGCACAGCGCAAAGGTGGCGGTGTGGAGAGAGGAGGAAAACCGCGAGATGGACATCGGTGCTGAGGGCACAAGTTCATGGCATTCGATACGTGGTATGTGATTTCTAGGGGAATAGTAGAACTCAAGCAGCTATAGTTCTGTGAATTCAGGGGATTTCAGCCAGGCGTCCACCGTGCAGGGCATGGTATGCTTGCTCAGGTAGCATGACGGGATGTAGAGGCTTTGAACAGAGCCCTGGTGGGAGGAGATGATGGCTCTGGGGATTTCAAAATCATTGAAGAGAGATAGCTGACGACACACGGCGCGCCATAGAGGGCGCCACCGAATTGAGAGGACTTGGGTGCGGCAGCAATCCTTGGTGGGGAGAAGCGAGATGATCTCCCCAAGGACGGCGTCCGGGAGATCGCTGATGTGGTCCACCCAAGATTCTACGGGTTCCTGGGATCCGGTGGGGGCAGGGTTGCCGCTTCTCCCCGCGCTGCCGGGTGCGGGATCTACAACAGGCATCGCCGCTGGCGGGAGCCTCATCTTCTTGTCGCTGGGGTCAGCCGACTCCATTTTCCTCGATGCGTCGCGTCGTGCTCACGAATTTGAGCAGAGTAACGAATGACGAGCCTAGTTGTACTGAGAGCGAAGAAGAAGGGGAGCTGGGGGTTTTCTGTAGGAGTGAGGAAGAAGGGGAGCTGGGGTTTTCTGTAGGAGTGAGGTGAGGAATTTGGGGGTACAAGTGGAGCGAGCTGACGTGAGGTGGGTGGGAGCGAGGAGGAAGAAGAGCACCTAGGTTTTGGGGGGGGGCAGTGTGCTGGGTGTGGGTAGCGCCTTTTGAATTGATTTTACTATTTACTAGTATGGATTGGTTGTTTTGTCTTGGGCCCAGAGAAACAATTACTACTAGTACAGTGGAGACACTCTACAGCTACCCAGAAAAACAATTACTACTAGTACAGCGGAGACACTCTACCGCTTCTGGCTCCTCCTAGGTCATTGAAATGTCTCCCTCTACTGAATGTTGTTATACTTTTGTTCACCGACATGCGGGCCATGCAGCGCGCGGGCCCAAATGCCATCCACCAAATTAGAAGGCAGTATGCAGGCGGAGAGTCACCCCGGTTGTAGCGCGGCAGTAACGAGCCGTCGTATCACAAAACCCCACTGTCGGTGTCAAAACCGGCGGATCTCGGGTAGGGGGTCCCGAACTGTGCGTCTAGGCGGATGGTAACAGGAGACAAGGGACACGATGTTTTTTACCCAGGTTCGGGCCCTCTCGATGGAGGTAAAACCCTACTCCTGCTTGATTGATATTGATGATATGGGTAGTACAAGAGTAGATCTACCACGAGATCAAGGAGGCTAAACCCTAGAAGCTAGCCTATGGTATGATTGTATGTTGTGTATGTTGTCCTACGGACTAAAGCCCTCCGATTTATATAGATACTGGAGAGGGCTAAGGTTACACAGAGTCGGTTACAATAGTAGGAGATCTACGTATCCGTATCGCCAAGCTTGCCTTCCACGCCAAGTAAAGTACCTTCCGGGCACGAGCCGGAGTCTTCAATCTTGTATCTTCGTAGTCTTGGAGTCCGGCGGACATTGATAGTCCGGCTGTCCGAACACCCCCTAGTCCAGGACTCCCTCAGTAGCCCCTGAACCAGTCTTCAATGACGATAAGTCCGGCGTGCATAATGTTCGGCATTGCAAGGCGGGTTCCTCCCTTGAATAATCCAGAGAAGATAATGAACACCAGGATAGTGTCCGGCTCTGCAAAATAAATTCCACATTCCACCGTAGAGAGAATAAAATGTACACTTAATTCAATCTGCTGACGTACTATGCGGCGTGACATCACACCGCCACCAAGCCTTTGTTTGAATTACTATACCACCTCAGCATGTTTAGCGAAGCGGTTTCCTTGGCACATCTTGTCGAAGCAGAGATCGTGTTCCCCTTATTCCGGGATTCTCATCAATACGTGCGTGGGTAACCCAATCGCGCCATCAACGGTGGCGCTTGGGAGATAAGCGAGTTTTACCAGGCCGGTGGGGGACGCATAGTTTTGTCCGCCTATATATAAGGGATAAGGATTCACCTTCTCACCTACGCCTTCTTCCTCCTTTGCTTATCCATCCCCGTGAATTCAAGCTCCAACGCCCGAACTCGCGCATCTCACCTTGACCTTCTCCGAATATGTCTGGAGCGGGAGGTAAATGGTTAGCCTCCACCATCAAGGACGATGACATCACCAAGCTGCGCAGCGCCGGATACCTTTCCGGCGATATCGCGCATCGGCTGCCCGACAAGGGGCAACTCATCCCTACCCCCAAGCCTCATGAGAGGGTCGTCTTCCTTCCCCACTTCCTCCGTGGACTGGGCTTTCCGCTCCATCCATTTGTCCAGGGGCTCATGTTTTACTACGGCCTAGATTTCCACGATCTGGCACCGAACTTTATCCTCAACATCTCGGCGTTTATCGTCGTGTGCGAGGCCTTTCTCCGCATCCGGCCCCACTTCGGCCTGTGGCTCAAGACCTTTAACGTCAAGCCGAAGGTTGTGAAGGGTACGCAAGCGGAATGCGGAGGCGCTATGTTGGGCAAATTGCCCAACGTCCCTTGGCTAGAAGGGACCTTCGTGGACTCCGTCAAGGGGTGGCAATCGGGGTGGTTCTACATCACCGAGCCGCGCAAATCCACATGGGCGGCGGCCCCTGAGTTTAGATCTGGCATCCCCACGCAGCTCACCTCCTGGAAACAGAAGGGCTTGCAGTGGGGGAATCCGGTGGAGGTGACGGGACTACGAGCATGTATCAAGAAGATGGTGAGCAATAAGCTCAGGCTCGTCGACGCGGTCCAAGTCATGCTCGTCCGGCGGATCCTCTCATGCCAAGAACGGGCATTTAATTTATGGGAGTTCAATCCGGAACAGCACCAGGCGCTAAGCAGGCTCTTCGATACAACATACGAAGGCGCCTGGAGGGTGTTGTTCAAGGGTGCCGAAGCCCCTACGTCCGCGACCAAAGACCGCGGATTCAGCTCACAGAATCTAACTGACGAGGTAAGTGATTCAACCCCATTATGGGACACTTGTGATAATTAGATTGACTCTAATGAGGCTTCATTCTGCCTCTTCCTTTGACAGGAATGGATGGAGAAGGCCAAGCTGCTTATCAGCCTGGCTCCCATGCCAGAAGACCCAGTGAACGCCCGCTTAACAGGGTTGCTGGTTCCGGCACCGCATGTGCTACCGGAGAAGAAGGCCAAGAAGGTGGCCGCGGGGACTCGAAAGAGTTCCCGCAATCAGGCGTCTGACGACGACGAGGACTCCTCTCCCGAAGACGAGGAGGAGGAGTACTCTCTCCCGGAGGAGGGAGAGAAGAAAAGGAAGGCTTCCCCCATCGGGGGGGCCGAAGGGTCCAAGAGGGGGAGAACTATCCCCCCGGACAGTTCCGCCAACATCAGCGTTGGTGAGGATGAGTGGCCTCCAAGGGCCAGGCGTCCAGCAAGATCGTAAGTATCCGGATCCTTGATGTGTAATTTCTTTTATGTCACGTAGTATCCTTCTAACGCCGCATTCTACCCGTAGTCCGGCCAATGATGATCTCCCCGACTCATCGAGCGGGTCATTGGCCTCGTCGGATGTGAATTCCATCCCGACTGCCTCCACCCCACGCGCCAACGAGGATGTCGAGGTGGGATCCCAGAGAGGGACCCATCAGGAGGAGGCTCCAGAGGCGCCATCAGGCAGCCCCCCGGACTTCGTGCCGGACTCTACATCGGAACCCGCAGTGGTTCCAGAGTCCGGCAAGCGGCCCCTTCGAAAGAAGGGCAGGACCGTGACGCCGGCGGCCTCCGTCCAACCGGAGGCGCCGGATAACCTGCTGGAGGCGCTTAAAGGCGCTTCCATCAAGGAAGAACACCGCACTCTCATGAGTGTGGTGATTGACAAGGTTCAGCTCGCTAAAAGCGGGCTAACCGAAGCCTGCAGTAGCCTTTTAACAGGCTTTGAGGTAAAAAAGTTAAAATAATGTAATATAATACCACATAGACAGTAGCCCCTGATGCTTAGTTCGGTGTTCGGAAAGAAAAGCCGGACTAAGGATCTATAACAAGATATACGCAGGGTTGCCTAAAATATGTCAATATGGGTTTGCAGGCTGCACTGCTGACCTCTGCCGCACTAACGGCGGAGGTTGACGTGCTGAAAAAGAATCTCGAGCGGTCCGAGCAAGAGCTCAGCCATGCAAAGAAGCAGCTCGAGGAAAAATAAAGTGAGTAACACCTCTTTGAATAAGTACCTTACAGAAAAGGATTTTGGTTGCAAATAAAATTAACAAGGATAATATGTGCCTTGCAGGGGCCACTAACGAGGTGGCAACCCTGAAGGATGCTGTGTCCGCAGCCGAACGCAATGCGGCCGCGGAACGGGCTGAGCGAGAAAAGTAAGAGGCGCGGGTGGCGGAAGTTCGTCAAGAGCTCCAGGTTCTCATGGAAAAACATGAGAGTTTGGAGCGTGACTCCAAGACGCGAGGGTCCGAGCTTGCCTTGGCTCTCAAAAGTGCCAAGTCCGCCAAGGCCAAGGCCCATAAGGCCCTTCAGGAGGTTGAGGACATAAAGAAGATAGCGGCGGGTAAGGCGTTTTTCATGCAAAGCAGGCATGTTAATGTGAACTACCTGATACTTACCCGAATTCGGAGCTCTCCAGGGGCGTTTGTAGATTTGCCGCGTAGTGCGGCTGATGCCGCTGCATTCTATCGTGGCGAGGAGGGGAGCTCGACGGAGAAGGTCTTCTGGTCTCAGTATGCTGAGGCCGGCCATCCGGTGCCCCCAAGCGACTAGCTGAAGCAGCTGGTCGAACTCCACAAAGTAGCTGAGGAGGCCATGAAGGGCTTCATAGTCCGGCTGTGGCCTGGACAGGCCATGCCTGGTAGCTACTTTGGCCTCGTGCGGCGGCTGGTGGATGCATGCCCTAGGCTGGATGTAGTCAAGCGTTCCACCTGTATCGAAGGTGCTCGTCGGGCCCTTGCCCGCATAAAGGTGCAATGGGGAAAATTGGATGCGGAGAAGCTTCTCACGGACCCACCACCACCGGGCAAGGAGTATCGCACGCCGGAGAAGTATTATAATATTGTCCTAAAGGGAGCCTGCAATATTGCAGATGAGTGCTCCCGAAATGTAATCTTTGAGTGAACTCGCTGTGTATTTATCCTGTGCGCTGAAAACTTCGTTCATATGCGCCATGAGCAACGCTTGTTTAATTTAAAATATTACCTTCTGTGCGGCCGTTTATAAAATCTGAGAGATGGCAAGTCGTTGGCTTCAGCCCCCAAGCCACAAGTGCTGGGGTGTTCGGTGATAAACTTGAGCACTCTTGTTCCCATATTTGGGTCCATCTAGGGAGGCGCTCAACACGACGAACAAGGCGACCGGACTTATAATGCTTGAACACTCTCACTTAGCCGTAGAATTCTATAATTTTAAATTTTGGCGAAGCCCCTGGTATTCGGAAGACCGAATCCGGGGCGCTATCCACGCCTTCATCGGACATAATCCGGAACTTTGCTCGAAGCGGCGTGAGTCTTTAAGGACCCGAAAAAACCTCTCGAACAGCGACCAGTCTCTCGCCTTATCATGCCGGTCAGTTTTAGCTTTCTCCACTGAGGCATTAACCCGGCTCAACCGGGGCGCAATCGCAGTGGTTCTCCCAGTGCTACCTTAGCCGACGGAACGGAAACGTAAGGTGCCAAACATGGGAGCCGGGCAAACCCAACTATTGACCCAAGACATGATTCGGAGCCGATTCATATAATGCTATAAGTTCGGGGTGCCGCACTTGTGAAAGTGTTCGGACTTTATCACACCATAAAGTGGGGAACATAAGCCCCTGGTGTATTATGCCGTACCAAAATATACGGGTGCCAGATGTCATATAATGAGCATATATATATATATAAGTAATGCAATTGCGATCATAAAGGTGTTGCATTATTAATGAAAGAAAAAGTCTGCTAGTAGAGCGGACTGATACAAATAGTGCGGTAAGCAAGGTATTTGGACTAAATAAACATGTCCCCCTCCAGGGATGAGCTGCGAATTTGGTGTACATAATTGAATTTAATGCTCGTAATTGAGACCACCTGAGTGTTCGACGCGGCCTTCTTTAATCCCTGACTATTGCATCATGAGTTCGGCAGGTTCACCGCCGGACAGGGCTTCTGGTTAACAGAGTCCTGTGTACAAAGAAGAAAAATAAAAAAAAAAAAAGAGGCACATTAGCGAGCCCCTGGTGTGGTCGAACCGCACTCTGGGTCCATTGTGATCATGCCCCCTTCCCTGTGCCCATGGTATCTCCAGAGCGTAATGATGTACGCGGAGTGTTATTCTTGCGATCATACGCGGGCGAGGGTTGGGGCCGCATTGCTACGCGTGCTCTGATTGCGCCAGGTGGTCTTGGTTGATATTGCTCCGGGCACGCTTTGATGTATCCGGGCGCGCTTTGCTGTATCCGGCCGTTTAACGGCCGGACTCGAGAATTGCCTTAGAAGGCTGCTCTGTACTTCTGCCGCGAGAGCCGCTGTATGTTCCTCCGTTCGGAGGGAGCGTTCCGTATTCCCATTGACCGTGATGACTCCACGAGGGCCTGGCATCTTGAGCTTTAGGTATGCATAATGCGGCACCGCGTTGAATTTGGCAAACGCGGTTCGTCCGAGCAGGGCGTGATAGCCGCTGCGAAACGGGACTATGTCGAAGACTAACTCTTCGCTCCGGAAATTATCCGGGGATTCGAAGACCACTTCCAGTGTGACTGAGCCTGTACAGTTGGCTTCCACTCCTGGTATGACACCTTTAAAGGTTGTCTTTGTAGGTTTAATCCTTGATGGGTCTACGCCCATTTTGCGCACTGTATCCTGATAAAGCAGGTTCAGGCTACTGCCGCCATCCATCAGGACTCTTGTGAGGTGAAACCCATCGAGGATTGGGTCTAAGACCAATGCGGCGAATCCGCCATGGCGTATGCTGGTCGGGTGGTCTCTTTGATCTAAAGTGATCGGACAAGAGGACCATGGGTTGAACTTTGGGGCGACTGGCTCCATCGCATAGACGTCCCTTAGTGCGCGTTTCCTCTCCCTCTTGGGTATATGGGTCGCGTATATCATATTCACCGTCCGTACTTGTGGGGGAAAACCCTTCTGTCCTTTGTTGTTCGGCGGCCGGGTCTCTTCCTCGTCGTCGCTATTTAGCCCCTTGTCATTGTTTTCGGCAATTAACTTGCCGGCCTGCTTGAACACCCAGCAATCTCTATTGGTGTGGTTAGCTGGCTTTTCAGGGGTGCCATGTATCTGGCATGAGCGGTCGAGTATTCGGTCCAAATTGGACGGACCCAGAATGGTTCTTTTAAATGGCTTCTTCCGTTGACCGGGTTTAGAGCCTCGGAATCCGGCATTGATCGCCGTATCCTCCTTATCGTCGCCGTTAATTCGGTCCTTGTTTTTGTTTCGACGTGACCTGCCGTTGTTGTCCTTAGTATCCGGACTGCTAGAATTTTTACGGAGATTGTTGCTGCGGGCTAGCCAGCTGTCCTCTCCCGCACAAAAGCGGGTCATTAACGATGTGAGGGCTGCCATGGATTTCGGCTTTTCCTGCCCCAGGTGCCGGGCTAGCCATTCGTCCCGGATGTTATGTTTGAAGGCTGCAAGGGCCTCTACGTCCGGATAATCAATGATTTGATTTTTCTTTGTCAAGAACCGTGTCCAGAATTGTCTGGCCGATTCGTCTGGCTGCTGAATGATGTGGCTTAGGTCATCGGCGTCTGGTGGTCGCACATATGTGCGTTGGAAGTTATCAAGGAATGTGGCCTCCAGGTCCTTCCAACACCCAATTGACACTGCAGGCAAGCTGTTAAGCCAATGCCGAGCTGGTCCTCTAAGCTTGAGTGGAAGGTACTTTATGGCGTGGAGATCGTCGTCGCAGGCCATATGGATGTGGAGAACATAGTCTTCGATCCACACCGCGGGGTCTGTTGTGCCATCGTAAGATTCGATGTTTACGGGTTTAAACCCTTCAGGGATCTGATGATCCATTACTTTGTCACTGAAGCATAACGGGTGTGCGGCGCCCCTGTATTGAGCAATATCGTGACGCAGCTCGAGGGAGCGCTGTCTGCTGTGTTCGGCCCGGCCGGGGTTATTATGTCTGGCACGATGGTATTCGTCGTGGGTCGTAGGGCGCCCCCGTGATCCATAGATGGATCTGGATTGTCTTGCTTTGTCCTCCAATATGTCTCGCAAGTCCGGCGCGTTCCCTCTTGGCTTCGTACTTTTGGAGCGATGCCGGGGTATGGTCTTGGCTGGGGGCCTGGATGCCTCTCTGTCACAACCACGGGGTGGTCGGTCAGCCATATCGTGCGCTGGTGATGGATGTACGTATGCTTCCTCCTCTAATCGGGGGAGCAGCTTGCGTTTTGGGTAACCTTTGGAGGGACGTTCGAGTTTATACTCTTCGGCCGCGAGGACTTCGGTCCATCGATCGGCCAGCAGGTCCTGATTAGCTTGAAGCTGCTGCTGCTTTTTCTTTAGGCTGTTTGCTGTGGCGATAAGCCTGCGCTTGAAGCGCTCTTGTTCAACGGGATCCTCGGGTACGACGAATTCGTCATTGTTGAGGCTTGCTTCGTCTTCGGAGGGAGGCGTATAATTATGATCCTCAACCTCTTCGTCTGCCGCCCCCTCATGAGGGCTTGCTTCTGCATCCTCCTGCGCTGAGTCTTGCGGGAGGGGATTGTCTTCGGCACTCTCTGGAGTATTATTATCTCCTGTGCCGGAATCTCCGTTTTTGCTTTGGCGAGATTTAGAGCGGCGCCGCTGACGCTGGCGCTTGGGCTGTTTCTTTAAGGGATCTGCCTCCGCTGTTCCTTCACCGTCCCCATCTTTTGGGGTATCCACCATGTATACGTCATATGACGAGGTGGCCTTCCAGTGCCCCGTGGGCGCTGGTTCGTCTCCGGCATCGTCGTCCATAGCGTTGATGTCTTCGGAGTCGTAGTCTAGCATGTCGGTTAGATCGTCGACAGTGGCTACAAAGTGGGTGGTGGGTGGGCTCTGAATTTCTTCGTCGTCCGCATCCCAACCATCCTGGCCATAATTCGGCCAGGACTCTCCTGATAACGAGAGATGCTTTAGTGAATTTAAGATATCGCCGAAAGGCGAGCATTGAAAGATGTCCGCGGCGGTGAATTCCATAACCGACGCCCAATCTGGATTGATTGGTAGGGGCGCGGGAGGTTCGGAGTCCGGCGAGGAGTCCGGCGCCTCGGAATCACGAGTTTCGCAGGGGACAAGATTAGTGTTTGGCTCCGGGCTAATGGCCGGAGCGGATTCGTGTGCGGCCACCAAAGCACTGTTCGGCGGCAGAGCTAGATCATGCCCATCATTGTAGTGCGGCACGCTTGGCTGTGGCTCGAGTCCGTCGAGGATCAAGTCTCCTCGGACATCGGCCGTGAAGTTTAAGCTTCCAAATCTGACCTGACGGCCAGGGGCGTAGCTTTCGATCTGCTCCAGATGGCCAAGTGAATTGGCCCGCAGGGCGAAGCCGCCGAATACGAAGATCTGTCCGGGGAGAAAAGTCTCACCCTGGACAGCGTTGCAGGTTGAAGATGCCATCAAGCCTATCGGTGACGACACAGAGGAACTCTCAATGAAAGCACCAATGTCGGTGTCAAAACCGGCGGATCTCGGGTAGGGGGTTCCGAACTGTGCGTCTAGGCGGATGGTAACAGGAGACAAGGGACACGATGTTTTTTACCCAGGTTCGGGCCCTCTCGATGGAGGTAAAACCCTACTCCTGCTTGATTGATATTGATGATATGGGTAGTACAAGAGTAGATCTACCATGAGATCAAGGAGGCTAAACCCTAGAAGCTAGCCTATGGTATGATTGTATGTTGTGTATGTTGTCCTACGGACTAAAGCCCTCCGGTTTATATAGATACCGGAGAGGGCTAGGGTTACACAAAGTCGGTTACAATAGTAGGAGATCTACGTATCCGTATCACCAAGCTTGCCTTCCACGCCAAGTAAAGTACCTTCCGGACACGAGCCGGAGTCTTCAATCTTGTATCTTCGTAGTCTTGGAGTCTAGCGGACATTGATAGTCCGGCTGTCCAAACACCCCCTAGTCCAGGACTCCCTCACCCACCTCCCCGCAGTCTAAGTTTGACGGATGAAGCAACCATCATTTCACTCTTCGCTGAATCCCCTTCTCCCTCATCGTCTTCAAGAAAGGCAACACTCGCATCTGCCACTGTTCTTCTCTCCCAACGAAGGGAAGGTAAGCTGATCCATGATGTTGGTATATTTTCGTTTAGAGAAAAAAAAAAGAACTTTTGCAAAGCAGTAACCGATCCTCACTCTCTTTTTTGTTTCATTGTCATTGCGATTGTGTTTTCCTTTCAGTGGTCTCCTAGTATTCATCAGTTCAAGATGGACCAAGGAGAACCAGGCAAAGATCTGCCGATGTTGGAGCAGATGCGAGAGGCTGATCCCCACGAGACAGAGAGCTCCAAGAAGATGGAGGCAACCACCGAGCCGACCCCAGATACGCTCACGGCCACTACTGAGATGGTCAACGCCCCGTTTGAGGTTACAGCCCCCGTGGCACTGCAGGAGCAGTT
>NC_041391.1:143977912-143985289 GCF_002162155.2 Triticum dicoccoides
TGAGCTGCCCAAGGTGATTTCCTTCTTTGCCAATCTCGATTGTGGTTTTTTATCTAAGTATGTGGTTATTTTTTTAGAAAAGGAAGTATGTGGTGATTAATAATGCAAAATTTTATTAGCTTCGATGCCATGCTATACATAGTGGTTTAAATAACTTGTGTTTCTTATACTGAAAAGTAATCCAGAATTTGTTTCTGTTTCAATTAGAGCCCTGATGTAGACAAGGATTGTGTGGTTGTGCATGTCACTCGCTATGAGGCGGACGACCTGAATATACGCACTGGGAAAACAGAGTTCTTAGGCTGTTAGATCCTGGAAGCCATTTGCGGTTATACCAATGAAGAGGTGTATTCTAGCCTCACTGTTGTCAGGCGTGTTGTCCAGGGTGTACTGAAGCACCAGAAGTTCAAAGCTACTCCTTCGTTTGTGAGGCATAGTGTTCTTCTCAAGCTTACGCAGGAAGATGACGTGGCATGCCTCCACAAACAAGTTTATCAGTGGCAAGGCCACAAAGCTGTCTTCATGAAGGTTCACAGGATTGAGCTGTTGTGAGACGTCCTCGATGATGTTCATGGCAAAGTCCGTCTTGTGTCCAGCCCAAATTAGATCGAGGCATGAAATAGTTGCCCCAGCTAGTGTTTAATAGTAGTTTGGATTGTGTCTAATTATCCGAACCTTGCCTGTTATCGACCCCTCTGGGGCTAGTACTCTGTTTGAATCCGTCTATGGGAACTGCTGCTACTTTTGTGTGCCCGTGAATCATGTGAGAACCATCGTAATTGTTACCGAAACAGATGCGTCCTCACTAGTTTTTTCATGAATATGGCATGGTAAGACATAAGTTGTCACGGTTTATCATACGAGCAGTGTGTGTTTTGATGAAATAGAGCACTTGTTTGAGAACCGTGCGCCGACGTATACATAAGACCTTGTAAACACTGTTGGTGCTACCCCACTTGTAAGCAGTTGTGCAAAACATGGCACATTGGCTCAGCTTGCTTCAACACTAGGCTATCGACCAGCTAACAATCAACAATCTGTTGTCTGACATATAAGCAACTATGTATCTTGTTACAGTGGTTCATGCAGTTAATTGAGGCCACAATGTAATAAATTCCAAATGTTCAACACTAGTCCAGCGCTCATGTGGAACACTCACATTAAACTCGTCTTCATAAAAATCTTGAAAAGCATAAGTTAAGCAGTTTTATACATCTCAATGATTCATACAACATAACAAACATATACTAGTTCACAGCAAAAGACAAAGTTGTGAGAAGGTTTACAAATCAGGAAAAAATAAGCAAGGCTTCTCTGAGCAAAGGGCCTCCCGGCAGGCTTAAATTTCCTGGAGTTCACTCTAGTTTTTTCTTGTTGCTACCATCCAGGGTTAGGTTCTCTCATTCCAGAATAACCAATTATAACTGTGGTCTCAGCTGGAATGCTGAACTGAACCATGCAGTGTATTGACCAGGTGAAATTCTTGTGAATTCCACTAAAAGCACCGCTATTTGCAGAAATAAGCAGACCACAATGCCTCTTGTCCGCTCACCTGTCCAAAAAACCGTCGTGCAGCCATGCCAGCTAGTCCTCGGTCCATGGATGAACTGGTAGAAAGTGCATTCCGGACTAGGATGCAGTTGTTTTCGCTCGTCCCTGCACTGCAATCAGGAAGTAAAACATACGAATCAGCTTCTTTTAGATTGCGTTGGTCATTCTACCTTAGTTACTACCAATGTAGGGATACCTTGAATACGGGAGGTTAGACGACGGCAACGAGGGATAGCCATCTCATTTTGCGCAGTTGTACTAAAACTGAGGTGTGTGCTTTTGATTGCGCGGATAGAAACGATACGGAGACAAACATCCCAAAACGATATGGAGACAGACATCCCTGTTTGCGCAAATACGAAATACGGTTATTTAAATAGTGACATATATTACTACTTTCCCCCGTTTCCTCTTAGAACCAAGTCCTAGATTCATGCTACAGCTTTCCCACTTTCTTCCCTGTTTGAACCAACGCTTTGAGTTGACTGTATGAACTAGCTTTACTTCTAATAATAGTATAAGTCTAGGTGGCTTTGGAACAGCGGACGGAAGTAGAAAAGGATCCACATGAAGGGGGAAGAGCTGGGGCAGTAGAGCAAGGCAGGTTTCGAAGGAATATATACCTGAGGGTCGTCGGCATGTGGCAAAGACGGTGTCGGGAGGCCGCATCTTGGCCACAATACGGCAGGGAGGAAGAAGGGGTCGGAGGCCCTCCCGAGCCGGCGCTCTCTCGGAGAGAACGGTACGGTCGCCGATCGGGACGCGCGGGCAGCCGTTGGTATCCTCCCTCGCCACCGACAACAGCATGAACGATGCACCTACACCCCCTGCCCCGGTCGAGGTTGTCCGGCCGGATTCGTGACCAGCCGTGAGCTGAGAGAGAGTGGCTGGCCACCTATGTCTTGCTTAGATCTGGAGAGCATGAGAGAGTGAACGAGAGGAACCCTAGTAAAGCAAGCGCTAAGGCTCCTGCTTTTATATATAGTGGAGTGATTTTGTTGTACCGGCTTCAAAAAAATGCGCTCCTATGTGTACCCGCGAGTGGGTGTGAGAGAACTAGTGCGTGCGTGCATCGCTTCTCTTCGTGAGAGTACAATATATACTATGCCCAAAGAACGTTCGCCGCAAGAGTAATAATATAAGTGTGTGACGTGTGAGCTAAAATAAAATGTGCGCGCCGTCTTTTGTTTTTTAGAAGTTCTGAGGGTAGGGTGTGAAGAGCACATATGTGCGTGACGTCTACCTGCAGATAGATGATGGGTGCCACATGCGAGTCTGCAAGAGGACTCGGGAGAGTTGTGACTCGTGAGGGTGCGTGTGCGTGAGAGAGAGGGCACGTATCAATGCAATGCATGTGTTCGTAAATCATTATCCGACAAACGTTCGCCACAAGCCTTTTCCTGACGAACGCCATAAGAACCGTTAGATCGGCATCCGACAGTGTCAGTTTTGCCATGTCATTTAACAGAACAGTCACTCCTCCTACACACAAATCTTCCACGTGAGTGTTAGCAACTGCCGTATGCTCCCTCCGTTCCGAAATGCAGTGCATATAGCTTTATTGAAAATTAGAACCTCGCAAACTTTTAGCGAGTTTTCGTGTACCAAATTGCACATGTAGAATACCCTGTATATATCATTTCATTCATCTTCGAGAGGTAAATATAAAGATGGGTGAGAAGTCTACAAAGAAAGACCATCGTATCACCCGCAGCAATTTCAACCATCCTTTAGTGTCGAGGAATATCATAGGAACTCTATATGATATGATTTTTATAGGATTTTTTCCTTTAGAGCCAATTGGTTCATAGGAATAGATTCATATACTCTACATTTCAAAGGAAATAAACATGATATCATTTCTATAGCTTTAGAGCCACTTGGTTCATATGAATGGATTCCTATACTCCCTTAATTTCAAAGGAAAATAAACATTAGCGTGTATTCAATAGAAAAGTTCCTATGATATGAACCAAATTACATCTCTTTACTAATCCCTCTTCATAGGAATTGAGATACATGTCATCTCTAGATTCAATAGAAAAGTTCCTATGATGTGAACCAAATGACATCTCTTTTCCAATCCCTACTCATAGGAATTGAGATCCTCCATGTCATCTCTTTCCCTACAACTTCCATGTATACATCTTCTATTCCTAAATAGATAGTACAACCCACTAGTAGCTTTTTTCCAAAACATGCAACTATGGCACAAGAACTATATAGTGTGCCAATAACTTTGAAAGATGGTCGCTAGATGAAGCTAACCCGACAGTGTAGAGATGGGCAAATCCGAGCATTACTGGCCGTTGGATGTCATCAACATTCCACCAGATCTGCCACATGTACAATTTAGAAGACTTCATGGTTGAACTTAAGCATAATGCACAAACCTCAAAACACAAGCAATTCTCCTTTGTTCTAGAATCTTCTGTATCATAATTGATTATTTTTTCTAAATGAATTGCCATTATTTGTTTTTTACTTTATGATTTACAATGCACAACCCCATGAATCTTAACATTTTTATAAAACTAATTGATTTTGAATGAGATGAACTATAAGAACTAAACGAACATCTACATCATGCATATATGACTCAAAGCTTTACATGCTATAGTGTGTATTTATTCATAATTTGGTTTCGAAATCTCATGCGTTCAATACATGTGTACCTTACTAGTTTTGAGTAGAGTAGAAAATTTCATGCGGCCCCGGGTATATCAAAATGCAGGGCCCATGCATCATTGCCTTTCGGTAGAACCTACGTCCACAATTTTTTGTACGTGATATATCTCCACTGGTCCCCGAACCCAAAATGCTGCCTTGTTCCCGTAAAACCAAGTGGCCCACACATATTTAAGGCGTCGACTCGAACCCGTTTACTATGACGTGGCCCCGCACGCCGTAGTACTCCTACAAACCCTACCGCCGCACTCATCATCTGTTTTCTTCAAGAGGATGAGGGAGAAGCTGATTTGAGACCCCTACCCTAGGGTGCCCTAGGTAGCTGCCGCACGCATCATTGTTTTCTCTTTTCTTTATTCTCTTGCGCGCTAGAGTGAAATGATGGTTGCTTCGTCCGTCCAGCTTAATGCGGGAAAGGTGGGGCTTTGTGATTTGACCCCTCATCGCTCATTTTCTACTACTGCGGCGCTACGACCGGGGTGCCTCCAATTCCAACCGCTGCTCCGAACTGTAATTTGGTGCATCGCACGTGGAACAAGACGGTGGATGAGCCACATGTCTGCCAAAGGGGTCCTGTTAAGTGTGTCGCCATTTTGTGTGCGGACTGACCCTGCTTGAGTTGCTACGCCAACACGACAGGAGCAGCCTACCACTTGGTTTTGCTCCTTGGTGAATCCCGACTATATTGATCTAAAAAGATACGTGCTGAACTACCCTCTCCGTCTCGGTTTATAGGGCCTACACGTAGTTCTAGGTCATCCATTTAGCTAACTAAATATGAGTTACTATGTCACAAAAAGTATGTCATTGGATTCGTATTGGTTGATATGTGAAGAAACAAGAAACGAGGTAGAAGTTAATGCACTGCGCCTTAGTATTTTGGGATTATTTGGTTTTCATAAGATGACTTACTCACCTAGACGGAGGGCATAGTTGTATTTAAAAGTCAAGGGCAGGGCTTTTCCTGCACGGTAGGCGGGGCAGTTCCGCCTAGTCGGTTCGACAGAGACGCGAGAAGACGAGGGAGTAGGCTGCTGCAAACGTGAGTCTCCCGAGTCCTGACCACCTCCATACAGGTGCCTCTCCCAATGCTCCACCATGTAGTAGTAGAGGCTGGCTCTTGCATGAGAGCCCACTTCTCCACTTTTTCCTTGCCTCTCTTTCCTCCACATATGCAAAAATGCCATGTAAAGCGCACTATTGTACTTACTTGCTCCTACAGGTGCTTAAGCTTGCCACATAGGCATAAAGTCTGATGTGGCAAGTTAATCAAGAAGAGAGAGACTAGTTTGGTGACCCAAGGAAGAAACGGTGCTAAGCGCGTGTACCTAGGTGAAAAGACAATTTTGATTCTATAGCTAATTAAATGAAGCAAACTTAGCAACACCATTTCATTGGAAGAGGTCACTCCTTGGCAAATGCAATAAATACTAGTACTCCCTGTGTCCCATTATATAAGAACGTTTTTGACACTACACTAGCTAGTGTCAAAAACGTTCTTATATTATGGAACGGAGGGAGTACGAAGAAAGAGATAGAGAGGAGTAAAAAAATACACTTATAGCCAACCTTGTTGTAGTATGAGTGACTAAGTGATGACTATGTATGACATGCCAACATCAGATAGCCTAACGCACCATGTTAAATCTCCAAGGGCGCGACCACACGAGCGACGCGACGGTCGTGGTAGGCGCGACCATGATACGGGCTGCTGGCAGCCCTTGGATCTGAGATCAAACGGTCACATGCTAAGTTGCTGAAAATTTTAAGAATAACCCTCCAGGATAGGATATTCACCCATAGGTCTAGAATCACGCCATGCAACCGTTCGATCTCAGATCCAAGGGCTCTCGGAAGCCCGTATCATGGGAGAATGGAAAGCCACTACCCTGCCATTCGCACGCTGGCAGTTCGCTCCTACTCGTCCCCGCACGTCCTTTAATACTACAACGGTTTGCTCCTAGTCATCCCGTCCATTCACATTACGGCAGTTCCACTAATCCTAACCCTCCTCCCAAATCCATGGTGTCCCAAATCTCCCCGATCGGCAGTGAGTACAAGGTTAGAACCATCACCGGCGATGAGTTCGACGTCATCTACACCCGTACTTCTGCGACGGTGAAAGGATGCCTTTCTCGCTTCAGACGCATGTTCGAAAACTCACATGATGAGTGGGTCGCTGGGCTAGATGTTGAGTACACCACAGTCGTGGGACGAGAGAAGGATCTAAAGGACGAAGAGAGGAAGAAGCCCGCCGTGATCTAGCTTTGCGTACATAACGTTTGCTTGGTCTACCACATATGCCATGCCGACGTTGAGTGCCAGGATTTTAAGAACTTCCTCAAGGACAAAACAGTCAAATTCGTTACTGTAGACTTTAATAACGACAAAGAAGTCCTGCATCGGATAGGCCTCGTTGTAGGCAACCCCTTTGACCTCCAGAAGAATCGGCTGGTGCCCTCTCGTCAGCCTTCAATGCTGACCCTGGCAGGAGTCATGGTTCATACTTCGTACGGTAAACTGGAGAAACCTCATTACACGTTTCATCGTCATGCATGGCAGCGGAATGTACTAGATATAGACCACATCCAGTACGCTGCAATGGATGGCTACCTTTGTTTCAGTATCTACAAGGGTTGGATGAAGAGCAACAGCTAAGTTGGCGGTTCAAGCAAAGAAGTATCAGCCAAGAGGAAGAGGGACAAGGACGAAGTCGAGGACGTGGACGAGGACTCCGAGTAAAGTGGCAGTGTCGTTGCTCATGGTGGTTCTAAACTTCTAATGCAGTGTCTACCAGATTAGTTGCATAGTTTAATTTCAGGTGTGCTTAGTTTAATTTGAGGGGTGTGTTGTGCCGAGCCCTCAACAGAACTATGTTATGTTTCTTCTCGTTACTTTAACTCTTCAGTATGTACATACTAGTACGAGTATTTCTTTAATAGAATTTAGCATCCCAATTAAGCACGTACTAGCTTTTTTAATAGTACTATATGCATAATTTGGTGACGAGCGCTCTCTATATGTACCACCTTTTTTTAAAATTTCAATTTTTGCTCCATGGCGCAATCCATCGATAGTGGAGTACTACTGTACAAAAGTATACATTTTTTAAAAGGCTAGCATACTGTTCATCATATA